>NW_027271031.1:0-600000 GCF_040938485.1 Diadema antillarum | reverse complement strand
AGTGAGGACGAATAAACAAGTAAGAATAAACAAAAACAAAAACAGCGTATTCAGTTGAGGGACAAGTTTATAATGTTTGGTATGATCAGACAGATTGCAAACACTAAATCTGCTTAACTGAAAGTGCATGTTGTATCAAACAAGTTTTCTGACTGGATATAGGTGGAACAGAACTGCTCGTGAAACTTTCTGTCTGTCTTTTCTGTCTTGTGAAACAGTCTATTGTTTGTGTGTGTCTGTTTGTTGTTGTTGTTGTTTGTGTTGTTGTTGTTGTTGTTTACTTCGAGGATTACGAAATTATGATTCTGATAACCTTGATTGGCATCAGCCTGATCTTTGTTTCTGACAATAGCAACATTTTGTACCTTTCTTTTTGTTTTCAAGACGGAAAGGACACAAACAAAACACACAGATTATAACACATACTACACACGCTGTCGCTAGCTGTAGACAAGCTTAGCTGTTATGTTCCTCCGGCTGAGCCCCAGACCGAAGTGACAATCACACACGTGGATGAGGCACGATTCTAAAGCTGTTTAAACAAACTATTACTGGAGCATCCTTCAAAGTCCTGGGCACTTATGGCGTGTAGGGAATCGTCCTCGTTCGCTATCAGAGCAGCTTTCATGCTTGATGAATTCCAACAAGTCCATTCAGATGGCTGGTGATGAGCGAGATGATAATTTACAATGTTGAAAAAAAAAAATGCTGTCGCCATTCTTTAATAATGGTTACCATGCGAGAGAAACATAGAACCAAGTAAGGTAGCGTTTCACGTGGTTGATTTGCCTGTCAACGTTGATGTCTGGGAATATCTTAACTATAACATTACATAATTCAAGGCCTTCCAGAAAAGCGGGAAAGCTAAGATATTCTGTTTAAATTTCGAACTTTAGATCTTTTGTTTCCGAACGATTGACCAAACTATCAAATCAAGTTTCCTTGCTTTTCGGTGAGATGGTGGGTAATATTGGTATGTTTTCCCTTCTCTCCAACCATTTTTATTACGTTTTTCCGTACTGCAGATACTTTTTATACGAATATCTGCAATTTGTGATTTCTTGTGCGCTATAACCATAATGTGATTGTAAAGAGATAAATCGTACAGTTGGAGCCATTCGCTTTTTCTTTTAGGAAACAGTGGTGGTGTCCTAGAACAACACAAATGCTTGGCAGGACACGTATGAATAAATGACATCTTACACTCTTAAAGGGATGGTACAGTATTGGTGGAGATGAGAATTGTGCTTTTAACTTTTTGCAAGATACCAAGAAAACACTTACAAAATAGTACAGTGCATACCAGTTTAGGAGGAATTAAAAGTTTATTCGATGAAAATCGGGTTTGGAATGACTGAAACATCCAAAAACAAAGTAAAACAAAGCGATCATAATAAAGTGTGGGTCCCACACTTTACAGAATCGCTCTTTTTGGATATCTCAGCCATTTCAAAACCAATTTTCATCAAATAAATGTTGAATTCCTCGTGGAATTACACACTCTTTCATATTTCACAAGAGGTTTCTCGTTATCTCACACAAAAAAAAAAATGTTAGAAACCTGAAATTAGGTCTCAACCAAAACTATACGATCACTTTAAAACATCCGAGTCAGAACTGACCCGGAACTGGGTCCGTTGGGGTCACACACCGTTCCGGGTCAAAAATGACAAGGAATGGGGTCAGATATGACCCATTCAGAATCATGAATTGGGTCAGGATTACCCCATTCGGAGTCCTCATGACCAAATTCCAAGTCATTTTTGACCCGGAACGGTGTGTGACCCCAAAGGACCCAGTTCCGGGTCAGTTCTGACTCGGATGTTTTAAGAGTGTAGGGAACAGTAACATACAGTAAAATCGAAGAGTGAGCTTTTGCACTTAAGCAGACACTGTCAATCATATTTGTGCCAGACTTCCTCATACGTTGCGGGAGGTAAGTTGTGTACGAACTATCTAATCAATCAATCAATTTATTCAAATGTAGCTCCTGCCTATTAAGTTCAAATCGTGGTTCGTACTTCACTACAGTGACCCGTGTGAATACAATGCCGATAACATATTGAGATTGCGATTTTGAGACAATTATCAAGATTTAAACGAGATGAACTCATGTGCTGTGTCCTGCGCGCGTGGATTCTAACATAGGGAAAACAGTGTGTGTGGGACTGTTGCTGAACTCCCTGAAGAGAAATATGAGGGAGAATTTGTTTTGAGTCGATCGAATCAATTTCAGACATAAAAATATATCATCAGTCTGGGCAATGTAGCTTGAAAAATCCATCTGTGCTTGCATAGAGATTGACAAACCGTCAAAACGGTAATTCTCTAATAGTACTGCACGACCGCCCTTCGGCGTTATCTATATACAACTCGTTTACATTCGATAGCCCTCAATGACTATAACGTAGGCATTTCAAGTCGATTGTACCAGAGTGAATACTTTCTTCTCTCAAGAGAAAGCACTTTACACTCACATACAATCACTACTACAACTGTACTATTAAATGATCTATCCCTGTCTGGAATTACATTAGGAAAAATAATAGAAGTCCATTCTAGAGCCTGTAGATCACTATCCCATCCATGATAATTCTATGACATTTTGATTGTATGGTGTCAACAATGAAGACAGAGATAAGACAAAGATCGGTACCGTACGGTGGCAACTGAGTTCTATCCGATTTTTAGAAACAAAAGATGTCGTCTCTAAAAGCTTCCATGCCGCTTGTACAACGGTTTAACATTTGACCTCCTCTAATTTCTACAATGTAACTAGATTCATGTTCATATCAATGCCTTCATCATTTGAGGCTTCTCGAAGTTAAGGCAACCATGTTGCCATGTTGGATGATTAGCGGTGCACATTGGACGCGTCCATACAATAATGCACCCAATCACCTCCAATTTCTTAAAACGAACGTTATAGAATGAGAGTTTAAGATGATATTAAAATAGTTTGTGGCGTTACGATGACATCGGATGTAATGACTACATGACTAAAGTCTAGTCTCTACTCATGCCACTCACAGAAAATCTTGAGAATGACTTTGAGAACACTCAAAGCAAAGCATGCAGCTGGAAGCTACAGTCTTTAAGACAAACTTATCACAAAAGTGAACTATAACGGAATTTGTACGCTACCTTCAAAAGTAAAAACGGAACGGAAACTACAGGGGGATTTAACGAATAGTGGCATATAAAGAAGGGTTTAAAAGTTCCAACAAAAAATCCAGGTTAAAAGAAGAATATCGTAACTTAAGAGATAAGCAAATCTTCAATGTTTGTCAAGCAAATATAAGAAATCACCGTAATGAATATGTTTGACGTAAATGTAGTCGCAACGCGTATAAGAGCTACCGCGTGTACTCACAATGCAGGATAAAGATAAACATCGTTTTCAAAATTAATGTAAACACAGAGAAGAGATATTATTGAGCCCATTAACATGATGACCTATCTTGCTGAAGGTCCAAGAAGAAGGCACATGTAGTTTACATTAATGATTCGTCAGAAAATAAATGTCCGAAGCAGCACCCACATTGTGCGTATAAAGGTCCAAGCATCACGAAAACGTACAAATTACAAAACATAATACACACTCCAGGGACAAGAAGGCACACACAGCTTAATTGTTTTAGTTCAAGTCGAAAAAGTACAAACAGTCAAGACAATATTCTTCCAATCCGAGGGGGAGAAAAAAAAATCTCCCCAAACTGAAGTCATGATGAGAATAATCATTATGATAAAAGCCAAAGTGATATCAAATAACTTAACACAGCGAAAGCATCAAGTCTTGTTACATCAATAATTGTAACGAGATTGCAAAATATATAGAGCTTTGGATGACGTCATTATGCACAGCGTTCAGTCTTCTGTTTGAAGTAGACGATCCTATACTTGATCCTCTACTCGCCGTCTAAACCTGCATGGAAAAAGTGGAAGATGGAAGATGGAAGAAGGAAAGGAAGAAACAAATAAATAAAAGGTGCTTACATCTATCATGATGAGCACGTTTAAATACAATGTATATCGCCATTGCATAAGAACATAGTTAAAAAGACTGCAAACAAGAAATCAGCCATGTTTTAATGCACACTGCAATATGGGTAAATCAAAGTAAGCATTTCAGTTGTGCTTTGGTGTGGAAGTAATAAAAGTAAAAAAAAAAAAAACACCGCACAAGGATTGTATAGGTCTACATTAATCGGCATTTTCACGAAGTAACACGATGGGTCCACGATGGGTTATGATGCGCATGGCGTGCACCTTGTGTTTTATAACTCGGCGATAACATTTACCAACCCACAAATCCCCGGTCAATAGCAACATATTGAGTAATACAAGTGGACGCTATCCAAACCCAACATCTTCCGTTCAAAAGTCCCGCAAATCTTCGAGCGTCTACTATTTATTATACCACAAAAATTACGTAGTTACTCACCTCGTGCGCGATAACCGGTGGTGCTGGCATTGATTACCTCGGTAGCCCTTTCGACAGGCACACTTGCCCGGCTTGACACACCTTCCTCCGTAGAAGCACGGGTTCTTGCACACAGCTGCGTATTTGAAGAACGAACAGCACGAACATGTGATTAGCGTATCAAACAGACAAGGTTAAGCTACACACAAAAAAGACATAAGAAGTTCCATATTTGATAATACTGCTGACATTACTGACAGATTGGGATGTTCAACGTTGTAACTTATGAGAAAATTGTGATATTATAACCTCACTAAATTCAACTAATTTCCATGAACAGTTATGACAAAAATCACTTCTTCTTTCTTTCAAATTCTTGGAACTTTTATTGGCGGTGTTTTGTCAGGGCTTTTTATGATACTAAAGTTAACATACGGTAGTTGACCCCTCATAAAATCATTCCCTGGCAAGCCCGACAGCACATTATACATTTGTGACTTCTTTGATCATGTGAGCTAACAGTGATTATTACCCATAAAAGGTCGTTTTGCCGGGCAATAGTAGTTGGTATTTTGATCGGTCGGGAAACGACCAGTTTCCAGCGGGCAATATTAGTGGGCATCATCCTTCATCCGGGTTTACATGTGGAAAGGTTTCGCGATGAAGGGCAAATTCCCATACGTTAGCACGTAAAAAAAGCTGCGACTGTGTGAGCGCGCGGCGTACCTGAATTGTGCATAGGGTTGTGTGCAGGCATGTGGGTGTAGTTGAGAGCAGTGGTGTAGGGTTCAACCTGACGCCGAGTGGATTTTGTTACCGTAAATCGGGAAGTTTACATTGAAATGATTTAAAAGCAACTGCTCGAAGATGCCTCAAATGCCTGAAAATGGGAAATAATAATAATATGGACTGTCTACTTTCGGGGGATACGACATTTATTGCCCTCACTAGAATAGTATTACCCTCGTCTTCGACTCGAGCATTACAATTCTAGTTCGGGCAATAAATGTCGTATCCCCCTCAAGGCCGGTCAATATTATATCAATATCAATCCTAAGATTGAAAGATAACCACTTGCGCAACAGGAACTAAATCGTACAGCTTATTCATTTACACTTGCCTGTTGGCTTCCATTCCCAAGGATTGCCCAGTCTGATATTGATTACAATATAGCTTTCACAAGGGTCTTAATTTACCGATCCAACAATGATTATGATACTAAATACAAGATCGGTTTCATTGGTTGCAAAGATACGCTATAAGAACTCAATCACAGACACTGTAACTTATAGGTCCTATCAATTCTGCACTAAGGAATGGCTCTGTAACACATTTATTCTTTGCTGCAGAACTATACAAATGAAATCGCGCCCTGCTTTGTAAGTGTGTCTTCCACAAAGAAGTAACTCATATGACCACGGGTTATCATCACTTTCGTAATTACTTTCAAAGACCAAACTGCCCTCCATGTTGAAGTCGATACAATGAAAAACAAAACACAAACACTCACATACAAAAAAAAAACACCACCACACACCACACAATCAAAAGAACGAAAAATTACAAAAAAGCCAGATATATTACACAAACTTAAATCACATAGTTACGTCTTTTGTTGTAGTTGTTGTTGTCAGTAATAGTGATTATGATCACGTCATGTCAGTTCGATTAATTAATTGCGCCCTCATAAGTTCTGGTTGCTGCAGCACTGACCAAATATCAATGAAGACACACTCCAATAGAAAAGTTGTGAGGTGCTAACATCTCCATCTCATTTTGTTTACACTAACTTTTCAATCCAATTCAATTAGAATCAAATGAAATCAATTCAATTTAATTCAAATTGATTCAATTCAGTTCAAATGAAAAATGATTCCCAATAGCACCTAAATCATTTCAAATACAATGATTACACAGTATCAATGTTATACAAAAACATGCCCATCAATTTGAAAGAGGAAAGGAAGAAATAAGCAAGTTCAGAACTTGTATCGAGGTTTTGAACACAATCTTTTTGATATTGGAAGAGAATTGACCGTATAAAATTCAAGCTTGTATGGATGTAGGGATTGTAGGGCCTCTCATAAGGATTAGAAGTACAAATATGATATTATAATAATTGGAACACACAAAAGAACAAAGAAGTACACACATATATACACGCACGCACAAACAAACACACACACACTCACACTCAAAAGCACACAGTTATAGAGGAAACAAGGAAAAGCAGAAATTACGCGGTGCGTAATATATGTCCCCGCCGGAAGTAGCATTTAGTAGCAAAATGTACAATATAGGTAAAAAGATCAAGGTCAAAGGTCAAAGAAGTCAGAGGTCAAAATTCTATGTAGAAGTTTTAAAGCCCTCACCTAGTGCCATCACTTAAAGCAAACAGAATTGAAATCGGGTTACAAATGGCGAAGGAGTAGCATTTTGTAGCAAAATGTACAATATAGGTAAAAAATCAAGGTCAAAGGTCAAAGAAGTCAAAGGTCAAAATTCTGTGTAGAAGTTTTGAAGCCCTCACCTAGTGCCATCACATAAAGCAAACGAAATTGAAATCGGGTTAGAAATGGCGAAGGAGTAGCATTTTGTAGGCAATGTACAATATAGGTAAAAAATCAAGGTCAAAGGTCAAAGAAGTCAAAGGTCAAAATTCTGTGTAGAAGTTTTGAAGCCCTCACCTAGTGCCATCATATATTTAAAGCAAACGGAATCAAAATCGGGTTAGAAATGGCGAAGGAGTAGCATTTTGAAGCAAAATGTACAATATAGGTCAAAGGTCAAGGTCAAAGGTCACAACTGAAATTCTGTATAGAAATTTCAAAGCTCCCATGTAGTGCTATCATATAAAGCAAACAGAATCAAAATCGGGTTAGAAATGGCGAAGGAGTAGCATTTTGAACATTTTGATCACACACGGACGCACGGACGGACGGACACACGGACACACGGACACACACACGTACGGAGCCCGTTTCATAGTCCCCTGCTCGAACTCGTTCGGCGGGGACAAAAAGACGCACAAAAAGGACAAAGCACCAGAGATAGAACTGGAAAGGGGAAGAGAGAAGGAATGCGTGCCAACAACATTATACCGTCATTATCACTATGTCGTAAGAACATAACCTTGAATATATCTTTAATTAAGTTGCCCTCATGATGTCTACAAATGTGAAGATCTCTAATTTCGATAAAGAGTAGAAAGTGTAGCCAGAATAGGTTGCAAGAAGAGACCACGAAGCTTCGCCAAAGGTCTTGCCAAACCACGATGACACGTCGATATTTGGTATCAAGTTGAGAGTATAGATAGTAAAATGAGACGACTGCTCTAGATTCTGTTCGCTTTCAGAACAACGCCACTTTATGTCTAAGTTGACTTTCGTACACAAAGCAACTGTCTAACTCGTCAGAGTCGGACATGGAAAAGAAGGCTTTGGAATCTTCATCTCTCCCCCCCCCCCCCCTCCCTCTACGCACAGACACAGGCACACTCCCATCAGAGAACTCCAATGAAGAGAGACAGAAACACACACATACACACACACACACACACACACACACACAGACACACACACACACAAAGATAGAATACAGGCAAATTCACCGAAGGCGACATCGCACAAGTTTAAAAATCATCCATCAATATTGCGAGAATATCCTACCCCGGATAAAACTGCACCAAAAAGGTAATTTGATATCATCCTTTGGAATGTGTGTGTGTGTGTGTGTGTGTGTGTGTGTGTGTGTGTCTGTGTCTGTGTGTCTGTGCGTGCGCGTGCGAGTGCATGTGCGTGCCTTTGTGTTGCCCTTGGTTTTAAGGGAACACGCAAATAAAATGTGGTGAATTCATGGACGATTTTTGACGAAAACAGTTATTGTCTCCAGTCGAGTACCGGAGTAGGCAGGAAGTAATTCTGAACTTTTCCTCGAGGCTAGTCAAAAAGCTGATGTGAGCTATCTAAAAACCTCGGCAAACATTCTTACAGAATTATGGCTATTGTGCTTGACCGAAATACTAGTTTATGGCATGAACGAAAGAAAAAAATGACTATTAATCCACCATGTTGTCAGTACGACATTTGAGAACTGGATGGTCTTAATGTGTGATGAATAAGGGCGATGATACCAGTGGAAGAATTCGCTGTAATCCGCTTAGATGGAGTAATGGATTATCTTAGACCATCAAGTAGTGTATGATAAACTGCGGAAAAAAAAATGTTCGGATGATTTGCTCAGCAAACAATTCTTTTCATTTGACAGAAAACGCCAAACGCTCTGGCTTTACATGTAGTCGGACAAACTATGGAAATGCTAGACGACGAGTTGAAGAGGCGGTACGCGTCCAGCATGGAATTTTAAAGGGTGAAATTAGGCCAAGAGATTAAACGTGGCCATATTATCTACCTCATTAAGAGCAAAGTGAAGATGCATTCTTCAAGAATATGCATGGTCCTGATTTAAAAAAAATGAAGACACAGAAAGAAAAAAAGGCCTGCAAACTGATCATAATTTTGTTCAAAAACGCGAAGTAAAAATAGGTGAAGAAACAGCTTGAGCTTCCTTGTGATTGTTATCGTTCATTTACTGATGAAGGCAGAGTTTTTTTTTTCTTCAGCCAAGGTACTGACAATGAGCTTAATGGTATAGTATAGTCGTATTAGTCAAGAAAAACTCACTATAACCTCTGCCTATGTACGGGATTCTGATGGATATTTAATTTATTATTCTTAATGCAAACTTATCATCCACATTAAACGTTTCGGGATCCATGTGGCAAGAAGCCATGACAACGTGCGCACACATGTGATTATCGTCAACCAGATAATGGCTTTCTCTAATCACCGACTGAGAGGGGTCATCCCACGAGACCGACACCCACGAGTCATACAGCCCATGAGTTCAACATTGAAAACAGGTCCATGAGTCATACAGCTCACGAGTCATACAGCCCATGAGTTCGACACTAAGTAAAAACAGCCAACGAGTTCGACAGATACAAAACAGGGCTCAATGTGTCGGTCTCGTGGCCCTTGTTTACTTAGTGTCGAACCCATGGGCTGTATGACTCGTGAGCTGTATAACTTGTGAGCTGTATGACTCATGGGCTGTATGACTGGTGGGCTGTATGATTCGTGGGTGTCGGTCTCGTGACGTGCACCCGACTGAGACACTAAGACATCAGACCCTCTCTACGAGATGCAAACTTTCATTGTATCAAAAAGCGGCTATATTTTGGTCCCTCCTTGATTCGGAACAAACAATTCGTCTGGACTTCTTACCAAGATAAACATGCTTATATATGAATCTCCGATTCGTTGTGTTCTCGACCTCGTCAAGCTAGGCTCAAATGCAGGTGATACTGTTTTCTCTCATCTCACTGATTTTGATTCTAGTTTTCAACATCGCTACTGTCCTAAATCACGTTGTGATACTAGGAGCTGCAGTGTTGACCTAATCACTGATGTTGTGGACGTAAACTTCCCAGATTGTTTCGAATCTTCTTCTTCCCTTGCATACTTTGTATCTATGTTATTGCATTTGGCAGGTTTTTGGAGAAAAAAACCCTGAAATAAAAGCATATCAAACAATATCAAATAATATGATGAATCATTCATTGTCATTGTCAATGTACGTTTCTAGGTACATGTATATCTTTTAATCTTTTTATCCCGAGTTCAAGCACAGCGCTTATATCCCCCTACCAATCTTTAAAGTATGATTCATCTCAAGTTATACAATGAGAATACCATCCAACAATCCTCTTTCATTAGTATCAACATTCTTGTAGTTTGAGACTAGCGCTTTCAATTTTTTTCAATTCATTTTCTATTCTTGTGGGTGCCTTCCCTGCGGAGGGGGGGGGGGGGGGGGGTGCGCGATTGATACGAAATTTGACTTACGCGTTTGACAGCTGGAACCGGTGTAACCTGGCTTACACATGCACACGTTTGGTTGGACACACTCGCCGCCATTCCGACAACCAGATGGACATATTGCTACAAGAAGAGACGGAGAGGGGGAAAAATGTATATACATATAGATAAATATATATATATATATATATATATATATATATATATATACACATGTGTGTGTGTGTGTGTGTATGAAGAGCTTGATTCCAAAAGGTGCTAAATCCATCGTTTTTTCAATGGATTTAGCGCCTTTTGGAAGCAAGCTCTTCCTATCTCGTGGAACACTTTTTTTAGAGATAATTCTGGGTCGCGTTACACTTTCGGTCCGAAACGAATAAAAAACAACAACTTATTCCGTTATAATTATAATCAATGTTCCACATTTGACACTTTTCAAAATTAAACAAACAAACAAACAAACAAACAAACAAACAAACGGGGTTGCTAATTTTGTTGTAAGCAATGGATGGATATGTTAGTGTAGAAAGAGAGAAGGAAAGAAAGCAAGAGAGAGAGGGAAAGAGAAAAAGAGAGGGATAAAGAGAAACAGACAGACAGACAAGGAGACGAAGCCAGAGTAAACTTCAAGAACAATTCACATAAGACGAACTACTTATCACCACTAACCTTTGTGACACTTGCGACCCCTGTAACCGGAAGGGCAAGAACATCTTCCGGGGGAAACGCAACGGCCGCCATTTTGACACCTCGGCTCACACGTTGCTGCAAACAGGGCAGAAACGTCATGAAGTAGGAATACTATAGTCATGACATGCCTTTTAGTCAATGCTTAAGCTCATTTGTTTGCTCATGGAAACTAACAAGAAAATAATATCCCTTTTTTTTTTTCCACTGAGGCTGATTGCTGGCTACACTGTCGACATCAGGCACGTCCAAAGGACATTATCATAATCAAAAGTGAAAGGCGGACAATTAATTCCACTACAGCACAGCGGCTTATACAATTATGTATACTCAGTCAATTTATAGAAAAAAAGCAGGTTTTAAAGTATATTATTTGTGTGAATTTATGATTATATGAATGAATTAATGTATGAATGAAGTAAATGGATAAATGAATATACATATCATACATATTCAAAACCGTAATTCTCGCATGAATTGATCGGGTCTAAACGAAGACTAAAAAAAAAAAAAGTTTGCAGCAGCATCTCTCACACTTTTACATGGATATGGAAAGCGTAGCTCATAAATATAGAAAGTAAAATGTACTTTTATTGCGACTAAAGTCAAATAGAATGTTCACTAATATAAGTAAAAGTGCATTGTAAAAGAGGAAATTGGAATTTTCATCACAAGCGTCACTTGCATTGAAAAAAAGGATAGGCGAAACTGTGATTGACATCGACACTCCATCGGATAAATCGCTTATGACAGACTGCTATAATCATATCAAATGGACGCCAATGAAAGTAAAAACGCATGGTGAAAGAAGGTCTCGTGAATAGTCATCACACTTTAATAAAAACAAAAAGTACTTGATGGGGAACCTGCGGTTTACATTGACACTCAATCCCATAAATCTTTAATGATAGACTGTTATTATGACTTAAAGCCATAAATAAAAATAATGAGCACTAATGAAAGTAAAACACATAGTGAAAGGAGGTCTCTTGAAAAGTCATCGTACTTGAATGAAAAGGTTGATAGGCGATACTGCAAATTACACCGACACCTCATCGCATACATCGTTGATGACCGATGAGGCATTTAAAGGGATAACACTTCACTAACTCGTTATTATTTCTTTTACTTGGGAATGTACAGTTTGATACAGTCATTTCTCAGTTGAATGACCTAGCACACATACTCTTCTTGCCATGACTTATGTATCATTCTAAATATCACCATGCCCTTTTACAGCTGTAATGATGTATTCTAAATTGTTATATAATATATGATATAACCTACAATATTATACAAATATAAATTCACATAAGGTGCTATGAAAAAATATCCAGCCTACAATAATTTTTCACCTCGTTTTGAATTTTGAACAGTCAGAATTCGCCTCGTGTGATTGTTCAAAAGTTATTGAGGGTGGATAATTTCTCTAATATTCTACCAAATAATGTGCAGCACTTGTTTTATGAAATGATGACAGGATTCGGATTCCGTGGCAGCCAGTTCGCAAAACTCGCACGCCAGCACCAGTCTCAGGCTAACTGAACTGCACACACAAACATTTGTATTTATAATACACAAGCAATGCCGCTGAGCGCCTACGAGCGGTCGTTAGTACCGGTAATTAGTATAATAACGTCCGGTCGAAAGTACAGTTGGGCCCTTTAGGAAATATAAAAGACTGGTCACGTGACAGCTCTCGGCCAATCATTTGATAAAGATGCATATCACATGGTTGAACCACTTGAATTTTCTCACCTCTCTCGCATCTTCTCCCCGTGTAACCTTTTGGACAGGAGCACATGTCTTTCCTCACACATGTTCCTCCATTCCGACACGATAAGGCACACATGGCTGGGTAACAGATGTGTATAGGAAAGACAACAATTAAGAAATCATAAAATACATCGACAGACGATGATTATAGACAGAGACAGACAGAGGGTTTATAAACACATACGTAAACAAGAGCTAGGACGGACGTATCAATACATTAGATAGATAGACAGAGACAGATATAGATAGATAGATAGATAGAAAGATAGATAGATAGATAGATAGATAGATAGATAGACAGATAGATAGATAGATAGATAGATGGATAGATAGAGATAAATAGATAGATAGATGATAGATAGATAGATAGATAGATAGATAGATAGATAGATGATAGCTAGATAGCTAGATAGACAGAAGATAAAAACAGATGCAGATAGATATAGATAGATAGATATACATGTAGATAGATAGATAGATAGATGATAGATAGATGATAGATAGAGACAGATAGATAGATAGATAGATAGATATAGATAGATAGGTGATAGATAGACAGATATATAGAGATAGGTAGAGATAGATAGATAGATAGATAGAGTGACAGAGAGAAAAACTAAGGGAGACGGACAAGAAAGAGAGGGAGAGGAAGAAAGTGAGAGAATGAGAGAAAGGAAAGATATACAATTATGCGGAGGTGAGTGAGGAATGAGCATCTTCATACAGAGGGGAGTTGAATGTATAATTTGTTCTTCAAAAGTATAAAATATCAAGATAAAACAATTGTATCAATCACCAGCGATCAAAGATAGTCCCCGGTGAGACAGATATTAATGGAATATCTCTCCCGCGAGGAATAGCGAGATGTCCCTATACATCTCAGAAATGAGTCTGAACACACTTTTCGTGACGGCATTGATCAGAAAACGTGCCTTTGAAAAGCGAGACATTAGTCAAAACAGATCACTTTTTTTTTTTCACGACACAGAAATAGACATATTCGCGCGGGGAACACGTGAAGTAAATCCGAGAGACATCCGCTTCGAATGCATAAAATTCATTCGCAAACGAAAATTCATGCTAAGCTTTCAATCTTTTCGATTTAGGAATGAATCTCAAATTTTATTTTTCCATTCGATTATCTAACATTCTTAGCAGTTTATGGCTCAGATTTACTTCATATTTTTTTTTCTATTCATTATCATTCTGTTAATTCATCTCTATATAATTTCCTTGATGATAACTGGCTAATGATTAACATCATGTTTATACAGAGCATAGCTAGGATTCTCAAGGACAATCACATGTTCAAAATTTACAAACATTTTGTTGCAAGACAGTGTCTATGATAACAGGAAACCATAACACTAAAGCTTCCGAATTACCATATTCCTTTAACAATAGCAACAATAATAAACAGTGGTCATACCCACGTACACACACAAACACACATAGACATATATCATATATAAACACATACCTTATCTAAAAACATATCAGTATTATTTTTACAAGTATAATCATTATCTCTGTAAGCAGACGTCCCGACATACACCTACCTCTTTGACAGTACTGGCCTTGAAACCCGCGCGGACACGCGCACACACCGGGCCGAACGCACGTACCTCCATTGCGACACATGGGTGAGCATGTTGCTGTTCCGAGACGAAGGTAAAGATAAAATTTGCCCAAATAATTGTACGTAGCTATACGCATGAAGAGGCGGTTATAAAAACAAGTACACTCTCTAATATTTAAAGATGTAATCAAAACACCAAGTAAATCTAAATGACCAAAGTCAAGTTTCATGATTGTATAAGGAAAAATAATTCTGTCCACGTGGTTATAACGAGATGATTTATCTCATCCTTATCATTATCACTACTACATTATCTCAACGAAGATAAGAGGGTGAGGATATTTGGAAATGAAGGACTTTCTTTTGGCACAAAAAAGAAAAAAAAAAAGACAAGCACTGAACAAATGACGAGGCAGTCACGTGGTATCCAGCAAAATTTAACAACCCATAAAATGATGAGTTTACCAACTTTTAATTGATCAAACCGTCGTATCATTATTTTGTACCTGACCTTCTGCTTCCTTCTAACTTTCTTTCAGAATACGTGTACGACGTAATGATATGTTTGATCTCAAATCACTTTTCTTAACGTTCTTAAAGGACAAGTTCACCTTCATAAACATAAGGATTGAGAGAATGTAGCAATATTAGTAGAACACATCATTGAAAGTTTGAGGAAAATCAGACAATCCGTTCAAAAGTTATGAATTTTTGAAGTTTTTGTGCAGTACCCGCTGGATGAGAAGACTACTGCAGTGTATGAATAACCTAGATGTCACATGCGTACAACAATATAAGGAAAATATAAAGAGAATTTCACAAAATTCCATCTTTTGAAAAAAGTACACATTCCCCTGACTCGTTACCGATAAATGTTATGGGTAATATTATTCCCCCTGCCTTTAGAAAGAGGCAAGTCAATTGCTCTTTTATTATGCGAAAAAAGTGAAAATATGTTGAATTTTCTTCTATATTTTCTTTATACTGTTGTACGCATATGACTCACAAGCTGTAGTAGTCTTCTCATCCAGCGGTTCCAACACAAAAATTTAAAAAATTCATAACTTTTGCATCGATTGTCCAATTTTCCTCAAACTTTCACTGATGTGTTCTACTAATATTGTTGCATTTTCTCAATCCTTATGTTTATGAAGGTGAACTTGTCCTTTAACGCCTTTCGTTTTCTGAGAGTATGAGCATAATACTAGACTACTGACAGTAAAACAAAAACAAAAACAAATAAGGTAACCTTAATTGACCAAATACTTAGGACTTCATTGGTACTTATAATGATGAGAATAGACAAGAATTACACCTAATGGGAATAACTCCGAACTAACCAATGGATGTAAAAATACATGTAGAGAAAGACAAGAACTCTAGAAAGCAGAAGAAATAAAATATACCATATAGAAGAGTAGATCTCTGTAGACAGATATAAGAACAGGAAGACAGACAAAAATTGACAAATAGATGGATGCATAAAGATATTTATATCCATAAAGTAGATCTATGGAGAGAGAGGGAGAGATATGGCTTCACCTCCACGTAAATCTGTACTTGTATTCCCCTACCCTGAAAGTCAGTATTGTTTATCCCTTGGTCTGCTAACAGCAGCTAATATGAACCATTCTTCTTCTTCTCTCTCTCTCTCTTTAAAAGCTCATATTATGTTCTTTGCAGGATGAAAACAATGTGAACAACAACAACAACAACAACAACTTATGTTTCATAGTTATTATTTCCGCAATAAAAAAGAGCAGAATAATAAGGGACGGAAGAGAAGAAAAAAAAAGAGAAAGCAATTATGCCACAAGAAAGTTCTAAAAATCCCAAATAATCTTTTTACATCTACACCAAAGCAAACCTATACGCAGCTGCTGTAACAACAAAATGAAAATACACAAATATTAGTCTTTATTGCCAACGAGTTCAAAATCATCAACAACAACAATAGTACAGAGCACGTTGCTCATTCCTCTCGGAATAGACAGGCCCCTTTCTAATACACAGCGCCTCTCTCATCGATTTTGTTACATTGCTGCCTGAAGTACCTAGCATGAAGCCGTTGCATCCCTTTTTTTTTTGGGGGGGGGGGGGGGGAAGCTCCTCGTTTAGTTTGGCGCCAACGTGACCGAGGGCTCACGTTGCCACGGCAGCACGTTCTTGTTTTTGCATTCATGTCCGTCCCTCGTGCTTCTTTTCATCCCACCAGTACCCTCTGTGCTGCCTTTTACTAATGCGACATGAGTTTTACTCTCCCCCTTCATTTTCGTGAGCAACTCTGCCGTCTTTATGTACCTGTAAGTTCTAAATCTCCACTATACGTAACTTCACTCAAACAAGCAACGGAAAACGGCTCTGCCATGTTGTAAATCAATGGATAATTACTAGAGAAACAAGGTGTTGTCTCTGAAAGAGCACGTGCTTCGAAGACTCAGATTAATTTTTCCCTGAAAGCAAATTTTTCACCAATTTCTATCTAAACATCATATAGGCAAAAGTCCTCATTCCAAAAATCAAAACACAATGAGAGTATTCAGCGTAAATGAAGGCATTGCTCTTTCAAATTCACTCTTGGTGTTACAGCGCCGTTTGCCAGACTTAAAAGAGTCATGAAAGAAGAGGTCCGTCAACCCACACTCTCATATTTTCCTCGAAATTCAGATTAAAATCATCCAACATAATTGAGAGAATGAGTAGAATCAAGATCAATACTCATGGTCTTTACAATATCCTTCCAACGTCTTGTCTTAAAACTAACTTGAATCGGTTTGTATCGCGGTGTAATAAATGGGCAAGCTACTATGTGGATAGTTTTCTAATAATTACCAAGAATCGCACTGAAATGACTAAAATAGAAGAAAACGAAATATCTATAAAAAAATGGAAAGACGTGTTCGAAGTCACAAGAGGACACGAGGAATTGAGTGAACTACCCGATATCAAGTGAGAGTCACAAGGAGTTAAAAAGTCATTTGAGAGTCACTGGAAGGTGACACAGTGATCGATGGAGAAGGTGGAAATGACATAAGAGTCAAAGATGTTTGGAATATAAAGTTCCCCTCTTTAGTTACGTCTTTTGTTTGCCCCGAGCAAACGAGACACACATACACATTTCACAAACAAATGCAAAAACGTCGGGTATATCATAAGTTACAGTTCATTATTCCGAAGGTTCGGTAATCCGAAAAATGAAATAAGGTTCGATATTTTTTTCCAAGGCTTACTAATCCGAAAATAGAATGATTTTCGTAATTCTGAAAGTTCGTTCCAATAGTACACACCTTCTTTTCTTTTTCGGATAAACGAATCATTGGACTAACAAACCTTCTGAAGTACGTCACAAATGATCGAATTAACAATTTTCTCTTTCTTTTTCATTTTCGCATTAATTTTCGCATCAACTTCGGAATAACGAACCTTCGAAACCTTATTTCAGTTTCGGATTTGGTAAAATCGAAACTTCGGAATAACAAACATCACCCATATCATCATCATCATCATCTTCGTCATCATCATTTTTCACACAAACACAGACACACAGAGCGTTTTTAAGTAAGTGGGAAGATAAGATGTAAACGATAATCAACCATATCATCATCAGTATCATCATCATTATCATCATCATCATCACCATCATCATCATCATCAGACACACAAACACACATCGCGTTTTTAAGTATGAGGGAGAATGAGATGTTTACGAACATCACCCATATCACCATCATCATCATCATCATTATCATCACCATGATCATTATCATCATCATCATCATCATCAGACACAGACACAAACATGTTTTTAAGTACATGTACATGTATGTGGGAAGATGAGATTTAAACGACATTGACTTACGAGTAGAACACGTCGGCCCCGTGTACCCATTTCTGCAGATGCATCTATCCGGCGTAACGCAGTAGCCCCCGTTCATGCAATTCAAATGACAAGACACTGTGGGAGATAAAGAGAGAGAAAGTGCGAGCGATTAGGAGAATATTCGACATACCTTGGAGCCATTTATCATTCCATCATTACGAGGCATCATTTCGAAAAGAAGAAACCGAATACATACATATATATATATATATATATATATATATATATATATATATATATATACAGCGTGTCCTAGAAAAAACGAAACCGGGTTTCCATGCAACTTTTCACTATCGAAATCATACATTTTCTTTATGAGATATACATCAATGAACAGATAAACTTTTCTTCTTTCATTTGATGTACAACTTAATGTTCATCGTTCATGCATGACTGAGTTAGTGGTGCTACCAAATTTTCATTTGCACGCGCAAATTGTGACTTTAAGTGAATTTTTCAGACTTTTAATGCTACGTTTTTGAAAAAAAAAAGTTCGTTAGCCAAATATTCATATTTCCTTCTTTCATATGAGACCTAACGCGTCAAATATGAATAACGCATGCTTGAGAAAAATTTGCATGAAAACATGCTTCATTTCTACCGATTCTACGGATAGTCGAAAAAAAAGCATTCAGCTCTCCCGACTTAGCATTTGACAATGGGCTCATCTGCACCATTGAATTCACACAAAACAGCCGCAGTGCTACAGTGAATGTTGCTCGGGGGTGGGGGGGGGGGGGAGGAGGTATTTGCAGATAATGCTGTATGAGACGGAAAGCCCTCTGTTGTCATTTATTTAGAATAAGCTATGAGACATAACCAAAATTACTGAAGACTAATATCGTGAGTATGTTCAGGCTGCACTCAGTCCAATGGCTATGGGAAATCAACATTACAACAATGATACACATTTTGATGATTTTGTACCTCAAACTAATTTCGCTGTTTTCATTCCTGTGTACATTTCCCTCACGCGTGGATAGTCCTTCATCACTGACAGGGTTTTCATGTTTTTGAAGGGGGAAGCGAAGCAAAAAGATAGGGTACATCACTTTATTTATCACTGAACGTGCGCTTCTAACATTTCAAAGGTGCAAGTGCAGGGCAAAAAGTCGTCTTTTTCGGGGGGGGGGGGTCGGAAGGTTTTTTCGGTCCGTTTCTCCGACCCCACCTTCCCAAACATTCCGCTGATGAATACCCTTTGCTCTGTAGTTAGCTGCATGGTCAGGCAAGCTCATGATCATGTGCTAATTTAAGACCCTATTCACAACCGAACCGTCAGTAAAAATCTCTTTTACCCCCTCAATTCATGTTTGTGTATAATTCATTGAAGCATGAAGGCCATTGTTATCTGTCAAGTTGGGCATGTCGGGAAAGCTAACTGGCTTCTTATTTACTATCTATCCATCTGGGTAAAATGGAAGTATATTTTCAAATTCAGTTTTCACGAGCAGGCGTTGATCTTTTCTGACGCATGGGATATCGTATGAAAGGAAAAAGAATGGATATTAAGGCTATGATTTTATTTTTTTGCAAAAGATTGCTGAAAAAGTCTGAAAGACTCATTCAAAATCGACATTTGCTCGTGCAAATGAAAATTTAGTAGCACTACTGTCTATTGTTCTAACTAGCAATTATGCCACAAGAAAGTTCTAAAAATCCCAAATAATCTTTTTACATCTACACCAAAGCAAACCTATACGCAGCTGCTGTAACAACAAAATGAAAATACACAAATATTAGTCTTTATTGCCAACGAGTTCAAAATCATCAACAACAACAATAGTACAGAGCACGTTGCTCATTCCTCTCGAATAGACAGGCCCCTTTCTAATACACAGCGCCTCTCTCATCGATTTTGTTACATTGCTGCCTGAAGTACCTAGCATGAAGCCGTTGCATCCCTTTTTTTTTTGGGGGGGGGGGGGGGAAGCTCCTCGTTTAGTTTGGCGCCAACGTGACCGAGGGCTCACGTTGCCACGGCAGCACGTTCTTGTTTTTGCATTCATGTCCGTCCCTCGTGCTTCTTTTCATCCCACCAGTACCCTCTGTGCTGCCTTTTACTAATGCGACATGAGTTTTACTCTCCCCTTCATTTTCGTGAGCAACTCTGCCGTCTTTATGTACCTGTAAGTTCTAAATCTCCACTATACGTAACTTCACTCAAACAAGCAACGGAAAACGGCTCTGCCATGTTGTAAATCAATGGATAATTACTAGAGAAACAAGGTGTTGTCTCTGAAAGAGCACGTGCTTCGAAGACTCAGATTAATTTTTCCCTGAAAGCAAATTTTTCACCAATTTCTATCTAAACATCATATAGGCAAAAGTCCTCATTCCAAAAATCAAAACACAATGAGAGTATTCAGCGTAAATGAAGGCATTGCTCTTTCAAATTCACTCTTGGTGTTACAGCGCCGTTTGCCAGACTTAAAAGAGTCATGAAAGAGAGTCCGTCAACCCACACTCTCATATTTTCCTCGAAATTCAGATTAAAATCATCCAACATAATTGAGAGAATGAGTAGAATCAAGATCAATACTCATGGTCTTTACAATATCCTTCCAACGTCTTGTCTTAAAACTAACTTGAATCGGTTTGTATCGCGGTGTAATAAATGGCAAGCTACTATGTGGATAGTTTTCTAATAATTACCAAGAATCGCACTGAAATGACTAAAATAGAAGAAAACGAAATATCTATAAAAAAATGGAAAGACGTGTTCGAAGTCACAAGAGGACACGAGGAATTGAGTGAACTACCCGATATCAAGTGAGAGTCACAAGGAGTTAAAAAGTCATTTGAGAGTCACTGGAAGGTGACAACAGTGATCGATGGAGAAGGTGGAAATGACATAAGAGTCAAAGATGTTTGGAATATAAAGTTCCCCTCTTTAGTTACGTCTTTTGTTTGCCCGAGCAAACGAGACACACATACACATTTCACAAACAAATGCAAAAACGTCGGGTATATCATAAGTTACAGTTCATTATTCCGAAGGTTCGGTAATCCGAAAAATGAAATAAGGTTCGATATTTTTTTCCAAGGCTTACTAATCCGAAAATAGAATGATTTTCGTAATTCTGAAAGTTCGTTCCAATAGTACACACCTTCTTTTCTTTTTCGGATAAACGAATCATTGGACTAACAAACCTTCTGAAGTACGTCACAAATGATCGAATTAACAATTTTCTCTTTCTTTTTCATTTTCGCATTAATTTTCGCATCAACTTCGGAATAACGAACCTTCGAAACCTTATTTCAGTTTCGGATTTGGTAAAATCGAAACTTCGGAATAACAAACATCACCCATATCATCATCATCATCATCTTCGTCATCATCATTTTTCACACAAACACAGACACACAGAGCGTTTTTAAGTAAGTGGGAAGATAAGATGTAAACGATAATCAACCATATCATCATCAGTATCATCATCATTATCATCATCATCATCACCATCATCATCATCATCAGACACACAAACACACATCGCGTTTTTAAGTATGAGGGAGAATGAGATGTTTACGAACATCACCCATATCACCATCATCATCATCATCATTATCATCACCATGATCATTATCATCATCATCATCATCATCAGACACAGACACAAACATGTTTTTAAGTACATGTACATGTATGTGGGAAGATGAGATTTAAACGACATTGACTTACGAGTAGAACACGTCGGCCCCGTGTACCCATTTCTGCAGATGCATCTATCCGGCGTAACGCAGTAGCCCCCGTTCATGCAATTCAAATGACAAGACACTGTGGGAGATAAAGAGAGAGAAAGTGCGAGCGATTAGGAGAATATTCGACATACCTTG
Source organism: Diadema antillarum (assembly GCF_040938485.1). Classification (NCBI taxonomy): domain Eukaryota; kingdom Metazoa; phylum Echinodermata; class Echinoidea; order Diadematoida; family Diadematidae; genus Diadema; species Diadema antillarum. Next base: position 577,939 of record NW_027271031.1, on the reverse strand, counting down.
GAGCCATTTATCATTCCATCATTACGAGGCATCATTTCGAAAAGAAGAAACCGAATACATACATATATATATATATATATATATATATATATATATATATATATATATACAGCGTGTCCTAGAAAAAACGAAACCGGGTTTCCATGCAACTTTTCACTATCGAAATCATACATTTTCTTTATGAGATATACATCAATGAACAGATAAACTTTTCTTCTTTCATTTGATGTACAACTTAATGTTCATCGTTCATGCATGACTGAGTTAGTGGTGCTACCAAATTTTCATTTGCACGCGCAAATTGTGACTTTAAGTGAATTTTTCAGACTTTTAATGCTACGTTTTTGAAAAAAAAAGTTCGTTAGCCAAATATTCATATTTCCTTCTTTCATATGAGACCTAACGCGTCAAATATGAATAACGCATGCTTGAGAAAAATTTGCATGAAAACATGCTTCATTTCTACCGATTCTACGGATAGTCGAAAAAAAAGCATTCAGCTCTCCCGACTTAGCATTTGACAATGGGCTCATCTGCACCATTGAATTCACACAAAACAGCCGCAGTGCTACAGTGAATGTTGCTCGGGGGTGGGGGGGGGGGGGGAGGAGGTATTTGCAGATAATGCTGTATGAGACGGAAAGCCCTCTGTTGTCATTTATTTAGAATAAGCTATGAGACATAACCAAAATTACTGAAGACTAATATCGTGAGTATGTTCAGGCTGCACTCAGTCCAATGGCTATGGGAAATCAACATTACAACAATGATACACATTTTGATGATTTTGTACCTCAAACTAATTTCGCTGTTTTCATTCCTGTGTACATTTCCCTCACGCGTGGATAGTCCTTCATCACTGACAGGGTTTTCATGTTTTTGAAGGGGGAAGCGAAGCAAAAAGATAGGGTACATCACTTTATTTATCACTGAACGTGCGCTTCTAACATTTCAAAGGTGCAAGTGCAGGGCAAAAAGTCGTCTTTTTCGGGGGGGGGGGGTCGGAAGGTTTTTTCGGTCCGTTTCTCCGACCCCACCTTCCCAAACATTCCGCTGATGAATACCCTTTGCTCTGTAGTTAGCTGCATGGTCAGGCAAGCTCATGATCATGTGCTAATTTAAGACCCTATTCACAACCGAACCGTCAGTAAAAATCTCTTTTACCCCCTCAATTCATGTTTGTGTATAATTCATTGAAGCATGAAGGCCATTGTTATCTGTCAAGTTGGGCATGTCGGGAAAGCTAACTGGCTTCTTATTTACTATCTATCCATCTGGGTAAAATGGAAGTATATTTTCAAATTCAGTTTTCACGAGCAGGCGTTGATCTTTTCTGACGCATGGGATATCGTATGAAAGGAAAAAGAATGGATATTAAGGCTATGATTTTATTTTTTTGCAAAAGATTGCTGAAAAAGTCTGAAAGACTCATTCAAAATCGACATTTGCTCGTGCAAATGAAAATTTAGTAGCACTACTGTCTATTGTTCTAACTCAGTCATGCACGAATTTTGAGCAATTAGTTGTGTATCAAATGAAAGAAGAGAATATCTTTCAATCCATGTACAACTCATAAAGCAAATATGTAATTATGATCGCAAAGAGTTGCAACGAAACTCGGTTTCGTTTTTTATGGGACACGTTGTATATATATATATATATGTATATATATATATATATATATATATATATATATATATATATATATATATATAAGAGAGAGAGAGAGAGAGAGAGAGAGAGAGAGAGAGAGAGAGAGAGAGAGAGAGAGAGAAAGGGGGAGGGGGAGATGTATATGGATATACCAGTGAATATATTGACATAGTGGAAAACATTCCTGCACGACATTAGTATCATGTTCGCCAGTTTAGCTAACAGCAAATGATACACATAATATTCTACGACCGCAAACTCACCATTGATCAAACTATCTAATAAAAAAATGGGGTTTAAAGAAAAGAAATAAGTAAAATATATCACTGTGAAGCAATCACACTTATAATAAAAGATTCTGACATGCAGCGCTTCTGTGCACACGGAGATATCGTATATTCAGAAGCCGTATGGATATACTCGACATCGTCTTGACTTGAAACTATGTACCGTAAAACGGGGTGAATAGGGACAAATTTAAAGTTCTAATGATTGTATTTTTATGCCTCCGCAACGAAGTGGCCGGAGGCATTATGTTTTCGGGTCGTCCGTCCGTCCGTCCGTCCGTCCCGTTTTGTTTTTGTCTATATCTCAAGAACCGTGTGGTGGTTTTACATCAAACTTGGTATGAGGGTATATCCTTGGGGGATAATACTTTGTGTGGATTTTAGGGTCACAGGGTCAAAGGTCAAAGGTCACAGGTTATTTTGTGAAAAAAAATTGAAATTTCATGTTTTTCTCCATATCTCGCAAATGGTTCAAGGTATCTTCATGGAACTTAGTATATATGCTTGTACCGATGGGCAGTGATTATCTAGGGAAGTTGGGGGTCGTGGGTCAAAGGTCAGGGGGTCAAAGGTCAAGGTCAACTCCTCAAAATATCACTACTTTCCTTATATTTATGCAATGAATGAAGGTTTTTTTTTTTAACTTGATGTATACATGTATTACCCAATATATATTCTGTGGGAAGTTTCTTACTAAAAGGTCAAAGGTCAAAGGTCAAGTGAAAGTGCTGAATTGCACTTTTTCCTCCATATCTCAAAAGTACTCAAGATATCATCATGAAACTTACATATTTATGCATGTTCAACCTAACAGTGATTCTCTTTTGAACTGTGAGGTCAAAGGTCAAAGGCCAGGTTGAGATGATGCTATTTTCCCATTTGATACTGAAATTATACTTTTTCTCAATACCTTGAAAAATCACTCAATGCATAAACTTATAAAAGGGTCAAAGTCAAGTAAAAATCATCAGTTCCCCAAATACCTGCACTCTGACATTTTAATCATTCATCCAATTGAACCTAGTTCTAGGAAAGTGAACATTCAGCACATTTGTGTCAAACCTGTCATTTTAATATTTTGCCAATTGTTTGAAACTGTCATCACACATTGTCAAGACATTGTACTACAGACCTATTAGGAGAACCATGCATTATGGCGGAGGCATATCAGTCGCCGTAGCGATATATCTAGTTTTTCATGCAGCCCAGAGACTCAATCTTATGTGGGGATTTTATGTCCACCTAAAATACCTTTGATTTGGTATTGTGAAAGAAAATAAATATTTGGGGGAAAAGTATGTTTTTTGATAAAATGATGCTGTCCCTGTTGACCCCAAATTTGGGGTCAACAGGGACAACACTAATTTTGATCCAAAAAAAAGCTGTTTGGAGGCATTTTTTTTTCAATCCATCCAATGAATTGGATTAAGGGAACAACTACAGAGTTTAGAAATGATATACAAACATTTAAGAGCAATTTATTCCATTGTTAAATCAATCATTAACAAAAATTTCAACAGCCCAAGAAAATGAGCTGATACAAAAAAAAATGTGACCCATCAGGTCAAAGGTTAAGATTGAAAAATGAGTCAAAACTTTACTAATCCATTGAATTGCACTCAAATATTAACCCACTTCTTCTTCAAGTGGCAAATCATGATGTACAATCTTATTCATACACTCTAAATTCAGTGTAACTTGACTCTTATGATGCCGGGGATATTTTGGGAGTTCTTACAGCAATTATGAGCTGGCACCTATAGTAGGGGTCTGACTCAAACAGATGTGTTATTGGCATTAAAACATGCAGAAGACAGAGAAAATGGTCATGAAATACAAGTGGAAAAGTCCTAGCCTGTCTTAGGCAGTGCAAAAATTCCCAAGAGGGTGGGTGGGGCCGGGGTTCCCAGACCCTTCCTCCCCAAGTTAGGGTTAAGACAGCAAAGTTCACTCTCATCTATGTATACAAAAGTGAAGCCACATATCCAAAGATCTTATTGCTCTCTTGTCAAGAGATTTAGAATAAAAATTCACACATTTGGAAATAGCTGGACATAACAAACATTTCAGAGCAATTTATGACAATATAATACTTAATCATACAGAAAATTTAAAGGGCCAGTCAAACGACACTATGGTGTCCCTATTCACCCCAGTCTAACTGATTTTTTGCCCAAGAGAAGAAAAAATGTGCTGTCACAAATTCCTGTTGAAATAATTATTTCAAATTTAAAGGTGTGTTGTAGGACCTAATAGGCTAGATTCATGAACCTTTTTAGCGAATTTTATTAATCAATGGCAACAGGAGCAGAAAAGTTTTGACCGCCCTGATTTTTTTGTGATTTTTTGAAAACTTTTTATTTGGACCTCCTGTACCCTTTAAAAAATTGTTCACATCAGGTGGACCACTTTCTGGACACTGTTGGATGGTCCTTCCATCCTGTGATAAAAATACGAAAAAAAGTTCAAGCAAATTTGAAACATGCACATTCAAAAAACTTTTCTCGGTTTTGTCCCTATTCACCTCGCCGTCCCTTTTCACCCCGTTTTACGGTACACCAACGTCTGAATATATCTATATATATGAAGAGTTTGTTTGCAAAAACCTATAAGTCCATATTTGTCAAATGGAGATATTCGCGATTGAAGGTCAAGGAAAATAAAGAGAATAATAAGAAAATCTTTACTTCTTTTGACCAAAACTTCAAAAATGAACTTTTATATGTAGTGACCAATATATCATTTAAAAGGTATTATTTTGTACTTTATGACAGAGACCGTACTTCAAAATCTTCAAAAATGGACTTATCGGTTTTTGCAAACAAACTCTTCATATATATATAGTTTCACAGGATAAAAAGTTTCATGAGAAGCTCATAAATATGTATGATCTCTCCCATGCGCAGTACAAACTTTTGCACTGGTTTTTGGTATTGTGTCTAGTACGTTCGTTCCGTAAAATCAGTAAAATGTTGAAATGTTTAAACACTTTTTTTCAGTTGTTATTCTAAGCGAAGAAACAAGCCAGCTGCAAGCAGCAACGAAAGAAAATCAGATGAAAATTGCATTGAATTGTATGAGCACGGAGACACGCGCAAGACAACCGGAAGTGACAATGGCACCGAGGAATCCCACAATGCATCTGTGACAGAGCTTTTTAGCATCCGCAGAAAACTTGGCAATACCGAGAATTGCGCAATCCTCCTCAGATGTCTTTGCGCGTGAGAGATGTTCAGCTTATGTAGTATGCGCTTTAATAATATTAAAGTGCATACTATATTACTATATTATGTCATTGTGAGAAAAAGAAATGAGGCGTTCTACAAAAACAGCGTCAAGGTGATGAGACCCGAAATGGATCATGCCAATAGACAACTCATTCCGACACTGTAACCCTAGAAACTGTCCAAATACTCGTAAGGTTTTGCTGAAATATACGCTCATTTCTTTACATTTGTTTGTTACAATTTCATCGATGTCGAACCATGTAAGTTTTCTCAGAGAGCTAAGAAGAGCTTCACCGTTGGTAAAGAAACTTCTTGAAAACGTGTGTGGACAGAAGGATCATCCTCCTCGATGAAGATGGTGATGACTATAATATGATGACATCGTTATCATCTTCTTCTTATCATCATCATCTTTATCATTATCATGAAATACAGATAACCTATATATAACTGTGGCACGAAATGTCGATTTCATAAGTGATCAACGAGGAGATACCTCGGAGCGGGAAGGTTGGCCCGATTTGGATATATTCGAGAATCCTCGTAATGGTTTGTGTATAGCTTTGTCACTGATCTCTATGTAAGTACACACACAGCCCAGGAATCTCGACTCGAGTCGACCACTACCAATGACCAAGCAGAATGCTTCGATGCAAATTATTCGTTGAAGGGCGCCACCTGTGATTTTCGAACGTACACCGATGGGCAGCGATTGGAGATCGATTCAATCGGTGCCACCCATGTCTCCCTGGAGCGCTACCGCGTCTTTATTGTTCAAATTATCAGTGACTTTGGACGATCACGTTTAGAAGAGCATGATAACAAACAAGCTCTTTTATAAGTCTGAAAACCTTCTATCTCCCCTTTAAGAACTATACAAACAGTGTACGCTCAAGGACTTTTTTCTAGGGAGATAGAGACAGAGGTTTGTGATCATTATCGTATAGTTTCTAGAATAAAACAATTAGTATCAAAATGAGCAATAGACATATAGCTCAATCAAAAATCCTATCTTCAAAATTCTTATGCCCTCCAGGGACACAGCCAAACAAGAAAATTACGAAAAGTGGGCAAAACGAAAGAATTTAGTGAAAACAACAACAACAACAAAGGTATCCGCCAAAGGCAGGCCTAAATAGAAACATAATCATGAATAAGAAGGGGAAAATACAATTAATATAATGTGCTGAAGGAGATGAAAGGAATGATTATGGTAAATGAACGTATTGAGAAGGCCAGGAATGACGTATTAAAGGTAATTTTGATCTCCAGCTGCGTAAATACACATTTTTTTTCTTTGTTAATTTCTTTTTCGCCCACTGAAGGCAGCTCTAGAGCAAGGCGAGTCAGAGTAGTCAACAAGGCACATGGTTTGTCAAGGTCAGAATGTAGAATTAACAAACAAGCTGGTTGTGTGTCGCCTAATAATGGGTTCCAGCACTGCGCACACACTCTATCATACAAACCAAATACATATGTTTATGGGCAAGTTGGTGTGTTGACAAGTTGTAGGGATGCCGATTTCTGCGTAATTACGGGCGTTGCCAGACAACTTAAGGTTTAATTCTTTTTCCCCCAAGACATGCATTGTGAAGCTCACATTATATCTTTCAAACATTCTTACTGCCAAGACTTAGCGGGAATATGAGAGGGGGGAGGAGTTAAGACACTCGCTGTAACTGATGCGTTCAACTTGCTGATCAACTGATAGGGAAAAAGAAAGTTTTGCAGTATCTGGCGGCGTGTTAAGATTTGTTCTTTCATTTTTTTACTATTAGAGATAAAAGAAGACGAATAATGGCTCATTTATGCAGGGGCGTCACCAGCTTTTTTTCAAGGGGGGTGCGTTTTGACAGTAAATGTAAACTGTGAGATTTTTTTTTAATGTGATTCATTGGCTCCTGTGTCATCATGTACATTTACACATACTCTGTATATTGTACATTATACATGTGATTGTATACATGCAAGAATCTTTCGCTATGAAGGACTATATACGGGGTACATTATTGTGACGGTGTGAGATCCTCGGCGATGATCCATTCCGCTCCTTCAGTGCGGAGGGTGTTAGAGGGGGATACCCCCTCCCACTGTAGGAACGTTTTGAAAAAAAAAAACAAGAGTGTAAAAGTCGCGTTTACAGAGCATGGGAAAAATAAAAATATCATGAAGGACTATTACGGGGGTACATTATGTGACGGTGTGAGATCCTCGGCGAGGGAGCGAAGCAACCGAGCGGGAGAGGGTGTAAGAGGGGGATACCCCTCCCACGGAGGGACGTTAGTTTTTGTAAAAAGAAAAAAAAAGGAGAATTGCAGAACAATTAAATGCGAGCGAGCGGAGCGACCGAGCTTGAAAATTTTGATATTTTACAATCCCAAACTGCGGTTTGTAGCTTATATTTTTTCGCTTTGGAAATGAAGGGGGCGCACCGGGCGCAACTGCTTACAATTACTGGCAGCAACATTAGGATAATGGCATAACGAGTAAATGCGAGCGATTGGAATGAGCGAGCTTGAAAATTTATTGACATTTTACAGTCCAAAAACTGCCGTTTTTAGCTCTATCTTTTCGCTTTGGAGATTAAAGGGGGGTGGCGCATCGGGCGCAACTGCTGGCAAGTACTGGCAGCAACGTCAGGAGAATGGCACAACGATTAAATGCGAGCGAGCGAAGCGAGCGAGCTCGAAAATTTTGGCATTTCACAGTTTAAAAAATGCCGTTTTTAGCTACATTTTTCGCTTTGAAAATTTAGGGGGGGGGGGGCACCGGGCGCGACAGTTGGCAATTACTGGCAGTAACATCAGGAGAATGGCAAAGCGATTAAATGCGAGCGAGCTTGAAAATGTTGACATTTTAAATTTAAAAAATTACCGTTTGTAGCTATATTTTTCTCTTTGGAAATTAAGCAGGGCGCACCGGGCGCAACCGCTGGCAATTACTGGCAACAACATCAGGAGAATGGGATAACGATTCAAATGCGAGCGAGCGGAGCGAGCCACTTTGAAAATTTTGACATTTTACAGGCAAAAAAAACTTCCGTTTGTAGCTATATTTCTTCGCTTTGGAAATTAAGGGGCGCACAGGGCGCAACTGCTGGCAATTACTGGCAGTAACATCAGGAGAATGGCATAAAATTGAATGCGAGCGAGCAGAACGAGTGAGCTTTAAAATTTTGACACAGTCAAAAAAACTGCCGTTTGTAGCTATATTTTTTCGTTTTCGAAATTAAGGGGGGGGGGGTGGCGCACAGGGCACAACTGCTGGCAATTACTGGCAGCAACATCAGGAGAATGGCATAACGATTACATTGTCTGTATCACTTCAGTCAATCAATTTTCCTTACAACGTTTTTGTCACCCCAAGGTTCCGCAATTATGTTTTCTCAATTTACTTTGTTTTGATTATGCAACCTTATTTTATGATACCAAAGAAAGTGAAATGTTTATGTTCTTTTCGAAAAATGAAATAAAGTTTGAATTGAATTGATTAAAATGCGAGCGAGCGGAGCGAGCGAGTTTGAAAATTTTGACATTTTACACTCTAAAAACTGCCGTTTGTAGCTATTCCTTTTCGCTTTGGAAATTAAGGAGGGGTGGCGCACCGGGCGCAACTGCTGGCAATTTAATACTGGCAGCAACATCAGGAGAATGGCACAGCGATTAAAAACGAGCGAGCGGAGCGAGCGAGCGTGAAAATTTTGACATTTTACAGTCCCAAAACTGCCGTTTGTAACTATGTTTTTTCGCTTTGGAAATTAGGGGGGAGGGGGAGGCGGTGTGCCACTGATAGTCAAGGATGTCGGTTTATGTTCATGATTGGGGGAGGTATGACCAGCGAGGGGGCGTCGAAGTGACCAAGCGGGGGAAGGACGTCTAAAATCTGCACTTTAGAGCATCCCCTAATTGTTTGTGTTTGTGTGTGTGTGTTTTATACATGGAAAAGTTGGGAAATAGCCCAGGTCAAGTCTTATTATTGGCAATGCAAGGCATTTTTTTATAGACTATAGTATGTAAAACAACACTCAGTGATCTAGCTTTGATATAACAAAGTGTAAGGTACAGAGGTGTACATTCTACATCACATGGCGCAACATTGCAGCGACTCTTTGCCGTTCGGATGTTCTGAGTACACTGCTCCATCCTGCTTATCATTCAGAATGCCAACCAGAAATCACGCTGAATCACAATCTTTTGTCGGCTCCGGGCTTTTTGAACAATGTTTCACACTATTGATGCCTCTTTAATTATGGATAAAAGAAATCTTAGAGAAAAAAAAAATAATTTCTTGCTCACCCTTTCATGTCAATTTCAAAAGCAGTTTACCAACCCTTGAATTACCATTTTGATCTTTTTTTTTTTTCAACCAGCGCCGCCCCCCCCCCCGTTACGCCACTGATTGGAGACCTATAATGGGGGAGGGGGTGGGCGTGGTATCTCCCTACCATGCGACGGAGCTTTTGTATTTTCTGAAGTGATAATCCGTTGCACAATGAATGAAATATACCTTACGTATACAGTACGGGCGATAGATAGTAAACACGTGATGTACATGTATAGCATCAGTGCTGCCAGAGCCGGGGTGCGATTGTTTTTGTTTTTTGTTTTGTTTTTGTTTTGTTTAGTTTTCCTCCTGGTGGAAAAAAAAAATAAGAAGAAAAATGAAAAAAGAACAATTTTTTAGTGTCCGGCGTTGAGGTCGCTCGCAGACTGAAGCGTTTTTTTTTTTTTTTTTTTTTTTTTTTTTTTTTTTTTTTAAGGTTCTGAAGGGGGTGCGTTCGCACCCAGCGCACCCCCCTGGTGACGCCCATGCATTTATGTATTAAGTTTATCTGAGGAAACACCGCTTTTCTACGTAACCCAATCTTGCCAATAGCATTATTTCATCAGATGAAAGAAAAAGGCGGTTCATACTAAAACATTCAGAATTTACGTCTGCCATGATCTAAGACGCTGAATTTATTTTATATCACAGCGTGTGTCTGCTTCCAGATCACACTTAAAAAGAAGAAAAAAAAAGAACATAATCAAAAGTTAGACTAAGTGTTTTGGAGTCCTTTTTAAATTTTTTTTAAGGAGTTCATAATCATACCAACATCCGGTGTTACAATACCACACGAAATCTACCAAAGTGACTTAATTACATATTTTGAAATGCACGAAAGAAGATATCCCATGATATCAAAGCCAACAATACACAGCTGATTAAGTCGGTTGGGTAAGAACGAGCGTTCATAGTTCTCATGTCGCATTGCTTGATTTTTCGTATTGATACGTTTCGCGCCATGATTCCGCAACGCGCAAAGTTTTTGCCGCATCGTTTCATGACTTTTTCCATTGAAGTCTCCCGCATATTTTGAGACCAAATTTGCGACGCCCGGGTACTTTGTTCTGATGTTACGTAATATTTTGCACATGCATGTCAACCCGAAAACAGCTCTAATTCATGATATCGTGTGCAAATCCATTGCAAATTGTGTGTCTTTTTTTTAATTGACATAAATTAGATTATTTCAACTTTAAATCATTGAAATTAATAAATTCTAATGTAGATAAGCTTGAAAGAGTGCCTGCAATAAATTTTGGGGAAAAACAATAGAAAACAAAAGGTTGAAAAAACATTGAAATTCATAAGAAATTTAAAAAAACAATAAAAAACAAAAGAAATTGATTTGGATTGTGCTTTTTTTTACAAGAAAATTGTTTAATGTGTCTTGAGGAATTCTGACACAAAAATTTAGAAATCCTTCAGTCTTTTTAATGGAGTTACAGGGGGATATGATTTCATGCATAAATTTGCATAATTAATTTACTAAAAATAGAAATTCAATATTTTTTGATTGTATGACTGTGCAATCTTGTAGTTGACATCCAGCTCTATATGTTCAGGCAAAATTTTGCGGCAATCGCGCCATCAGCGGCCGAGATCTGAAGGGGGGGGGGGGGTCAAATTGACCCCCTTCAGTAAAAACTTGGTCTCAAATAGCCCAGTTAGAATGGGGTTAACATGGTTCAAAGATAGACAGTTTTCTCTCGGAATGAAGTTGGCTCAACCTTCTTTCTTCTTTTTTTTTTCTTGCACATGCATCAATCAGAGAGATCGTTATACTGGATGCAGCATGCGCATTCGTTGGGAAACAATTCTTCGAAAAAGCTGGAGCAAGAAGCAGGAGCATGCGAACAGGCCGCGTAATAGTTGTGTACATCAATAGAAAGGATCCACGGGGGAGGCCAACGAAACGCTCGGTTCAACAAGATCAGCACCAATATTTCAAGCATGTTATTGTCTTTAAATACGGACAGGTTGGTTATGGTAACGAGGAGTTAAAGAAACGAACTAACAGCAAAATAAACGTGCGAATTAGTGCAGAGTGCATGCATGAAACCGGAAATGGTCTTCTAAATGGTGAATTCACTAGCTTACACGCTTACTCAGAGCAGCAAACCGAATATACTTTACTATCTCTATCCATTGCGTGTGTTTGTGTGCGTGTGTATTGGGTGCGTATTCCAAAGCACCTCATTTTCTTCAGTGTTGCTTGTTGGCAAAAACTCCTTTTGAACTGTCACGTTTAACTCACGGGGCGGTCCTATCATATAAATGCTATGGAATTTTTGAATCATGCCATTGTGCTAATAGTGTAATCATTGGTTTATGATGATTGATGACTAGCATACCAAGTAAAAGATGATATCAAAACGAATAACTAACATCATCTTGAGATTCAAGCGCGCAAAATTGAGAGAGTGAAGCTGCTATAAGATTTTGATAGCGCATGCATGGATATGGCTTTGAAATCTAGCTAGATGTGACTAATATGACAGAAGTAAAATGCATGGATTTCTCATGCCGTCGTGAATATTATATTTGATGAATGTCGTTTTGGGCGATATATGTTTTATAATTTTCATTTAAATATTTTATGAGGTGCACTTACTAATTTCACACGTGCGTCCCGAAAACCCAGGCCAACAGTGGCATCTGTTAAAAGCTGTGCAGCGACCATTGTTTAAACACGCAGGTTCACAAAGTGCTGTAGTGGAGTGTGAATAAATTCGCATGGATATCATTATATTGATATTATAACAGTTTTGTTTCTTACTCCATGATATAGCTTTTTCTACCTTTTCATATACTTCCCTTTTCTTCTCTTCTTCGTCGTAGGTTGAAAAGGCAAAGAGCAGTAGTGGTATTAGGGCGACAGAGAAAGCACACAACAAAGCAACGAAAAAATGCAAGAAAATCTAACAGCGAAAACAAGGAGACGCTATGGTTAAATAAAAGCTGATTGTTATCATAGAGCTTTATACAAAGAGATTGTGCGATAAGAACAGAAAACTTCGACCCACGAAGAGATATCATACGGACATAAACGACATTATGATTGAAATGCAGTGGACCATTAATACATCTGAGGGTGGACGTTGACGAGTAACTCGAAATGACCTTACCGAGGGTGGACTAAGGACTGCAGAGTCTGCAAAAACTGTGACATGATTTTGTAACTGTTTGTTGCTTTTAATGCCGCGATTCATCGAGCTCGAATTGTACGAGTAATTCGATCGCTAGATTTCCTCGCATTAAAAGGCTGGTGCCACTGAAATGCCAAGATTATAATTCCATTGTAAGGTAATCGCGTTGCAGGAATTCAGGGTATTACAGTATACGAATGTTTGAGTAACTCCTCCAGTACCATAAAAGTAGCTGTCTGAATACAGCGCAAATGATATTTCAAGGTGGCCGAGTTGCAAGGGTTATAGTAAACTGACAGTATACGCTTAGTGCCTCCCCCCCCCCCCCAAAAAACAAAAACAAACACAAAACAAACAAACAATCAAACAAATAAACAAATAAACAAATTGCCTCTATGCTGAGGGGCCTACACGTCCCTTCAAGTTGATTGGAACTCCTTTAAGAATAAAAGGAGAGTTCACTCGCCAGCGAGAGTTATGAATATTAAAGGCGATTTGATCAATCGTCACACCGGGCTGCTCATACATTTTGTTGGGCTTCCAAAAGAATTGACATGATTGTAACACGTGCAAAGCAATAACAGCAATGCCTCAAGACAAATACAAAAATATAAACAGTCAAACAAACAATGTAACAGTGGATACACTATTTCAGAACACAAGAAAGCCATCAATAACAACATCAATTGTCTCTGTCACTTAAAAACAAAACAAAACAAAAAAAAACAAAACAATAAGATACAACGTAATACAAACATTAAACAGTTACCCATCTAGTGAGAGAAAAAAACCCACAACAACACCCTATTTCTGTTTGCACTCGATTAAGGCGTATTACATTCAAATAGGAGATGGGTACTGTTAGAGGAGCGGGGTTGGACAGGCATGACACTGTTGTACAGCAGAAAATCGAGAATTTACGTCGCAACATTGTAGGCCTACGTCTGATAGATCCACGTGGAAACGACTCGAACCCAATCTTCAGCTTTAGGAACAGTATAGAGGGCGCCAGACGCGATTAAAAAATAAGTTATGACAACTGAATTATTTTGGTTGAAACCTTCCATTGGTGTTTTGATATTTCAGACAGCTATGATACACGCCACATAGAGATATTTCTTTTTTAAATTTTGAACTGTGTATCAATTATTTCTTGCAGCGCCTTGGGCATCTCGGTATAAAGTGTTAAAGCATTGCGAATACAACATATTTTTACTTCTAATACTCACAAGCCTCCTACTACTACCACAAATTCGAATGCTGTTATTGTTTTTATCGTTATTAGTTAGTTATCATCATTATCATAGCCATCATTATCATTATCATTATCATTATCCTTATTCATTACCTATATTGCTACTACTACTACAAACTGCTACCACTATCATTACTACTTCTGTGGGATTTATCATAGAAAATATTGATATCAAGTATCCTCAATGGGGCGATGAGTTAGTTCCGTCGGTAGCGCGTCTGCCTCAAGATCCACAGGACCCCGGTTCGATTCCCGTGTCACATTGAACAATAAATGGAGGTCGCGTGTGTAAGAGAGTCACAACTCATGCAACAACTAAAAGATCCTGCTTCATTTATCCATCGCAAAGAATAGGGTGTTTATCCCGTTGAATTGGTCCCGCCTCAATCCAACTGGACCCCATGGAAGACCTGCTATTTAGGCTGAATATGGGCTATCCGGCCATCTTCTGAGATGGAAAAATGAAACAATACTGTTCACCCGTTTTTTTGGGGACTAGTTCCGCGTATACTCGGCCATATTGTGTCTAAGGGGAAATGTATGATGTCGCAAAATCCGCCCGTCTTCCATGGGCTAACATGATAACATTCAAACATCAAATTGAAAGGCTTTACCAGCCACTTCACGGTATCTGGGCTTTTGGTCTCTACAAAATAGATTGAAATATTGATTCTGTGTTCTAAAATGACTGAAGTAGAATATCAAGATCCTTTTTAAGATTGATATGGGCTTTAGATAGAGATCGTAAAATGTGGTAGAAAGCAGTAGGAAAGCAGTAGAAAAGCGCTAAAGAGGAGATGACTTTGTAGGTTAAGAAATTCAATTTTGTGAGATCAGCAGACTCCCATACCTCGTTCGCATCTCCGGCCCGCGTATCCCACGGGGCATTCGCAGGTGTTGGGTCGTATACATCGTCCGTTGTTTAGGCACGGTGGACTGCATAGAGCTGTGCGTAAAATATGTGATGTAAAAAAAAATAACGCTTCTAGAGTTTATACAAAAGCAATGTAAACAAAATTATTAAACTACTTGGGAAAATTGACAAATTGACATTTGTATGTCACTGTCATATAAAAAACGGAATATCCACGTGGTTCATTTTTCTCATAAAAAGTTACGATTACGAATATTATGTTTCCCCAATGTAGCACATCATCGAATGCTCGCACTCTAAAATTGTCATGACAATTTATGCTCAAATAAAAGGGATAAATGACATAAGCACGATTTTTTTTCATTACTACGATATTATTATAATCACCAACAGGAAACTTCCAATTTCATCATCTTGTCTAAGCATTTTTCTTTTTGATTTTGATCTATATGTTCACTAGTATACTTTTACTATCATTCTGATACATCAAAAGCCTACAAGTTCATACGTCAGTCAATTAAAGGTATTGTTTACCATTTGGAGCAATGGTTTAAAAAGTGTTTGAGTTATTACATTTGAAACCCATGTAAAGGTCAGGTGTATCACACAATGTCGTACCATGTAAAAAATTTGCAATAAAGCCTTATGGAGATATCACTATTTTTCTCAATACACCATTACAGTAGGAGGTTTATTCTAGAAATAGTTTTAACATAACTATTGTTAACATTCTGTATATTTAACAATACTTTTAGTTCAACATGGATTACACTGATGAACATTTTTACATTGGTTGTCTCTATCCCTTACTCACACTTTAGAACTCTTTTTAAGCATTAAAGCTGGGTTTTTGGTTCATCTGCAAATGGCAATTAATGCCCTTCATGTGTGCTCAAGAACCTGGAAGGGCAAAGCTAATGAAGTGTACATAGTCTCGTTTCACAGAAATATGAAATGGAGTGCATCAATACGTCAATATTTGAAAAGGAAAGTGATTGGATTCCATAGTGTTCATGCTTAGAAGCAGCATTTCATTCTATGCGTTGCGTGAATCTCCCATCTTTAAAAGGTTTTCGGTGCACTTCGCAAACGGAAATCCATTAATTTACTCACGTCTGTAACACGCGTATCCATGGTAACCGTCCCTGCACACGCATCCGACGTTGGGGTCGCACTCCATGTTTCTCGGACAGGGAATTTTACACTTCGATTCTGCGTGGCAGGTAAACAAAAATAGTAACTTAATACAAAACGCAACAAAACATGGGGTTAACCCTTTCTGCGCCAAAGACTTTGACCAGTGTATATATAACGCCATGGAGTTTTCTCTACCAATTCTCTACTAATCAGTAACATTACATCGTGAGGCAAATCTTAAGAAAGCAACAGCGTCATGTTTTCACATTCTAAATGAGATTGGACTATCACTGAATCTATGGGGAACAACTAGAAAAGGGGAAGAGGCATCAAAAGAAAATATGCTATTAACAGGAAGGAGTCGGGAATTCATGGCACTCAGGAGTATAATCAGGAGATATCGGAAGGGGGAAAACCAGAGTGTGAAGTACTTAGAGAACTTAAGTTGTCAAACCACAGCGGTATCACTCAATATTTGCAACTTTCTGTAACATGAACGGAATTCGCTCCGATTATTGCAAACACACTTAAAGTGTACTGAGTATTTATCATACCGTAGGGGATTGATATTGCTGTACATACACTGAAACTGAGTACCATAGTTAAATTCTTTTATCATTGGCAAATGCCCTAGTTTGCATGTTGCCCAACAATCAATGTATAGGTGATATCCAAATGTGGCAATACCGTATATCTTTATACGAAGTTGAAGAGCGCACAAAACCTAAATAAAGATATCAACCAAACACACACAGATGAAAGAACAAACACGCATTTCAAATAAAAATGTTATATTCTCCTCATAATATGCGACTGACCTCGACACGTGATGCCGTCACCATAGTAACCGTCGGGACACTTTCCGCACGAGAACGATCCAAAGCCCTGCACCGTGCAGTTGACTCCAGGAAAACAGGGATTGTCCTTGCACACATTCTCCATGATGGAACAAGTAGAGCCTGGTGAAAGATGAACAAAGACGGTTTGGATACAAACCCAGACACACATAAAAGGGTATAAGATACAAAAGATGAACCCATCTTCTGAAGAAAAGATGACAGTCATCTATCCTCACACTTCCCTCCTTTGACATGACATGACAAGATAAAGTTATCAGAGGGGTGCTTCACAAAGCTGTTCTTAAAGTTACGAACGACTTAAGAACAACTGGAACATGTTCTAACGTGCCATACTTACCAGAATTTCAACAATTCAACACAGGAAGTGATCACCTGTCGTTCTTTAAGTCGTTCGTAACTTTAAGAAAACTTTATGAAACACTCCCCTGGACTATTTGTAACAGTTTTATGATTTTCCACGTACGTCGTCAGTGACTCATGATGACAAGGGCAATCTTGGTCTTGACCTCAACCACTGCATCATTTTCCCATTGAGATTATTCAATTCATCTAAATCAGTTGGCAATCCACTTTTAATCTTCAGAATGTTTTACGATGCAATCAAAGACGCTTGAATATATTGCCCGTTTACCGTCGAGTCAATGGTCAGTATGTGTTGAGGCTAATCTAATTAGATAGCCCATCTATCCTAAGGACCCGGGTTTGAGTTATCTGGCAGCAACGAATATAACATCCTTCAGTCATTGTCTTATCTTTCGGTTACTTCTTCTTCTTCTTCTTCTTCTTCTTCTTCTTCTTCTTCTTCGTCGTCGTCCTCCTCCTCCTCTCTCTCTTTCCTTTTTTATGTGCCTTTGAGCTTTCATTACCCTCTTGCCCTGTTCATTTCTCCTCTTCAAAACTTACAAAACGTCTCATTCGGTTCCCATTTCCTTTATCTTTCATCTAGAGAGTTTAAAACGGGGAAGGGGTGGGTACCACGAATTGAATCCCACGAAAGATCATACACACACGCACAAACACACTGGATTACACTCGCATTGTGCGCATGCACATTTCATATGCACATGGTCTGATCATCAAGCGCAGAAGGCGACAATATCAAAATCTATCCACAGTTTACTAAAAAAATTGGTAACACACCTGTGTAACCCTGTTCACAAAGGCAAATGAATCCATTCACGTTGTCGACACATCGCCCATGCATGCATGGGTTAGACACACAGCTGCCGGGTCCAGGTGACATATCAACGCTGCACAGCTCGCCCGTGAAAGGCGAGGGACAGGAACACAAGTACGGCGTAGGATTCGTCAGAACGTTCGATTGGGAAGCCGGCAAGCACTCGCCGCCATTTTGACATGGGCAGTCCAGCACGGTTACCTGACCAAACAACAAGGAGTCAGACATTCATTGTGCAACATTCACATAACAAGGGACCAAAGCGCCTTCATGGTAAACGTTCGAGGTCAGGTAAAATAGTTTAATACTTCAGAGAAATTTAAAGGTAAGGAATATAGAGAGAGTGCATTTCTTACGATCTTACACCTAGTAAAAGGGTGTCATGCAAACGTGAAAGGTATTGGGCACTACCTGTTTTTCCGAGGAATACCCTGTTATGTAATAATTTTGGTGAATGCTGTATTACACAAGCCTATACACGATGTGTCTTCTCCATGAAAACAACAGTATCGTAACTGCGACTTCGATACGGGATTGGCGACATGAGAGCAAATATTGCATACTATACTAAACCACGACAAAAACGAATGACGTTTGATTGTGAGTAGACTATTCCTCTGATCTGTATGTCGTTACCAGCATTATATCTACTTTTTCATTTGTATGGCAAATTACATAGATATGGCTCGCAAAGTTGTGTTGACTAAAGAAGTTACAAACTTTTTAGCTCCTCATACCAACGAAGTCGATATCCCAGTGTTCAAGGTATCGATGATCTAAACGTCCTTTTCAACTTTCAGAAGTTCTCAATTACAATGTACATAGCCAACAGCGGCAATTACGAAATATAGAACACGTGAAATGTCTCTCATGTAGAGTACATACCAGCATACTTGCATTTCATGCTTTCATATAAGAGTACTGTTCACTGTATGTAGGGAATAATATGAAAATCATCTTCATTACCACACGAAAGATCTAAAATTACTCTTGTATTTCTCATCGCCACAGTTCCTTAACATTCAGAGAGAATATCTAAATGAACCAATCAAACACACAAACATATTGTGACGTCATGCTGTTTGAGAGTCTTGTTAAGTCCAGAATACAAGCAGACAGCAAAACGACACATGCAGAGAAATCAGCTAGATTGCAAAGCTATCCGTCTCGCTGTGGTATACCTGTAATTCGAAAGCCACACTAGCGCCACACACGTCCGTCAGACGCACAGGGATGGTAAACTCGCCGGGAATGTCGGAATACCAGGACAGTCTTCCGAATGTTGAGATGTTGACCTGGAACGGTGCACCCGGAGCGTGGTCCTGCACCGTGAACTCGACAACCTCTGCTGCCGAACCGTCGGGGTCGATAGCGTCGAGCTGGTGGGTGAAGACTCGCCGCGTGAATGTTGTCAAGTGTGTGTCGACACCCAGCACAGGAGGCACGTTGTCTAAACACAGTAAAAAAAACCCCACAAACACGCAAATTCAGACAACGGGCAAAAACGAAATAAATTCCCGAACAAAGAGAGCAACATAAAAGGAGAAAGTTTCACATGGTCTAACATAAAAATCAAAACAAAAATCAAGCCTGGAAAATAGTTGAATTCAATAAATGTCTACTTGTCGCTCCCAAACCTTGAAGGTTAGGTTGCCGACTGTTTTCTTATTCATCAAACATTAAAATGCTGAATGGTGGGGATCTGTGCTCAATAAGATTAAAGTTAGTGTGTGAAAAATCAGTATTATGCACAGTGTGGTGATTTGTGTAGTGTATAGCGGAGTGTCACAAAGATCAGTGTTTACAGAGCTGCGGTACTTACCACCCTCCTGTATGGCTCTGAGTCCTGGGTCACTTACAGACACCACCTACGACTCCTGGAACGTTTCCACCAACGATGTCTGCGCTCTATCCTCAACATCCATTGGAGCGACTACATCACAAACCTGGATGTGCTTCAACAAGCAGGGATCACCAGTGTCGAGGCCATGCTGTTGAAAACGCAGTTGCGATGGGCAGGGCACGTCACGAGAATGGAGGATCACCGTCTACCCAAGATCACTCTCTATGGTGAACTCTCCACTGGGAACCGTAACAGAGGAGCACCAAAGAAGAGGTACAAAGACTCTCTGAAAAAGTCTCTATCTACCCGCAACATCGACTATCGGCAGTGGTCATCCCTTGCCGCTGACCGAGGGTCCTGACGACAAACAGTCCACCAATCAGTGTCCTCCTTTGAGAACAACCGTAGGGCTACTCTCGAAGAAAAGCGAAGAAGGAGGAAGAACCGTGTTGCCACAACACAAAACCCGGACTTGTCATTCCCTTGCAGCCGTTGTGGTCGATTGTGCCTGTCACGAATTGGCCTCTTCAGCCACCAGCGAGCTTGCTCCAGACGTGGACGTCAATGCCCCTAAATCTTCGTTTACGAAGCAAAGCCAAGAAGAAGTGGAGTGTAGTGTGGTACGGGCAAGTGTTACGAGTGTTGCAGTGAAGTGTGGAGTGTTACATTGTAGTTTTAGTGTAGTATGTACTTGAGTCAAATGCGGTGGGCGTGGTAAGTGTAATAGGAGGTGGAGTATATAAAACAAATATCAACTGTTCCGACGAGTGTGGTTAAAACTTTTTGCCCAGAAGTGATTTCTAAAAAGTGCTATGCCACGGGAGGAAGTCGAGGGGCATAGCACAGTCGAAAAATCAACGAGGGCAAACAGTCTAACCGTGGCACGAAAAGATGCAGTCAATATAACTTTTATATACCGCATCCCCTTTAACAGTTTGAAACAATTATGCTATTCTATAGAAGGCATTTATTTTGTACTAAGTTTGTCTACCGGTCAGACAAAATACATTATTAAAGTAAAATTTCACAATGTGCAATAGATACACTCGCGCATCTTTAATACTAGCTGACTGCCGGGCAGTTTAGCAAAAAATAGTGACTGCACCTTTGACCAATCAGAGGCTCAGAAACTCCTAGAATCTTTAAGTAAGTTATAGAAAGGGAAACGTCCGCTCTTCTCCATAAGACCTCAGAAGTAAACCTATCCCTGTACGAGGCTGTACAGACTGAAGTGGCAGAGTTTTCTGCGCGGACAGACCTTCCGATATTGACCACTCGTCCCGACTGACCAGTGGCCGGCACTGCTTGCACCGATCCCTGTCGTTGTGCTGACCAGCTGCAAAACACCGTCTGTCAATGATGCATGCGTTCTCCTGTGGGGAAAGTAAGCAGATTTGGAATTACTGACCAAGATTGCAGACACACAAACGTTCAAAGCAGGTACTATTGCGGCATGGTTGTCTACCATAGATCTCTACCCCGAAGATGGTAAAAATCAGCGAGGTGTACATGTTCGTGTGATTAATTCTCAGTAAGGTCTGGTAATTAGCCCAATACCCTCTTCTACTCTTCTACTGTATTCTAGTAGGCGTCGGTACAAAATATCCACTCAGTCATTATAACCGTGCGGTGCCCTCAAGATGTTATACTTGTTATTTATACATTATTCATTTGTTCATATCTGCCTTTGGACAGATGACAACTTATAAGGGGTATGTATACTTCAAATAGGCAACAAAACAACGATAATACACTAATATTCACTGAAGTCAATGGAAAAAAAAAATTGCATCAGTTGTTCCTTGTTGGATATTCTGGCTATGAATTCTCGGTCATTGCTGCGTTGACAGCGATTAACGCGGTCCGATTGTATCTTCTATGTGAAAGCTGTTTAAAGACTCCTACACCTTACACACTGAACAGAATTGAAGCCTGGGCCCTGTTTTATGAAGAGTTATGGTTGATTATACAGTTGATTTCTATGGTAAGTCTACGGCAGTCTGTGTGGAAAGGAAATTTATAATCGATTACATCTTTTGATAAAACGGGGCCCTGATGTGTCAAGTGCGCTTACCTTCACAATGCATGCACCGAGCCAGTTACACACGTGACAGGTGGAATCAAAGTGGATCAACGTCATGGTGTTACTCGGCGAGGAGCTGGCGTACATCACCTGCCCAGCAAGGAGAATGGAATGCGATATAATTAACTCTCTAAGAACCAAATGTCATTGGCATTGTATTAGAACAGGTTGTCTATTGTATCAAGAGAGTTAACGGAGAACAGCACATGAGCGTCATCATTGTGGAAAGGGGGACTATTGCATAAAGTAAACGGACACATCCACACCAGAATCAAAACCACAAATTCAATATTAAAGTTTGCACTGTGGAAGAGTTTACATGATGAACTACCATTTTAACCATGCGCCAGTGATAACCTACGAGAATGCATGATGAAAATTATCTTGAATTACAGCGTTGCGGGATATTATTTTTTATGTGAAATATCTGGAGTAGAGCGGGCCTATTCAAAGAAATGTATAGCAACCAGTTATACAGCAACATATGGACACTTAACTGTTTTAATGCCAATTACAATTTCGAAAGGCACGCTCCATGATACCAATAATAGTTCGGTGATGTGCGTCTACTATAAACTAGCCAGTCGACCCTCACTATTAAATCTCTGGACGGTTTTTACCTGAACCTCCCAACGCATTGTGCCGTCTTCATTTGCAGCGCCCTCTATTGTTGGTACATTGCACAGAACTGTCTTTCGGTTGACGCGTATTGCAATGGACTGGGCGTAGATTACAGAAGATACATCGTTGAGTCCGTCCTTCGGAGTGAAAGTCACAAAATATAACACTCTGGAGATCACTTCTTGAAATTTACGATGCGTCATTGTACTTCACGTATCATTCTATGTTCATTTGATAAAGACTTAATTACAGAATGCATCGCCAATCTACAACATACAAAGTACAGGGGGATGATAATGTAATAACAGCCCTGCTCTTATTGAGAAAAAAAAATCCCACCATCATTTTCGTCAACATTCATTTCTCCGTATTCTAGCTCCTTGCATTTCATTTTCTGTCATTGCCATAATTAGATGATGGTAGAATGGTGGTAATAATCATCTTCATTGTATGTTTTTCATAAGATTGCTTCAAACCTGGCCTCAATTATACTCGTCCCCTGCTCGTCCTGATTATACAATTTGGTGGAAAAAAAAACCCAAACAAACAGATAGTTCTCAAAAACACGGAACAGTTCAAGTTATATAAATAAAGACATCTCTAGTTATCATCGCTTTCCAAGAGCTCAGTCCATCTTTGGTTCCGTTGTAATCCGTTTTCTTGGGTTTCTTGTTCAATTAAAGACTGAAGCAGGCGTCAAAGGAATCTTCCGCTGACTCACTCTTCATTGCTCTTAAGATATCAAAATGGGGAGCAAACCGCACAAACAAGTACGTACCTTCACCAGCGAAAAGAGACACGTGACCGACTTGCCCTCGCGATATTCGCGTGCCGTGATTCGAACCGAGTCGCACCGCTGTGTTCCCCGGTCGCACAAACCGTTGTTCTCGAGACGTACGATTTGCGGAGCGGCTCCTGTGGGACAGAGAGGGACAGACACGTACAGAGTGAGACAAACACACACTAAAATGAGACGAGACAAGCACTGGTTCCCAACCGGTGAAAACCGTGTCATTTCTGTCACTGACCTCTTGGTGAGTCAGTATACAAATGATGCACAGGACAGAGTGGATCGGTGAGTTGGAGGCGCGAGTTTAACTTTGGAACTGTTTAAACCAATGAGCGCAACGAGTGGGTTTTAGACTGTTCCGACGTTTAACAAGAGCATCCAATTCTCATTGATCCACGAAATGGGTCTGTGCATCATTTGTGTTATAAAAT
Organism: Diadema antillarum; assembly: GCF_040938485.1. Lineage (NCBI taxonomy): Eukaryota > Metazoa > Echinodermata > Echinoidea > Diadematoida > Diadematidae > Diadema > Diadema antillarum. The sequence goes on along the minus strand of NW_027271031.1, from coordinate 554,229 downwards.
GGCCCCATAAATTCATGAAATACAACCATTTTCCCCATAATGCATCCGGTACACCTACAACACTGTACAAGACTGAGCCATGCGTTCGGATTTTACCGGACATATGCCGGACGCATGGCCATGCAGTCGGATTTTACCGGACGCATGGCTCAGTGTGGATCAGTAAAAATCAATGCATGACAATTGACCAATCAGATTGCAGAGATTCTAAAGCCCACTTTATAATTACGTCTTACCTTGCGGCATCTGGGTTTGCAGGATTTCATGAATATGAAATTGATGCCTATCTATATGTGAATTCACAAGATTTTCAGGTACATCTCTTGAGAAGCATTTTTTCAATAGAAATGCCTATTGGTGGGGAAGATAATGTAGGAAAAAAGTGGTAGAGAATATGTTCACATCCGAAGGGGAATATGACATTGTGCATGACTACTGTAGGGTAGTGTATTTTGGGGCACTGATTTTAAAGGTTGCTGGAAACAAGGGAATTGACCATAGGGTCGGCCACCATCGTGAATTCCAACATGATCGTCATGACAAAATAAATCAGTGCCCCATGGTAGAGTAGTATGTTCACATCCGAAGGGGAATATGACATTGTGCATGACTACTGTAGGGTAGTGTATTTTGGGGCACTGATTTTAAAGGTTGCTGGAAACAAGGGAATTGACCATTGGGTCGGCCGCCATCGTGAATTCCAACATGATCGTCATGACAAAATAAATCAGTGCCCCAAAATACCCTTGGTATGTTCATACTCTTCGCCGGAAGTGAACATCTTTTTTTCACATCTGCCCCATTATATAGGACATCTCGAATGTAAAGAGGGGGGGGGGGGGGGGTTGTTGCTGGAAGTAGGGGAAACACGAAGAGAGAAGAAAATAAAAAGAGAAAACAAAGATAAGATCCTAAACAGCTTTGATGTGTTCTGTTTGGTGCACAATATGCGTATGTTCTTTATTATTGTCATTATCAATATCTCCTCGATAACTGCAAAGTATAATGACGACGCTCTCACCATTTGTCCATCTGCAGTCCGGCGCTTCGTAGCCATTCTCGCAAATACAGCCGACTTCGGTGCAGACGCCATGCCCGTTGCATTCGTTCGGGCAATTCAGCGCTCTCAGCACGCCCTGTGGAGGAAGCGCTTCTCCGAGCTCGTTTCCGGCATTGGCGTCGGGTCGCCATAGCGTCCTGTTCGACACGTAGGCCGCCTCGCACTGGTTTTCGATCAGGGGCAGCGTCTGTGAGGCCCAGGTAAGGTCCTCCGTGAGCTGAACGTCGCTGAGGCACATCTCCACTGCGTCGTCGATGTACATGTTCGTCCGCAACCCGCTCAGCCCGCACGCCGTAGCGAGGGTCGTGTTGCGTATCGTCTGCGCGCAAAATTCCCGCGCCTGCTGCCGGGAGATTCCACTCGGCGTTGGCCACATTCCCTGAAGAGGTCGCAGGTCCGAGATCCTGTGGTCTGGTAGGAACAAGTACCCGTTCTGCGCATTCGACGGTCTCGTCGGGCTAATCCAATCAGCGGGGATATCCAAATCAAACAAATTCAAAAAGTCGAGCAGTGACGTTGGGTCAAGCGAAGAGTCAGGTGATGAGAGCTGCTGTCGCTTGCTTCTTTCTCGGAGCGATGGATTTCCGTCTCCCGAAGCATCGAATAGGGTGTCTGCCGCTCTCTTCCGTCTCCCAAACGGCGGTGGTGACTCAACCAGGTTCGAGTACGACGATGTGAGATCCATGGAATGCACGAGTTCCCGCCTGTTCACGTCGTCGAACCGTCTGCACCGAGGCATACAGCTGGTACCTGGTTGACACCCAATACTCTGAATGGGATAAAGGTCGCCGCTAGAGGGAACTATGGGTGACAGACATGAGCAGGCGGGCAAGCGTAGCTGGTACGGCACGGGGAGCGGGACGGTGTTGAACATACCACCGTTACGTAACCTAATTGATGTCAACAGAAAGAATACCATTCAAAACATTTCATTCCCTGGTCGGAAGGGATATTACAAAGGATACATAGGGCTACATCTTTAAAACAACATCCTTCGATATCAATTAAGTTCTTGCTTAAGTTCTTATGGCTTGCCGGAAGTCCGCTGGAGGCCTGCCTGAGCGTGGGGACGGCGGGTGAATGTGGTTTGCTAATTTCTAAATTTTCTGTCCATGGGGCCTATTCGTATTTACAATTGCAATGGTCCTGTGGAAGTTATTCAATGTGCACTCGTCGTCGCCATGTCGGGCGGGCCTGGGCGGGCTTTCGGACTGCCAAGAGTTATTTTATCCTATTTTCGAAATGGAATTGAATAATTATGATAATGAAGAATACTTTTCTCTACACTATTGGGGGGGGGGGGCTGTCATAATCAGATGCTTTTGGAGGTCTCTGCCAAACCATTTTTGGTTGGGTATATACAGTCATGTTTTGCTTTAGTGGGTATTCTCGCATGTACGACCCTTTATAGTATGTTTGTTAGTAAGGAGTTATTTAAATATTTGAAAATAAAACCCATAAAAAACACAGACAAGTGTTTAAATTGTTTGTACCAAAGAAATGATTTTGTGTTGAAGTAATAACTTTGTAATTAATTTATCCTCTGTAAAATTGTGTTGCTTCGAGAAATCAATAAATTCTATGATTTGAAATCAAAAAGTTCTTGCTGTCCTCTCTTGCTTCAAAATTCTAAAAACAAACTATGGACCTCTGAGTTATGTAAAACCGCCTGCCGTGATTTTCATCTCATTTTCTTAACATGCACAGTAAAATATACATCAAAGTGATAGAGATATAGAAAAGTGAAACAGAAATAAGACATTTCGGAGTTAATAATGCAACAACAATAATGTCGCAACGACTCCCCTTGACTGACCTCCATATTTCTACGAATTCGTTTATCTGTCCGTAGCGCATCGCCATGGCGAAGCTCCGACCCGTCTGGTCGTGAAATTCGTTGTCTGGATTGCCGTCGAACGTGCCACACAGGCCGACTGTCCTATTAAAGTCGAGAGAGGGCGCCTGCACAGTGATGCTCATTCCCCAATCGGAGATGTCGGCGCGCACGAAGGCACCAGACGAAAACTCCACCTGTAAAAGGAAAAGTATGCCAAGCCATTGCTTTTTGTTTTGTTGGTTTTCCTTTTCTCACCAGGTATTAACATCTAACTTCCGAGAAAGAGGATTTCTAAAACAATAAGCTATTAAGCAATGTTTTGACTTTTGATTCATTAGTTTGATTTTGCAGTAAACATCGGTAATGACATAACACATGGACGTAATGTCTTTATAGCTATTATGCTAAACAACGCGTGATTTGGAGCCACATGTTTGTTCGAAATCAGAACATTGATTTGCTATGTGAAGAGGAGGAAGATGGTTGGAACATGAGAGGTAGAAAACAAATGCTCAACAATCTGCGATGTACCTGAGATCACATATAAAATATCATCATAACCTGCCACCATTTACTTTCTATCTCTTCCTTCTGAATAAAAATAGACTTCTTCACACACCAAACCCTGAATCCAAATCATCCGAAATATGTAGAAGTTTAATTAGAATTTTAAAAATCAAATCTTGCTTGACATAATTTTACACAGGAATGAATCATCTTGACAAACAGGATTTCCTTTAAATTGAATATATTTATTTACATATCATTATCATAATATCTATTCGTTTACCTACTTGTTTATCTACTTGAATTCATCTATTTCATTTCAATTTATTTGCTTCAGTATTTGCTGAACCTGATGCACTTACGCACAACAGATGCTCTTCTCTGTGCCCCCTTATCGCACGAATCCAGCCTGAACCTAATCTCAGAGCTGTCGCGAACGTCTCGGCTTAAAGTTAAATCAGCCATTAGAGGAAATTATCAACCAGTCGCCCAAAATACAGCTGACCGTCCTCCATCGCAAGGTTTTATTATTCACCCAGACTGGTGCGGAATACGAACTCCCTTCCTTCTCTCGAGAGAGAAAGAGCTGTTCGTCAGCAGCTCACCGTAATTTTAGTTCCGTTCTTCGCCTCTTTTATTTTGACCCCATCCGTCAGCGGAAGCGGACTCTTGACCCGAACTTCCGCTCGCGTCTCCAGCAGGTTGCCGTCGCACATGTCCACCGAGATGACGTCATTGTCCTCCTTAGCAACGAAGCCGCAGTTGCAGGACACCTGCTCGCCGATTCCTCCGCAGTTCCAGATGCGGCTGTGCACCTGCAGCGAGTTTACGAGGAGAGAAGGGGCCATTGACACACCGATTATCAGACCTGATTTCAATTCGGTAGCCTTGATTGGTTAAATTCACGACTTCTTGGTCATGCCACATGCCTTCTTCCTCTGAGAATTTGCTGACTTGCCACTGACGAAACCCCAAGGACCAAACAGAGTTAGACAGAACAACAAAACAAAAACATAAACACCTACAAACGTGAAACGAAAGTGTTGATTGGTGGGAAGATATATGACAGGATTGTTTATGGCCATGAGAAGACGAGACAAAGCACCGAAGATCACGCAACAATCTTCCTAGTAAAGGAAAGTAGAGATGGTGAAGACGACAGAGCTGTGAACAGGGTGAGCAGGGACGGATGGGGAAGGGGTGGACTTCACGGCATTGACATCATATTCATGAACAATGTATTATAATCTCGACGAGATCAAAGATAACTCATAAATAACTTATAAGAATGTTGTAGGGACGTTGTTAATACTCAGATATGGACATGGATTGCTGGACTGGACTTTACAAGGCCAAACACTTTATTCTGCACGTGCGTACGTGCGTGTTCACGGACAGCGTGTCTGTAATATGACGGAGAACATGTGTTTTATTTGCTCTTTTCTTTCTTTGAACGGAAGGGGAGGGGAAATGAAGAGGGTACATACATGAGTTATCTCTGCTTTGGGGGGTAGACTTGTCAACCCACTGCGTGGGAATGATTTGACATAAGACACCCTGTAATACTCGAGAGGTATTCGAGGACACGTTCCATTTCTAATTCGCGTCTGACACAATATTGGCTTCTTGACACAGCGTCTGTTTCAAAATGATTTAACCTGAAATATGATCTTGACGTTGCGCAATGAGTAATCAGTGTCGACACGATTATCAACAAAGACTGAGAAAATGTCCACGACCTGCTCAGAGTTTGATATCGTCGTCGTCGACGTGGGATTACGCATGCGCTGACATTTCAGACAATGACGTGGAAGAGAACACCAATACCATGTCATGTCATTGTTATGAAGATGAGTTTCATGCAATGTGTCAGGCAATACATGATCTGGAGAGACGCACGAGGAGAGTGTAATATCCACTGACCATTGAATGTTGTGATTCTGTCATCATCACTCCTCATCAATCACACGCCAGCACACATTCCACTGTCAGGACTATTATCCAACCACTACCTCTTGACCAACGACATCACATAAGGCATAAGCATCGCTGACCACTTTCAAAGTAGACTAACCACATCACCTCGCCCCCTCATCCTAACATTTAACTAAATTGAACCTCTGTGCAACTGCCTGTACAGACATGTAATAAATCAGAAAGATTCACCAATAAAGATCACTTATCCTCCCAACTACGATCGGGTGAAGTTCCTGTCTCTATATTGCCTCTGAGTATGTAACTCCTCCACACAATATAATACGTAAAGCGATACACCACAGAGAACAGGTCGTCGGCCTCATGCCAAAAGGGAACTAATAGTGTACAAAGTATATGGTGTTAAGGCCCTTTTGGCATAAGGCCGATGAGGTGATCCATTGGAAAGAGATGTGCGGAGTGTGCAACCGGTAAATGGTACAGAGACACGGGGCCATCTCACGATCTCGACAACCACGAGTCATGCAGCGCCCGAGTCATACGGCCTAGTGTCGAGCTGGCGGACCGTTATAGCTCGTGGGCATATTTTACTTGATGTCGAGCTCATTGGCCTTGATGACTTTTAAGTATCTATTTCGTGGGCTGTATAATTTGTAAGTTGTATGACTCGTGGACTGTACGACTTGTGGGCTGTTTGACCCATGGGCTGTATGACTCGTGGGCTGTATGACTCGTGGACCGTATGACTCGTGGGTGTAGAGCTCGTGACGTGCATCCAAACATAGTACTACCTCATCATCTTGTATTTCGTGCCCCTGTAGCATGTTTCGTGGTGAGTCTTCACGGTTTTAGTATGTCAATCCTGATTGTTCATTCTCTCATAGTTTGTAAGAGAAAGTATATTAACATTAGTCGTATTAATATGAAGAGGATGTTATAGACACCGGCAAGCTCTACTTTAACGTTGCCCGCGTTGCTGGTAGTGACTTTCCATATAAATACATTCAAATGAGTCGTTGAGAACACGCGGGATTTCAATTATTCCAATTATAATGACAGTACATACTCTCTCAGGAATTTCCTATGTGCCAACATAATAAATGTTCAAATTCATGATCATAATTCATCTTTGCAAAGTCATTTACGTAAACATACGTCAAACACTTACCTCAAATTCTCGACTTAAGCTCTTGTACAGAACAAAGGTACCAGTTTTGTAGAAATCATACTTCCTGCAAAAAAGCGAGAGCAGACACAAAGAAACATCGTTTAACTTCATTGAAATTATCACAAGTACAAAAAATACACACCACACGCACTAACACAGGGTTTACACACACACATATACAACTAAAATCAAACGTAAACACGCTAATCGTTTAACTGTCGAAATGCTAGTAAAGAGTGATGTGCATGATATGATTTCTTATTCTGAAATTCAGAGCCAAAAAGGACATTTAGGGACAAAATTTCGTGTCAGCGAATAAACGATTTGAGAGAAAATCATATCATCACAGCATAATGTTTGCATCACATACCTGCATCTGTTCTATAAAAAAATACCCCCAAAACAAACATATTTGCATGAAACTTTCGTTGTTTTGTCCCATAACGAAGTCAAAACTTTATCGTGGGTTTGTGTGTGTGTGTGTGTGTGTGTGTGCATGTATGTGTGTGTGTTTTACATGGACAACAATAAAATGAACATGTTCGCAAGATGCATCTGAAGTCCGCGTTTCTCTATCACCACATTGCGAGTAAAAATGCATCCATGACATTATCTTTAGAGTCATCTCTCCTTGAGCTGCTTTATTCACTTTCACAGTTGAGAAAGCTTTCAACTTGAGAGAGCGCCTTCCTGTCGTGCGTCCTTGGTACAAATTTGGCACGACATCGTTTTTGGCACCCTTAATGTATCTGTAAGAAAATGCTCCATATAAATATAGGGAACTGACGTACCACGAAAGAATGTCACGGTGAAGTGTGACGCTGAAGGGAATACGAAACACCTGCCAAGGGGAAAGGTGTTGGCCCATTTGTTTTTGTTTTGCTTTGTTCTTTCTCTGTCACGTTTCTGCGCATATACCTGCAAAGAATGAATACCTATGTCTTTAATTAATGACCTTCACTGGTGTAAACATCTCAAAGTAGGCTAATGCTGACGCTATTTATGATGACGATGATGATGAAGATGATGATGAAGATGATGGTGATGATACCACTACTACTACGACTACTACTATTACTACTACTACTACTACTACTACTACTACTACTACTACTACACTGCTGCTGCTACTACTACTACTACTGCTGCTGCTGCTGCTACCAATATCCGTATTACCACATAATTAATCTGAATATTGATATTGATAACTGTAATATTATTTGAAATAATTACAACGGTGAAAATGAATATAAATCAGCAACACAGCAATCATAAAAAGAGTTTTGTACCTTTATTTATCATAAAAAGAAGTAGTAAAAGGAAGAGGAGGAGTGTAGCAAAGGGATGACAATGTAATAACTGTAAAGCATGTAATAACTGTAAAACAAAATCTCTTAACATGGGAGGAAACGGGTGTAGATTTTCATAGTCTTCGTTCCCTCATCTCAAGTGCGAGGTGAGAGTCATCTTTTCCTTGGAGATATCAAACATGATCAAAGACTTGTGTTCATTCTGAAAAGGAAAATAATCTCGCTGAGGAGGCTTTCAAATAAAAAAAAAATGTTGCGCAAAAAAAAAAAAAAAAAATGCTGCCTAATGCCAGGAATCGGCATCTTCACGACGGTGGTTAAGAGAGAACACGAAAAGAAACGAAAGGAAGAATAGACGTTCGACCATCATTTCTCCACCAAAATATTACCAATACGTGTAATCTCTTTATCCTCCAATGAAGAATGCTCTATGGCCTTCTTGTCGACCAAATATGAAAATGCCGGCCCTTTAAAATCTTATCAATTACATGTTCCATGAATCCGCTGCCAAAATAATGGCGCGTTTTGTGGTCTTGAGTCGGAAAAGAGCGAACAGGTGGTGGTGACGGCCCCGGGGGGAACGGGAGGGCTGTTGGTGTGGGGGGGGGGGGGGGGATGGTTCGGAGTAAAGGATGGGGATGGGAATGGTGGAGAAAGCGAGAGCTGAGGATTTTAATGATCACCTCTCAGGTGCGGGATTTACTTCAGTATGCCTTGGGGAGAGCATAATACAAAAGAGCCTCTTGATCGGTCGCGATTACTTCTGATACACCTGCATGCTCGAACAATAAACGTTGCACGCTTTCTTGAGAAGATCTCAAAGTGGTTGAAGAACCGTGAAAGGAGGGAGAGGACGGCAATAATAGAGGAAAGGCTATCAATAAAGTGAGGACAGCGAGGATGAGGTGGGAAATGAAGACGGTGTGAAAATGGATGCGAATACGTGCGCCACTAAAATGATGTGAAAAAAGACAACAATTGATCTATTTATTTCCAGCAACAGGGTGGACAGCCCTTTCAGCAAGGCTGATTTTCAAAGGGGTCCACTTCTTGCAACCTACAATCTTGCAATGAAAACAAATATGTACACAATTTGTACTGCGCTGAGCATTGAACACACATAGATCACCGAGACAAATACGGCATTTTGATACGGCATGGACTAATAGGTGATGACACAACTGCTCTGGATGGGATACGCAAGAATTAAAAAATAATGAATCATTAACAAGAGTGACAACATCGTGTGCTCGACCTCTTAACATCGCCCTTTTCTTTGCTATCATCATTTTTCAAGTATCATTTCCTGCTGTAGAATCGTCGGTTATGTAGTAATAGACTGAGGCAGTCCGATAGGCAATCACGCCTGAAAAGAACGAATAAATAATGACAACCTCAACAGCGCTAAAGCAGTCACATCCACAACAAGCCGGAAACGCCGACAACAGCTCGTCGTGACCTCAACGGACAAAAGGGTCATATGTTGTTGCGTGTTTCATGTTCCAATATTACGAGAGCGACTGTTTGGATGATGACAAGTGAAGTAGTTGCTTGACATGAAGTCTTGGGCATTGCAAGATGACGTGTGAATGGTTTGCTTCCGGAATGTGGTTACCCAGGCAACGGGATAAGAAAGGACGAAGCTCTACCTTACGTGCAAGATCATCTTATTATAAGAAAGTCTTTGCACTGACTTGAAAAGCTGTTTCCATGAAGACAACATGTTCTGGTAATCGTATTGTGTATTTTGCGAGGTCTGAAATGTTTTAATGCATTTACCCTGTGCTTGTTTCCAGTGCGCAAAATATGACATGAAATGCATGACAAAACTCTACATCACACAAATTATGCTACCACTACCACAAGATTTGAGCACAAATTTCCTGCTAATAAACCGTTTATTGATCTTTTCCCTTTTTGTTTAATTTTCATGTTTCGAAGCATTTTATAGCATAATAATTATTTCTAACTCCATAGCTCCATAGCTACATGTTAACACAATATCAGAGACTCATACAGCTCAGATTTTTTTTTCAAACTGAAAACATTGTTTCAAAGGGGTGCACGGCACGAGTCCGACACCCATGAGTCATACAGCCCACAAGCTCGACACTAGGCAAATAAGGCCCATGAGTTCGACATTAAAAAGATGGTATAGTATTGGTTGAGGTGAGGATTCAGCCTTATACTTTTTGTGAGATACTTAGAAACCACATATGAAATAAAGAGCAGACAATCCTAAGAGGTTTTTTGGATATTTGGAGATATCCAAAAACAAAGTAAAACAAAGCGATCCCAATAAAAGGTGGGGCCAACCTTTTATTAGGATTGCTTTGATTTGGATATCTCTGCCATTTTAAACTCAATTTTCATCAAATAAACTTTGAATTCGTCTTAGAATTACATGCTCTTTCATATTTCAGAAGAGGTTTCGCGTTATCTAAAAAAAAAAAAAAAAAAAAAATCATCAAAAGACGTTGGAAACCCGACGCCCCATCTCAACCAAAACTGTACCATCCCTCTAAGAATAGGCAAACAAGGCCCACAAGCTCAACACCAGACAAATAGGTCCCATGAGTCCGACACTCATTACGTCACGGGGCTTTATGTACGCAGTGTCCGTCTCGTGATGGGCCATGTTAGCCTATAGTGTCGGACTCATGGGCCTTTTTTGCTTTGTGTCTAATTCGTGGGCCTTCCTTGCCTAGTGTTGGACTCATGGGCCTTATTTGCCTAGTGTGAAGCTCATGGACTGTCTGACTCATGGACCTCTTTTCAATGTCGATGTCTCGTGGGTCGTATGACTCGTGGGTGGCGGGCTCGTGGGATGACCCCTTTTCAAAGTGCCTGTACGTGTTGGGGTTAGAACTTCCTATGAAACGTCGATGATCGAGACACGAAATTGTCGAAACACTACTTAAAAGATGGCGAGATTGTGAAAGAAAGAGACAGAATGAGAGAGAGGAGGAAGAAGAAAAAGAAGAAGGATAAAGAGAGAGGGAGACAGAGGAAGATACGAAAATGACAAGAGGGAGAGAGAGAGAGAGAGAGAGAGAGAGAGAGGGAGAGGCGGGGGGGGGGGGGGAGAGAAGGTGCGTATCAAGATTCAGATGAGACGCGCACACACGTTCGTATTAATTAACCGCGAATCAAATGTTGGGGCATGTGTTTCATCATATGCAGCCACATTTTGACCTTGTCGTGACACCTTGCCAGCAAGATTTTCTTTTTTAATCCATTATGCATCGGATATTTTTTCTTCCTTTCTATCCAAGCACAGACACTGGCCTTTTGCACCATATGTTGTCTATATACCGTCATACCGAGGGCGGTGGAAATAGGAAGTGGAAAGTGAGAAGGTGAAAGAATTTGAGGATCAATTAAAACATCCTTCCTTCTCTCTCGCCATCAATTTCCCCATCTCCAGAGGCCGTCCGATGTGATAAAATGTTTATTACTTTTTGGGTACAAACACACAAACAAGACTATATACAACAGTGTAAATATGAATATAAATATATACAATCAATACTGTGAGGAAAACCTGAATCCAACAGGATGGGGTGTTTTAATGCCATTTTAGGTTTTCATCATAGCATGCCTACATGTCGCTTGAACTTAACGATCATCGAGAGGAAGAGTCGAAATGATTTATTAGAGCAAAGCGCCAACTTGTTGTTTTATTCACAACCTAGATTCCCATCTACACTGTCATGACACATTGAGTACGAGGTGAGAATGAATTCGTTGGTAAGAGAAGAACGCGTAAACGCGACTTTATTTACTGAAATTTAGACATATCTAGAAAGGTTTGTGTGTGTGTGTGTGTGTGTGTGTGCGTGTGTGTGTGCTTCGTTTGCTTCTTAGCACAGGGAGAATCATTAATTGACAAGAACTTATCTACTATAATAGGTCTCCTACAAGGTTGGTAAAATCGCTCTAGTCTCGTCTCTATTCGTTGATCGTTTTTAATATGAACTACTCGCACTTGGGATTAAGCTCACCGGGTGAACGTCCATGAGGTTAGACAATAACTACTTCTCTAGGGAGAAAAACATCCTGACCAAACCAAAATTGCATAAATCCATGATTATCGAAGTACAGGAAAGAAGTACAATAATATGATTATTACTATCCTACAATAACCACAGGATTTCGGCAAAGGCATATTTCGCTGCTCCACATTCGCACGGAACGGTGACTGAAAGCAAAACGGACAAACAACAAAAGGGGGATCAGCGCCTCTTGGGCAAGAACAGACGGTGGCTGGAGAGGAAGTGTTCAAAGTCGGGAAACTCCTAAAGACTGGCGTGGCAACATAAAAAGGCCTCCAGCTGAAACCGAGCTTGCGTTGGAAATTGTGTCGGGGAAGGATGGCGGTGGCATCTGTCAACAAAGGCCCGAACAAACAGATCCCAATAAAAGGTGGGACCCACCTTAACATTACAACTTGATATCACAGCCAATTTCAAAACGGATTTTCATCTAATAAACATTTTAATTCCTCTTAGAATTGTGTATGCTCATTCATACTTAATAAAAGTGGTTTCTTACGATCTCGCAAAAAGTTTAAATCTGAATCTCCACATCAACCAAAACTATACCATCCGTTAAGAGTAAGATGGTCTTTGACAAAGGCTAGGGTGGAGGAGGGGAAAAATAAAGAGAAGATTGAAAAGGATGAGGAGAGAGAAACGTGAATTCGTGGAGAAACGCAAGCAAGTAAATAGAGCACCCTTCCTTGCTAAGATGCTTTGGTTCTTCCTCTTAAAATGCGGTAAAATAGGACGTTGCGTCGAGCTCGCGTGTTCCTCATCGGGCAGCATCCGCTGACCATGCTCGTGCAGCACAGGGGGAAATTGCCCGGCGACACCTAGGTCAGATTCGTTCGCGGAGCAACCTGACGACATTTGGCGACTTCTTGGCCGGTCGCGATGAGAGACGCGCCCGGCTGCGATTCATATTCTGCGTAATCTCACCTGGGCGAATGGCAATGAAGGGCTCACTTTTGTGATCAACACGAAGATTCGTGATAATTCCAGGGGATACCCCCAATTTCCCAAATGACCTCGCGAATTGTAGAAGAAGGACGATGTGCCTCCTCTCTTTATTGAAAAACAGCTTTATTTTGTATCCTTGCTTCATAGCCCTGCCAAACCAAGGAAACTAAGAGAGAAAACAACAGATGTTCTCTTTATTTATTAACAAAGACAATGAAAACATAAATCTTTTGTCATGGCATCCATCATTCGCTGTTTTGATGACACCCTGCATTATTTCGGTTAATGTAAAGAGACCAGACGGTTCACGATTGAAATACAATTGTCATCGAGTTTGACCTTAAATGACACTGTGATGTCTACGTAGACTTGATGTCAAGGATGTTAAGAACAACATGAGCAAATATCACAGACATCAACATGTGATCTTTCTCTGACATCACAGAGAGCACCTTCACATCAGTTGAATCATTGTGAGGAGAAGTCAGTGATGTTGCGAAGCAAGTAAAAAATTCACTGCATATATTTCGAATAATTTATTTAAAGACCACTGCTTGGACATTTTGCCAGAATTCTGTTCTTCTAGCGGCCAGACAGAAGCAATGGGGTACTCTATATCACTACCCCTTTGGCACCGCGAGATGCAACGTACTTAAATACCTCGTCAAGTTTGCACACGGCCCGGTTCAATGAACTCTGCCGGTCTAATAATTACAGCAGCGGCAGATAACTTTCCATGGAATGAGGTAATTAATTTCAAACGTCGATTATCAATACACTGGGGAATTCTAAACTAAGGAAGGATGTTACGGGGGGAAACGGGACTTAACTAAACGTGGTGATCGAGGAAATCAAAGGGAGGGAATGGTGAGTAAGGAGTTACGGAAAAATAACAGGGGGATGGTGGATATGGTGAAGTCACTGCACGGAATTTATGACTTGGGAGGTAATACGGTGAGAACGAGACCTTAAAGAGAGTGAGATATTGGAACAAAAAATATCTAGAGATGGAACAAAGACAGAGGTAAGGTAAGGGAGATATGACAGCATTTTCCAGATACCAATTAATTCTTGTTATCATCATTCACTATTCATTATCAATATCATCAATATGTTTACATTTTTTTTTGGGGGGGATGGTGATTTTAAGATCTTCTTCTTCATTTTCTTAATATCATAACTGTTACATCTATCATTATTGTTATTGTTGTTATTATCACTACTACTACTACTACTACTACTACTACTACTACTACTACTACTACTACGGTTGTACTACTAGCATTGTTGCTATCACCAGCATTATCAGTGATTTTTATTCATCTTCATACATCACATTCGTCATCATCGTATTTGAGGCAGACTAGTGTTAGAATAATTAGTTAGCCTAAGTCAAATCCCGGCTAAATCTGTGTACACTTGTGACCATGATATGATGGAGGTGATCGTTACAACTAGCTTTAGTCGCAGAGGACTACAAGAAGCAAATTAGTCAAAATGTGATCGAATTCAAAACAAATACCACCACAGTTCCGCGACTGTCTGATGAGCTATTGACCATCCACCCATCCTAGTTGGTCATCTCGACAGAGTAAGAGAGGCTGCGGAACTGAAACCGCGCATATGCAGCACTTTCGTTTAAATTTTGGGAGGGTTATGTATTAAATCTCATTATGCCCAAGTCTCGATACTCATCTGCTTAGGAGTTCGAGAGAAAATTGAGGCCATAATCCTCCTAATAAGAGGAACCGACTTCTCTTCATCCAAGTCAATCTATCAAGTGGTTCTTTCATACTATGCAAAACATGAAACACTCGGGCAAGATAGCTCACAGGCAGCTTGAACAAGGTTGTTATTAGTAGTCTCCCATGCAATCTTACATAAGTTTCTATCATTCAGTTTCTTCAAACGTGTGTGACTACCTTTGTTCGACTAACGTTTTGCGCAGCGATAGGGCGACATTGTTTTTCAGCTCATCTCAATGCAATCATAACATACACTTATATATTTTTGCTTTTTATTTTAGGGTATATTTCTCTTTCGTGACGATCAAATGAACCGTGATTGGGAGGAAGGCGGAGCAAATTGGGAGTAGCGATGAAGTCTGAAGTCTGCCGCGTCTGACAAATATTGATAAAACAAGCAACACGTTTACAGGCCAGGGGGTCATGTCTTGGTCTAGCCCGGCTCGTCTGGAAGGTTTGCCGTGACGAATCGCGTGCAAACACGAATGAGCTCAACGAAGACATTCGTGTCGACATGACAAGAAGGAAGATGGAAGGAAATAGAGACGGGGCAGGTAATTTGGCTGAAGCAAACGGGAGGAAAAAAAATAAAACAGGGGGAAAACTAAGTACATGTAGATAGTGCGAGGGAGAGGGGAACAGAGGGGAAGGGGTGGGGTAGGAGCATTCTTGAAGGAGTGCAGAGAGTTAGGGCATCGTGGAAAGGGACACGCAAACGGTGCGTGAAAGTCACACAGAGGGTCCCACTGCGGCACTTACTTTCTGTCGAACGTGATGAAGTGCGGGTCGGTGAAGGAGTAGCACTGCGCAGTGGGTACATCACTCACTAGAACCTGGGAGGAAAGGGAAGAGAAAACAAGAGGGGGGAGAACCAACTCATTAGGGAGTGAGGTCAGGGAACGCAGGATGCCTCGCAGCCATGGAAACCGCATCCAAATCTCATGGCGGTCTTTCAGGGCCTGCGAATATGGCCAATTAAATTGTTATCAAACTTTTCCAACCCCCGCAGTAGAAAATAAAACCTAATGAACTAGAGCAAAACCATGCATAAAACTTGAAGAATAGAGCTGAATATCATCAACACACAAATCATTTGTATGACCTCATCCCTTAAGGTCAGACAGACATGAGCAGTTTGACACGAACACGTTCGTTGTTGTGTTTTGTATGTTTAACGATGCCCTTGATTTCAATGCATGAATTGATTGACGTATGTTCAGAATACTACCGCGAAAACTCTCGACTTTCCGCATTTTCCCCTCCAGCAAACACATAACAACACTGAAGACATAAAAAGAACAGAAAATTTGCAATCTGAAAGTATGCAACTCAAGATATAAACACCCAGTTTAAAAGTGCAGTGGCCATTTTCGAGAACGCAAGCAGCGAAATGATGTTCGAATGCATATAATTAGAAATCACTTTAGAATCTACCAGTTTTTGATGATGGTATTGTCCCTCCAAAGAGCTTTATGAATAGATGCCAACATGTTATTGAACGGTGAATACTGATTGATTCATTCTGTAATGCTCTCGATTGTCTTTGGAATATATATTGACCATGTTGACTACGGGAAATTGAGTAACTTGAAAATTATCACTCTTTTTGGAAGCATATTTTCGGGTTTGTTTTCTTTTATCAAACCTTGATTCTTTCTTTTCCAACCCTGATTCTTTTTCTTTTTCTCTAGCTGAACTAACACAGATAAAAAAAAGACACTGACGCTCAAAATTATTATTTTTTATTTGTTGTTCATTTTACTCTTATTGCTCTGATGTTTAGCTTTGTTTACTAGATTTTCAAAGGAAAAGACCGCGTCTCATTTTTTTTTCTCAGTAAATTGCATTCTCCTTTATGTGTGTGACCTCAATCCATTTTCAAAATATCATGCACGTCATCGACACAACAGCAGATTCCAGCAGCAACAGCAGCAGCAACAACAGCAGCAGCAGCAGGAACAACAACAACAACAACAACAACAACAACAACAACAACAACAAAAGCCACTCCAGAAGGGATCCGAACTAATCACGGGGCCGGTCACGATCTCGTTCTGAGTTCTTCCGTCGTGCTGGAAATCTGTCACGGCCGTGACGAACATGAAGGCCTGCCTGCATCTGGCGTCCGAAGAGCCGCACGATCGGGGCCGAAACTCGACGAAACATTCCGACAGCGCAATATCGTATCCACCCTGGGCGTCTTCGTCGGGGGTGAGAAATTAGAAGGAAATGACTGTTATCATTAGTTTTTATCATTCAATGCAAACCAGGCCACTTTAAAGAACTTGAAGTCAGTTCTACCGTTGTTAGCATCATTTGTGGATTCGAATCACTCATCACTTCCCTGATTTACGTTATTGACACGTGACTAACAACACTTGGGAATGCCATATCTGGAAGATGTTTAACACATCCCGTCGAATTGCAGATATTACAACTCAGTTTTTATGTCGTAGTTCTTAGCATGGCTTTGAGAGTCCTGTAAAAAAAATAATAAAACAAAAAGCAATATATGGGGATCTATTGATGTCGTAAGGGAGTGATTTGTATGGATTTTATTTTCTGTTACCATTACTAATAGTCGAAAGCGGAATGAGCACCGAACACGAACGACTGGCGTCCTCGCAGTGGATGGGTACTGTGCTCTCGAACGCCACTAGATGGCGCTGTCCATCCTCTGCAATTTCCAGCGTCCCGGGGGACACCTGTACAGAGAGACACATTGCAAGGTGGTGGAAGTACAATGAATTGACCAGTGTGGCGATGGAAGGCTAACTGTGCTATAAATGTAGGTGAGAAGACACATTATAGTGAAGTTGACAGTCCCTCGAAAGACACAAGGAAGACGAAACTTGATGGGACTACCATTGTAAAAACTAACGCTATCGCCAAGGCCGAAGGCAGGGAAACAGAGAATATAGACAGACAGACATATAGATATTATAGAGAGATGGATACACAGAATGGAGGACGAGGGGAGGGTAAACTGTTAAGGTTCATACACGGATAGTCCAGACAGAAAGAAAGAAGAAGAGGAAGGGAAAGAGAGACAGAGAGGGAAAACGAAGGACTATTAATATCCTTGGTATATATTCTCGGAATGTACTGCTTTCTGTCTAGGAAATATCTTCATAATGCATGGTAATTTGTGGCCTCGCAGAAGCCAAGGCTGTATGTGCTATTGTTGACAGGTGGTAGCTGCTTCTACGTGTTCTGTACTTCCGAATACGTTTGGTATAATCATAACAACGCACGCACAATGCATGTCTTCTCCAGTCTCCACTCTTATGGCTATATAAATATCTGAACCTACGGTGACTAGCTGGCAGCACAGTATGTCATAGGAAATACTGCATGATATTTTTAATGTAATATGCCATGTTGACCACTGTTAATAAATACCAGGACATCTGAGAAACAGTCATGATGTAATCTCACCAAGGTTGTCTCGTGGCAAAGCTGCACATACCAGACCACGACGGATTTCCAGTCGAAAATTCTCATTTTGAAATCGACTCATTAATACCCTGATTAACTCAGGACCAGCAACCCATTAGAGCCTGAATATTTCGTCATGACGAGTTAATTAACCTCAAGGAAACCTTCACGACTGCACAGGCTCACACACACACACACACACACACACACGCACACATACACACACACACACACACACACACACACACACACACACACACACACACACACACACACACACACACACACACGCACACGCACACACAATCCGAATGGGAGGGTAAGGTGGTGACAGTGGTGGTGGAGGAATGGGATTTTGGATTTTTGACCCCCTTGTTGGAACACACGTGCACATGGGTGTGCTGCATAGCTTTTGTTGCTTTGTAATTTGTTTGTTGTTTGTTGGCTGGTATTGAACAAAGTTAGAAGCAAATTTAGAGTGCAGAAAGCAGTCAATGCAACTCTCGCTCAAGAAACACACAGGGATTTATACAATGTGTTACTGTATTGAATGGGGCCGTCGTCCAAAACTACAAATAATGACAGTTACCAAATGGTTACAGTTACAGATATACTCAATAACAAGTAAAACAACGAGGTGTTTTCTTGAAGCTCTTCAACTCTCACTGAAAAACCGTTTGTGTGACACGAGACTGACTGTTGTCGTTGTTGTTTTTTTGAAAGAAGGCGCCGCTTATTATCAATGACACTATAAGGACACAGTCTCATTTTGTCTCGGAAACACACACACACACACACACACACACACACACACACAAACACACAAACGACGTTAAGTTAAATTTCAGAGAAATGTGAACTCACATCAGGCTTTTCGATCTCAACAAGATCTGAAAAAGAGACTTTCGCCTAAAAAAAATGGTAGAATACCGAACAGTATGTCGCAATACAAGTCATACATTGTAATTACAATCTACTGTTGGGGTAATGCGCAACACATCATCTGAACTACCATTGACTATGAAGAAGTCATCACACTCATGTCATCATGAATATTCCAATCCCGTCATTACCTTATTTAGTTCGTTTGGAGAGAAAATGAGTCCTTACGGCTCCTTTGGCGATCTTTCTTTTTTTTTTAGGTCAAGTGGAAGGTATCTCGGATAGCTCACTCATCTAATGATGCAACTGACGTGACCTTCGGTGTGACGAGGTATCAATGAAACGCTAAACTCTCCCTTGGGAGGGAAAAGTGTTCTTACCGTGATCGTGATGTGGAACGGATCGCTCTCGATCGGGGGGCTTTTCAGCTGCCGCGTTTCGTTGAAGAACGCCTGGACCGTGCAGATCACCTGGGAGGAAACGGAGAGAGTGAGATTTATTCGTTACCATGGTAACCTGGATGACGAATGGCCGAGAGCTAAAACAGGACAGTTGGACGAATGCCTTTGCTACGTTAGCCGTAGCAGTTGTGGATGTTATTGATGACGACGACGATGATGATATCAGTGATGATTGAGGTGATCAATAATAGTGATGAATGATGACGATGACAAGAACAACATCGATAGCGACGATGAAGGTCGGGGTGAAAAACCCGATTATAATTCTGATTAAGGCATAATGAACACAAGAGTGTGAGAATTGAATAGAACAGAGAGGTACACGTTTTGAAATGTGTAGGGAGAGATGGTTCCATGACATTTGCTTCTGTGACAATTGTTCCAATGAAATATCTGCACGCTCAGCCAAACATAAGTTATTCCTCACAAACATAATCCTAACCCTAATCCTAATCCTCCCATGATATTAAACCTAAAACCCTATCACAACCGTGACCCTAACCATAGGTCCTTGGAGATGAGGGGTAAGAAGTAGCAGCGTTACACACTGCCAGGTGAGTATGATGCAGTGAAATGGGTCCAAGGATACTGGGAAGGGGATAAGGACCGTGTTCGTGTATTAAAAACGAAAATAACAACAACAAGCTCCGGAACGTGTTTCAACACCCAACGCAGAAAGAGTTTGAAACAATGCGATATGAATTTTCCATACTTGGAATTTGGTTAGTCCCAACGATGTCGACTATTGCACCTTAAGCTTCATTACAGCATTCTGGTACGGGATAAGAGGAAAAATGTACTATACTCTCAATATAAAGTTAATGATATTTTTTATTTTCACCTAATAAAGAAAACCTCTTACCCTCTCACTTCCTCCTCATGGCAGAATGAAACGTTCATACAGACAGACAAAAGAGGTACGTATGTGTTTTCATCCACCCAGAAAAAAACCAACAGAAACAAGTAAAGGAATACAGGTAGTGTGATTATAAGCAAAACTCTAAAATGGAGCCCAAGGTTTGAAATCAGAGGAGAGTGTGCTCGAGAGCAAGTGGTGGGGATGATGGAAGAATAGGATGTGCGCATGAGTAAACGAAGATGACAAGTGCGAAATGAGAAGCAAATGCGAAACCGTGTCTAAATGTGATTAGGAAGACAAGACAACACGTGTAGTCTCAAGAGGGGTGGGGGCCACTCAAACAACAATCATAGACAAAAGTCATCATTCTCTCAAAAGTGTGATGTATGCGGTTTTGCTGCGAAAAGAAAAAACTATAGACGTCTTTGGAGGACGTGGTGACAAAGTGCTACAATTCTTCCCGTAAGGAATTCTTCCCTAGAGTCTTAGACAATATAATTTGCATTGTCTTAAACTTGCAATGCCCCCCCCCCCTCCCCCCAAAAAGTAAAAAATGAAATAAAGAAGGCGAGTTGGAAAGACTAGCACGCGTGACAAGCAACATGAAAATGGTTTGTATCACTATACACTAGCCACGAGAAGGTCCGAGCATCATTGCACGCATGATCATAATAGTGACAGATACATCTCATGACTACTTTCGTGTAGACGGCACAAGAAGTTCATTAACGCATTAAGCACACATAAATAGGGAAATATCAATGACATGTTGCTTATAAAATCTGTCGCAGATGTCAGCACAATATCCTGTGTCACCTTCTTGCTCTGTCAGTTTTCATTTACGTATTTTTCAGTGCCATAGTTTCATGTGTGTGTGCGTGTTAGAGCATGGGAATGTACTTGTGTGATCCCCTGAAATAGCTGGGAGGGGGGGGGGGGGGTGGAGAAAGAGGAGAAAAAGAAAGCGAGGTGGGGGGGAGAAGGGTCATTATTATATCTGCCCCCATGATTCTTACCTTGTCCCCAAGAGAGAAATGAGATCTGAGGTCCAGCGAGGCGAAGTTATCATAGGTGTCGTTCGACGTCAGTTCTTGGTACATTTCATCTGGTCCTGCCTGACAAAAGAAAAAGAAAAAACAAAAACAAAAATATCGTCATGGAAACAGGCGGAAGGCGACAGGGTGAAGAGATAATATGACGTAATTGCTATAAATAACTCATGTAGCAAATACCAAAGAATTAAAGTTTATATGATGAAACATATACCAGGTCTTTCACTGACCCATGCAGTGACATACCCATTCAATCTTTCATTGTTATTATTGATTCTTCGCCTTAATGAGTTAAGTAATAGTTCAGTCTGTGACATAATGGTTTACTTATTCATTAGTTATCCATTCGTAACAGTTTCAACATTGGAATAAAGAAACGGACAGATTTGAGTATGCGTATGGCTGGTGTATAGTTGAAGTACGTTGTCATACACTGATTTTACACAACAACCATATCAACGCCCTGTATCAAAAGTACGTATTTTAGTTAATACCCCTAAACTCCCCTGGCTAGCGCCAGGCCCGAGCTAAGTCGTAAAATTTTGAGTTTATGAATGGGTCGGGCCAAAGTGGCCCGTGCAAGGAGCGGACAATTTTGGCGCAGCTGAAGCTAGCACCAGGCACGGGCCAGGCTCGGCCCTGGTGCCAATCGAAGAGTTTATGAATGATAACTGTAGCAGTACCAGGCTCGGACCAAATTTCTTGCACGGTCAAAGGTCACAATTACCTGGCCATGCCCTCCGCCGGAGCGCGCGTTCAGTTGCCTTGGTAGTTATCCCTTACGTGGCCAAGTTCGTGAATGGGTCATTGTAAAAGCGCGGCTCTGCTGTAGTTACTGAACGCAATTTTTACTGCTTGGCACGGGCCAAATTAGCTCGGGCCAGGAGCTGGCCAAAAATGCATGAGTTACTGAAAGGGCTTTGTTACCCGGCCGTGCTTGACTGAAGCATATGACTCTGTAATTGCAGTTGTCACCTCGGTTCCCCGTAAACCACCTGGGGATTTGATTCTTATTTGGTTTTCAAACGTGTTGTCAACAATCCAAAATCAAATTGTAATCGACGAAGCACTTTTGTTTTGTTTTTATTTTGTCGGGGAAAGACACACGAGGGGACGAACCCAGCCTGAGGACAACAGGGGAAAAAGGTGAGAGTCAGAACTATACGAGACCAGGAACGAGAAACAGGTGGCCGTCTAGACAACAGGTGATGATCACACAAATCTATCAGGTGATGCTATCGAACAGCCAGAACAACTAGACATCAAGAGCAAAAGGAATAAAAGCGACAATCGTCACGGAGCAACGTCTTCGTAGATTTAACACCTGTTTAGTACGAAAACCTACAAACTTGCTATATAAAACTGAAGTTCAGGTCGACTCTATAACCAATACAGGAAAAATCACACATGAGATCTGTGAAGTTTCAAACACAGGTCAATGAGACAAAACAAAAAACTACCCACCCCTAAACGACAAACAAACAAACAAACAAATAAACAAACAAATAAACAGAAATAACTGGGCAAGTAAGCATTCGTCACAATGGGGCGTTAACCAATAATACTGTGAGTACCATCACAGCTTCGTTAAGCCAAGGAGGTACTAGTAGTACCGCCTTGGGTAAACCCCAGAAACTTCCGTATTCCAAGGACTTTCAAAAATATAAATGTCTGATTATTCGCTGTCCATTCAAGGAGAATGAACATGGCGTGACATACCCCCTTTAACATATGACGGCGGGAGAGGGCCGGTAAATGGGAAATGATGTAATATCCCCCTGGTATCTTGTGATTACTAAGACCTTGGGGAGTGCTCATTACGGTAATCTATTGAAGAGAAGTCTAAAAAAGAGTGCCACCGCCCCCAGCATGTTTTCTATTCATGGCAGTATCGTGACATTCTGAGTAATACATTATCTCCCTGAACTTTCACCCCTCGCTTCCGGAAACTCTCTGATGGGTAAGCGACGTGGGTAGTGCTCCTGGATCATTCGAGTCCTGCCCGTTTAATCAATCCTTAGACTGCACGATTTTCATCATTACATACATTGCATACATTTTTGTAACTGTAATCATGAGTATAATGACGATGATTTTTAGCAGGAGCAGTATCATTACGACTAATGCGTTTAAACAGTGTTATCATTTCATTTCATTTCATTTCATTTCAGTTCAGTTCAGTTCAGTTCACTTCCGTTCAGTTCAGTTCAGTTCGGTTCAGTTCCTTTCCTTTCCTTTCCTTTCATTTCAGTTCAGTTCAGTTCAGTTCAGTCCATTTCATTTCATTTCATTTCATTTCATTTCATTTCATTTCATTTCATTTCATTCCATCTCATCTCATTTCATTTCATTTCATTTCATTTCATTTCTTTCATTTCATTTCATTTCTTTCATTTCATTTCATTTCATTTCATTTCATTTCTTTCTCTTTTTATTTCAATAAATTATACGCAAGAGTAAGCTCGCTGAAATAGATGACGATGGCATGAAATATGGGACAAGCAATTTCAGGTTGAAAAACAAAAACGAGGTTCGATTGGAAAGCCCCCACAACAAATCAAATGAAACCGGGCTTCTTTAGGCCGACCCTTTAACTCCGAGGTCCGTTTTGACATTTTTTTGGATCCAACCAGTAAAGCTTATATGGAGCAGGAGATTTACGGTTACCAGCTTCGATGCCAACATACCAACATGCAATTTCCCGATCTATATACCAGATGACATTCATTTCCCTGATGACAGGTTTTCGTCCCTTTAAGAAAAATACGAGTTACTAATATTTAGTCATTATTGAATGAATTTGAATGATAATTTCTTCAACACTAATTGCTTCTGTTTCGGGGGACAAGGGAGTGAATTTATGATAACAATTTATCGCGTGACACATTCTACATCATCTGTAAGTAAATCAACTCAGGGAGCAAAGAAAGCATAAAAATGTTCCCAAGAGAGACAGCATGTCCCAATTTTCCAAGGCGCAGGTTTAAGTTGTCACTCGCCAAAGTACTAGGAAATCGCACCCCAACGTAAATCACATCTATATCATCAGGACTGCGCAGGAAATGTGATGTGGACATCAAGAGAGTAAAGGAAATAGATGAGGAGCGGGGGAGGGTAGTTTCTATTAAAAATTGAGCAATTTCTGGTGATAAGAAGTTTAAAAGCGTCACTAATATCAACCGGCGGCTTCTGTTAATCCATCATCACGGTGCCAAATGATTGTCGTATTATGCACAAAATCCACCCACTGAATCTCTCTCTCTCTCTCTCATAAAGGATTTTAACGAGCTCATAAGGGATATTGGGAATGTACACAAACGTCAGCAGAAAAGGAAACATCACTGGCATTCGTTATCACGTTCCAACTAAGACAAAATGGCTAGTAGTTGTGTTGTCTTATTGGTACTGGTCGGACAGTTCCTGACCAGTAAAATCGTTTTCGGACCAGTAACTTTTTTCATTAATGGACCAGCAAAAAAAAAAATGAAAAAAACTGGGTACCAACTGATCCGACAGAAAGGTCTGATAAGTAGGGGAAAAATGGGTTAGTGTGCAGCCTTGGTTAAGATGTTTGAAACACATGCTAATGAAGATGCGGCTGGCTGTGAGGAAAAAAAAATACAAATGTTATTCTGCACATGCGTAGTCCATGGTAGGTGTTTCCATCCTCCAACCGGGGAGGAGGCGCGTCATAAGCACAAGAGTCGCAGATCTGAAAACTCGCTAATATTAAGGAGGTATCACAGTCAGTTAGTGGCAATGGCACACGCACTTTACGAGAGGCAATAATGCCATCATTTCACAACTCTTCCAGCAGTAAGTAGGCCTATTCAAAAGCATGATCAAGTCAAGAATACATCTTACTCATTTTATGTTAAAAAAGGGATAGTTTAGATTTGAGTAGGCCTACACTTTAATGGGGTTTCTGAGTTGATGACATAGGCCTAATCACCTCTGCTAATAGAGTACGATTATGTGCGTGCGATTCATCCCATTAATTCGTGAAATACAAAGAGTCCGATTGTGATAAAATCTCAGCCAGTCAGTTCATCACACACCCAAATTAAGGCCAATTTGAACAAAGTTTGGAATTGCACTGATTTAATAAGCTTAGTTTCTGAGGCGATTAACGGTGTTAGTTGCAGGAGTTCCGTAGTTATTGGTAAGTTAATTAGCAAGTCTTAAAAGTCCAGGAGAAGAGCGAATTCCTTTACGATAAACTGAACGAGAAACTTTCAGCAAGGACAACTTGCAGAAACTTTTTTTAAATGCCGCTACAAAAACTTATATTATAAGCCTACTGTGTCTGCTTGGAAAATAGCTTTGGTTTGACCAAACGAAGATGAACAAGTTCTCATCAATATCATCAGTGCCAAGGTGTCCATATTTTCAAATGGATTTGTTTGGTATTTACCACGCAAACCATGTAATGATTATTTTGCAAATGAGCACATGATTAAAAAGAAATCGTAAACAAAATAATCTGGGACAGTACGAACACCTCCATGACGCAAGCAATCATTATACCTCTTGAGTTATCAACCAACTGTAGAAGTAGGGCCTACTTGGCTGGTTAGCGTTTCAATTTGTGCCAGGCACTGGTTTGGTTATTGAGGGTAAAAGGTATACAAGTGAATCGACAGTCCCGCTTCACGGAATCGACAGTCACGCTTTACTTTTTTTTTTCTTTCGACGGGATGAGTTGCCCCTACAGGCCTATACCCTTTTAATCAAGAAACAAGAAAAGTCGGGGCTCTAATGAAATAAACAAACAAATCAAAATATCACAGGTGCCACCTTGCTTTTTTTTCTAATTTGATTTCTGACAAATACGCTTTTCCTCTGAGATTTTCTTGGTGCAAAACAAGCAAACGTTGCCTTTTTCCTTGCTACAATAAAAAAAAAAGAAAGGAAAGATATACATGGTGAGAAAAAAAAAGACAACTACAATTACGCATTTCTCCAGCGTAAGTAACTTAATTCAGATTTACAGTTCTGAAATACAGCTGTAACCCCTCTCCCACTCATGTAGTAAGTTAAGGGGAACTAGGTAGGGTTAAGCAGGTCTGGGCCCGACTGCGCCTTACCTTACAATCTCCAAACTGGTAATCATAATGAAATTATCAGAAAGAGTAGGGGGCAACAAAAGAACAATTTTCCATGAAAAGAAATCTGGTAGGAAGAGACAGAGGGAGAGGACGGTTTGTTGTCAAAGGTCAGAAAGGATTTAAGCTCTTTTTTTTACGGTTGACGACGAATAAATGTGATCCTCTCTGAACGGTCCGACAGGCTTTTGTCCTAAAGAAGAGACGAGCAGCACTAGCAGACGGTTAATCCCGTGCGGAAAGGCATTTATTACAAAATGTCTGCAAACATTAGGAAAGTGTAATCAGTGTTTCGCACACCATTTCCTCCCAACACACACGAAAAAATTCAAATCCCAAATCAATGTCCACCATTCGCCATAATCATGCGATTAAAGACAATGATGATGGTAAGAGTTGTTTATGCCGAATTGATTTTATTACTGTACATGCATCTAGCGATACCAGTGGATATGGATTTACAGCAGCAATGATAAACCAATTCACTATTTCAGCCTCTCTCCCTGTATTCGTGACTATTTCTGACATGCGTACAACTTCGAAAGGAACCACACATTGATGGACTGACAAAAAAGACCAACAATCTAACAATCTTTGATCTTTTCGTTTCGAAGTATTCCAGCTGCGTCTTCCGTTACAAAATTGTATTGTGAATGTATTTTGTATGTATGTACGCATGTATCTTTTTTATTTTTAGTCGCTTTTATGTTGTATATTATATCATTATTTATGTTTATTATACAGTTGCAATAGGGTGCACCTTACCCGACAAGCGTTTGCTTCTTATAGGTGTCACCCAAATGAATCCCTGTAATATTTACCTTGTTTTATATCCGAAATAAATGTGAATTGAATTGAATTGAATTGAAATTGACTGTGCTAGTTAATTTCAATTTTATAATTCTTATCTTGTTATGAATCTTTTTTTTACAACTGTTGTTATGCGCTTTAAAGTGACATTCTAGACGATTTTCATAATTTAACATAATGTAGTACATAAATCGACAACTGCATAAAATATAGATTTGTGGAATTTATTGTGGTTCTTGAGCAGAGAAACAATACTTTGAAAAACCTTAAACAAATTACACTGAACAAGGATGATGACATAGGAGGTTCACATATTTCAGAAATGTAGCAGTGTAATTCCATTACAATACCGCTTGCTTGCGAGTTCACCTGTGAATAATCTATGCATGCGTTCTTCTTTTGTTCTGCTTACCTTGAGCCCCAACTCTGACATGCATTCTCATGGTGACTCTGCCATGTCATCATCCTTGTTCATTGCAATTTGTTCTAAATTTTGAAAATATTCTTATTCTTCATCCCAATTATCACAAATTCTGAAACTCTTTCCTCAGTATAACTAACTTATAGTTGTTCAAAATGTAAAAATCTGAAAATCATCCGGAGGTCTCCTTTAAGCTCCAAGGTCTTGCATGAAAGTAACCTGTATCAAATACCATCTCTGTCACTAACTGAATAAAATCTTAACTAATGCTTGCAGGTTGCAATCTCATATGAGGATAAATGAGATTGCGAGGTCAAAGGTCAAATCAGACATTACAGGTAAGAGTTAAGCAGGATGTAGTGAACTGTCAAACCTTGAACCACGTGACGGTGTATCCCTTGGTCGAGTGCTCACGTGACTCGAGGCCCCTGAACGAGCATCGCAGTTCCACCGTGCGTCCGAAATGAGTTGGAGTGATTTGGGGAAGACCTAGAATTGCCGGGAAACTTTCTGAGATGGGGAAAAAAAAGGAAAAGAGAAGGATCATGATAGATGAATGACATTCACAACTTTCTGAAGATTCAGTTACCTGCACTGAGTACTGCTATCACGGTTACAGCTTGTTATTCCGAAGGTTCGTTATTCCGAAGGCTCTTCAGTCCGAAGATTCGTTATTCCGAAGGTTCGTTATTCCGCAGGCTCTTCAGTCCGAAGATTCGTTATTCCGAAGGTTCGTTATTCCGGATTTCATTTTCGGATTAACAAATCTTCGGAATAACGAACCTTAGGAATAACGCCACAAATGTTAGGATTAACGGACCCTTTTTCATTTTCGGATTAACGAACCTCTAGGTAAAGAATTTGTGTGTTTCGGATTAACGAACCTTCGGAATTACGAACCTTCGGAATAACGAACCTTTGGCATAACGAACAGCACCCACTATCACGACCCTGCACTTACTCGTACCATACATACTCTCCCTCTCACCGCAATAAAAATATCACTCAAACACTGACAAGTCAAAACCCTATGCACTCCGTTCTTTCTCACTATTTTCATTGTCGTGTTCACTTTAGATACAATTTATAATCTCAATACTTACAACTGTGATTAAATATATGAACATGGTTCTGATGATTTGAATAATGACATTCATAAGATTAGCTGTTTGTATTTTGATATCGTTATATTGAAACTATTCAAGCTAGAAACGATACTCGAAAAAAAGTGACTCCATTGTTCCCATTTGACCGACTTGGCGAAATATCGGTCGGATTAAAAAAAAAAAAATCATGTTGCATATGCTACCAGATAATCTAAACCACCCACACACAATGTGTACGTTAACAAATCGAAAATCATTGTTAACCATCTACCATCATGCACTGCCAAACCATAGACCTACTTAGTATACATGACTTAGGTCTATGGTCAAACGATTCCTTTTTTCATATCTTGTCCTTTCCCACCTTTGTTTCCCACCTTTGTCCATCTCGCTTTTGTGTGTAATGATGCATATCAACGAATGTGTTTCCCAGTAATGGGCGAATAATTTTATGGAAGTGCGTCCGTATGCGAATGCGTGCGTGAATGTGTGCGCGCGTCAATTCCCCAAGACATTTCGGCTTGAATGATGTTCGACTGGCATTTTGTTTGTTTTCTTGCGTTCTCTCTCAAAGTTAGAGAGGAAAAAGAAATAATGAGTAACGATTCTCCATGTACAGAAAGCTGTCTGCGTATTGATTCATTTCCTGCAGAAAACATCTTCGGGGGATACATGATACACGCGATTCGTTGTTCTTGTTCTTGTGTATCTTCTTCTTTGAAGAAAAAGAAAACTGTTGAACAGTCGTCGAATTTCCAATTCAAGAGTTTCTCGTATTGAATGTCACCGAGGGGCCTACTATCAAGTCTTGGCATCCACTCGCTGTTTTCGTCTCTGATTTTTTGACCCAGTTCGGGCAAGAAAATCTCACTATCTCTCACCTTGGGCGTTAACAAAAGTGCGGGAGAGTGGAAATATCGCGTCATTCAAGCAATTGCTGACATTTTCTCCTGTTATTCGAGATGAATGAAAGTTACGAATCTAAAAATACCGAGATCCACCATTTTTTCCCCCTACAACTGATCTCGAATAGTATCTACAATGTCCTTCCTCCCACTGTAGCCAACTAATAGAAGATAACTAGGTTGACTCGATTCCCTTCTGAGGTTCACATTTGCCACTCTTTCCTCTCCGGGCGTTAAAGGGATCATGTAGTTTTGGTTGAGACTTAACTTCAGGTTTTTAACATCTTTTTGGTGAGATAATGAGAAACCTCTTATGAAATATGAAAGAGCATGTCATTCCATGAGTAATTGAACGTTTATTTGATAGAAATTGGTTTTGAATTGGCTGATATATTCAGAACAGAGCGATCCTAATAAAATGTGGGACCTACCTTTTATTACGATCGTTTTGTTTTACTTTGTTTTAGGATGTTTCAGCCATTCCAAACCCGATTTTCATCAAATAAACTTTGAATTCCTCTTAAAATGCTATGCTCTATACTATTTCATAAGTGTTTTCTTGGTATCTCGCGAAAAAGTTAAAAGCCCAATTTTCATCCCCACCAATACTGTACCATCCCTTTAAGATAATCACGAACAATAAACCGCATGTTCAAGATTGCATTATAAAAAAAAAAAAAATGAAACAGAATTATCAAATTGTGTCCAAAGAAATGATACGGAATCGGAATAGAATGGCCATTGACTTTCAAACTTCACAATAATATTCTCACATGATGTATGTACATTAATAAAATGTAAGCTCTACAACTTTTTTTTTCGCTTGAGCAACAACGAAAAGGTGATACATGCATAAATCATGTAAATTAGATGCATGGGTGTCTGTTTTCTGAGCTAATTATCAAAAATTTAGCGCTATTCCAACATACAGACGTAATGTTCTGGAGGGCACTTTATGGACTCGTCCTTATTCTATCGTGGCTTGATTCTATTTGAAGGCGTGAAAACTAATGTGGCTTGGCTGTATTTGGAGGATGGGGAAGTCACGTCGGGCAGGAAAAACCTTCACCGGAATCAACAAGCGCCCAACTCCAGAGAAAGGGAATGACGAACGTGATGCAGTCTTCTTCCTCCCCCGTCTCCTTCCCGCCTCAAACTCATCTCATCTTCTTTCTGCAACATCTCATAAGAACCTCCTCTTTTCCCTTAATTCCCTCCCATCCCTCCCTTCCCTCCCACTCCCTGTCTTCAGTCATCCGCCAATACCCCGTCCTCACATGGTCCTTATGGCCCACCCCCCTGGAGCTATCATATCCTTAATAGTCATAATCATGATTCGCATTGCGAAAGTAAACATGAAACATGTGATGAGAGTGAATCAGTTCTAGAACACAGGAGAACAATTTCTGTTTGAAAACTCCGCTCGAGAAAGACCTGATAAACAACAATATAGTACTAACAAACAAAAAACAAATGAATGAAAACACGCAATGGTGATAGGCGATGTTGTGCGGAGGACGTTTGAACCAATTAAATATTAGTCTGAAAATAAAGAGTAGGGGGCTAAAGTTTTGCAAATACAACAGTAAACTTTGATGGAAATCGGACAAAGATTTATCAAGGAAATGCTGAAGCTTTGATAACTAAAATTGCCATAGTGTTTGTACATAAAATCTTGAATTGTCTTTTTTTTTAACGCAATCATATTTCAGCCTCAAATCCTATAGTTGACTGATCACTATTTTGAAGTTATTCAGCCAGGAATATCAGTATGTTTTACATCTTTATCGTAGGATAATTTCATTTCGTCAATATTTTGTACATAATCAAAAGAATTGTGGTGATGAATCACAAGTTCACTCACTGCATATTCATATCAACTGTTAGAGAACTGTTTTGAAAATTAGTGAAACAACCAAAAACAAACAAACAAACAAGCACACAAACAACTTGTAACTTCCTCATTTTTAGTCCGATTTTAATCAAAATATAATTGTCACAGTTGTGCTTATCCAGTTCCTTTCGGACATTCAACTGGTCCAGAGCACCCTTTTAAGACAAATGAATATGTGTTTCTGGGTTCGAATCGCGCTGATACATGTGGGCCTACATCTTCTGACGGGATGTTCTACCCACTAACGCTCCTCATGACACAGGTGAGCACAATTAGTGCACCTTAAGCTGGGGTGACTGCACTACAAAGGAGGTGTGATACGTCCTTGGCACCGCCAATCAAGGACCTCTGAAATTATTATTTTCCTTCGCTGGTTAACATGCCTCTTCGTATTAGGCCGCACAAAGGAGGAAAAACACACTCTCCCATCTACCCTTCTGAAGATTTTTCTAATCACTTTTCGAATGAGGTCCACATTTACGGCTGGTGTAATTTTAATGTCACTCTCGTGTGTAAAACGTAAAATGAACTGTTATCGCCATCTGATCGCAGACACCTGCATACAATTTACCAGACAACCTAGAAACGACACCATACCAGGAGAACATTTCAAATCTCTCGCGAAAACAACAAAACAAGAACAGTTACTGTTGTTTGCAACTGCATTGACACTTGTGTCTCACGAGAGATAACGTAGTTAAAAGAGTTTGCAGGTTAAAAAGAAAGAGATAAAAAATGTAGAGCAGCAAAGTAAGAGATAAACATGGATTTGAAACAGGAAACGTGTAGAAAGTGAGAAGGAGGTGAGAAGAAGGTAATCAATATGAGTAGTGGGAGGCCGGATTGAATTTAAACCTGAACGTGCAAGTGATTTCGTTAATTGATTGTGTCCAAAATTCGGGAGAGATTGAATCTGCGAGTGGCTTCAAGAGATACGGGTTTTATTCAGCGGGGTGATAAGGGGTGCCGATACAGAGATCGGGGGATAAAGGGGGCGATGAAATGTTGCTAATGGAGGAACAGGCATGGAGATGATGGGGGTTGTCTCGGATGGGGTGTAGGGGGTAAGGGAGGAGGTTACCAATCAAGCTAGACAAAACAGGTCTGGAGGGGACAATCGTGAGACCGTGCAGGAAGGGGGATCGGGGTCAGGATATCCGAAATATCCGCCACCTGAGGGAGCGCAAGCTTGGAACGTTACCAGCCGAATATCCGAAAGAACATAAATCAAACACGGTTTGGTATGAGACTCAGAGCAATCGACGGAATGGAGGGATAAACACGTCCGCAACGGAGTCATATCATATATTATTATATTTGCTCTTTTTGCCAATCATTCCAAGTTTGCGACTAGTCAGGATTCCGCTTGTACAAGTATTTCATTTCTTGAGTATTGCATGCAGCACGCACACCAATCGCACACAGATCACGAAAGCAGCAAACTAACAACACCATTAATACTTTTTAACAACGCGGTGTGAATGGCTACACTGTATGTTATCTCAAAAAAAAAAATGTCGAACCATTTTGATGAGGATGGGGCTGGTAGAAAGAAGACTCTCCGGTTAAAAAAAAAAAAAAAAAAAAAAAACCCTCCCCCCCAAAAAAACACCACACACACACACACACACACACACACACACACATTAGCTGACTGCTAGATGATGTATGAATGGCTAACGACGTATACCAGCCACTGAAAAAAAAAATAGTTACGCCGACAAATATGGAGTATACACAAATATCGCATCCATGATAACGCAATTAAGTATTTATTTATCCTACCTCAACGGGCTACTCACCTACATGTTTTATCAAGATTATTGTTATTATCATTCGCTTGCCGATTAGATTTAACCGCAACTTTTTATGGGTTTGGTTTCTTCACAAAATCATGGACACTGGAAGCAAATATGGCAAACAAAATTGACATGATTAAAACGTTCATGATTTTCCTTCTATTTCGTTCAATTTCGCTCAGATTTGAAAAACCTGCTACTTGCATATTATACATGTCTAACTGTCTCTTTGCAGGCAATTTGTTTTTTACATTCTACAATGGACCCTCCATTTGGTCAGAAATGTGGAAGAAAAACAAGATTTCTGAAAAGAGAAGTAGGCAAAGTTATAAACTGCGTAATTGGCAAAACAATTTCTGGGCAATTTGTTTTCTATTCAACGATGCCAGTTTGCCCATTCACAAAACTCTCTAGACTATCCATTCTCCCCTTCTCACAGTCTCATAGAGAAAGTTGCTGCACTTAAGTGGCTGCAAAAGCCAATAATCATACACTACCTCCGTGAAGGCTCTGATTGACTCTTGTATTTGCCAGTAGTGACACACTTTTGTCTCTGTTTTCCGGATTTCATCCATTCGGTGCTTCTGAAAGAGGTCAAACAGCTTATGGCATTTGGAGGGTGGAAAATGTCACACACAAAAAAAAGGGGGGCGGGCCTCAGAAAAAAAAAAATGTTAAAAAGATGGTATCCTTGTACCGTCTCCTCTTTGTGCTGGGTTAAAGTCATGTAACAATGGCTTTGATTGGCTGAAACTTGTCTCCTGTGAGAGCCCTGTCTGCTGTCTGTTTGTTTGTTAGTACCGCGCTCTATATTTTCGTCCGTTCAGTTGCATTGCAGAAGGTCGTATCTCGCTTAAATGAAAAAAAAAAATGTGTGAGCTGCGAAGGAAACATCCGCGTGTACTAGTAGTAGCAGTCTGCAAAACTAGAAGGAAGATCAGGCGACGCCGATTTTCGCCAAATGATAATCTCACTTTGTGGCGATGTGTTTTGATTGTTAGAGCACAATTACCTCCTCTGGAATTATTGTTCGTATGGTAAGGTCAGAAATCGAATTCAGATACTTTCATCCAATCTCTCTTTGATAACGGAATCGCATCAATTCCTTCTACAACCAATATCAGAATGGGAGAACATTGAAGCGTAAAATATAAAAGATACAAACATCCTCAAGAAAAAAAAAGAAACCCACATCTTTCAAATCAAATAATTGCAATGAGAACATCCATAGCAAGCAGGAAAAAAATAAAATAAAATCTCACTACCATAAAGAATAACATTAATGATAACTACAGTACTACAACTACTACTAATGATGATGATGATGATGATAATGATGTTGATAATAATAATAATAATAATAATAATAATAATAATAATAATAATAATAATAATAATAACAATAATAATACCAATGATAATAATTAAGGAAAAATGTGAAAGACGAAGGTTTCATCATCATAACAAATTTAACATAGTAATTATGTATCACTATTATTAAACATAATAATGATGATATTGATCAATAATAATAATAATGACACGAATTACGATATTTGCTGTGATGTCTCCCTAACCATAGCTCTGTCTTCTCCCAATTTCTGTTTTTATCTATTGTTTCTTTTTCATTCCCATGCATATCTCGTCTCTTTCCAATCTTGTCTCACCAAATTAATCACTTTCGCGCGGGGATTTCACCATGTCCAGCAACCCCCATCCGTGTTTTTTGTATTACTCCTTATTCTTCACCATGTCCACCCCCTTCGTCTATGCAACCGCTCTCTACTTGATTTCCTCGATTACCTCGTTCAATTACGAGTGTTGTTTAGCTCCTCCTCCCCCCCCCCCCCCCCCCATGTTATCCTTTCTCTGTTTGGAAATCTCCAGTGCCTTGATTATCGACGTTTGAACATGTAGCTCCATGGTTTGAAATCAATTGACTCAAAATCTAACGCATTGGGAAAGTTTGAGGAAAGTTAGACATTCTGCTCAGAAGTTTTTGCTTTTATCCACGTGCTTTAATCCCACGCACCATACAAAAGTGGATTAACATGAAAACTGTATCGGACACTGTACATACGCGGACTCATAAAAACTGCCGCGGACAGTACATTCGTTGTTCTTTTTACCTTCAAAAACACAAAACAGAAATCCACCCATTCATTTCAAATCTTTCTCTCTCTTTGTTCAGGATTCACTGAAGTTACCTCAAAACTCATAATAGTCGGAAGTACTCGAAGGAATTTGTCCCTTAAAGGGATGGTATAATTTTGGTTGAGATGGGGCTTCACAGTTTCCAACTTTTTTGTGAGATAATGGAAAACCACTTATGAAAAACGAAAGGACTTACGATTCTTTGAGGAACTCAGTTTATTCGATGAAAATTGGTTTTGAAATGGCTGAGATATCTATCTAGAAGCAAAGAGGTCCTAATAAAAGGTGGCACCCACCGTTTATTAGGACATCTTTGTTTCACTTTGCTTAAGGATATCACATCCATTTCAAAAGAGATTTTCATCAAATGAATTTTGAATACCTCTTAGAATTGTATGCTCTTTCATATTTCATAAGTGGTTTCTAGCTACATTATAATCTCGTAAAGAAAAAAGATAAAAAATGAGAACCTCCCCATCTCAACCCAAAACTAAACCATCCCTTTAACTGTTGTTTGCAGTCGAGGAGCATAGCTGTTAATAAGCCATAATGATTGTACGGGGAAATCAGACAGACATACACTGACTGGTCTGTTGTGAGAAAACTAAATTCTGACTTCTTTAGAGACTAATCATGGTCACATTCACCTGCTCGCAAAGCCCGGATAATCCGTCGTCGGAGACGGTTTACTCTAGGTCATCATTGTCAATGCATTTTTAGACTCCTTTCAAGGTATTCTAAACGCTATTTCCGCCACGAGGCACGATCTTTATTCAGAATACATTACTCGGATTACGAATGGAAAGGAACCACTCTCCCCCCCCCCCCCTTCCAAAAAAAAAAAGAAAAAAAAGAAAAAAAGAGGAAGAAGAGAGCGACAGAGTAAGAGAGAAAAAAAAGAAAAAGAGGATGAAGTATGTGTGTGCATGACTGCGAAGACGAAAATAGGCGCATGTTTTATCTAATGAAAATTCTGGACAGAGTAAAGCAAAATATAAAAAGATAAGATAAGATAAATATAATATAAGATAAGATATTAGATAGTGAAATATTCTACGCATGTATTGTCTTTTCAAGATGGCAGATTTGTTCATTTTGGGTTTTTTTTAAAATCTTGATCAAAGCGTATTGAATGTTTCCTTCTCGTTTTGAAAACGCATAAATCAAGTCAATCAAACTGAATCAAATGTGATGACACCCGAAGAATAAAAAAAGGAAATCAACCTTATGCCTAAAACTAAAAATTACAAATTTTGTTTCAGACCGTTGATTGGGATGGTGCACTTTGCCCACAGACATTGATATCATGTACTATTGAGGGTGATAATTTCCTAAGATATCATGAATATTGCGATTGATTTCACTTTCCTGATGTAACCCTCAGTGCATTCGTTAGCATATTGTGAACGCACAAGCTGCGTAGTTTATTAATCTCACTTTCTTTTTCAACGGGGTGTTCGCAAAATTTGGTTCGTTGCCAGATAACAAACGAAAGGGGAAAATACACTCGTAATGTGATAACGAATAATGCCAGCTTCGATTCGTATCAACCGTTCCAAAATAGCGTAAAACGCGGCACGGTTCTCTGGTTTATGTGCAATTTCCTGTGATTTGTAAGCCACGTTCCTGACAAAAAAAAAAATCTTGTCGTCGCAGAGTGGACAAATGTTACGACTGCGTAAAAAAAAAATGCCCAGATTGTGCTGATAACTCCTCCACAAGATTTTATTTTGTCTCCAGTTAACATTTGAAATGATAAAAAGCGACGCCTGTAAATAATTTTTGATACTTCCATTAAAGGCTTGTTCTCTCTTAGTCACACGAACGCAAGCTGCTTCGAAGCTTCAATTCCAACATAAACTTCGTGACTACCCTACATCATTCATTACATCCTACCTGAAGGCCTACATTATATCATTATTCCTACGTTACTAGCATCACCATTTTTGTCATCACTGTCAAAGAGAATAGTCATCAACAACACCAAGGATGTAGCCTTGTGCTATCATTGTAGTCATCATGATCACCTCTCTTTTCCTTCCTGCTTTAACTTTATCTCCACCATCTCGGCCAATATTTTCCCTTTCGTCATCATTTTCTTCTTTTCCGCCTCCTCCTCCTCCTGCTTTCTTCTCTTTCTTCTTCGT
This sequence comes from Diadema antillarum, assembly GCF_040938485.1. Taxonomy (NCBI): domain Eukaryota; kingdom Metazoa; phylum Echinodermata; class Echinoidea; order Diadematoida; family Diadematidae; genus Diadema; species Diadema antillarum. The sequence continues at coordinate 516,634 of NW_027271031.1, read as the reverse complement.
CATCCTCGCCTTTGTCTTCTCTTCTTCTTCTTCTTCTTCTTCTTCTTCTTCTTCTTCTTCTTCTCCTACTGTGTCTTCTTGTTCACCTTCCTCTCCTTAATTCCTCCTCCTTTTTCGTCTTCCTTTTCTCGTTCCCCTTTTCTTTCCTGGTTATCTTTATCTTCTTCTCTTTTTTTTTTCGTTTCACTCTTCAATGCCACCAACGTTATCGTTATCATAATGATACCCACCCCCCCCCCATAAAAAAGTTTGTATATTTCTTTGTCTTTAATTTCTTTGATAGAACAAAGTGGAGAGAGTATAACACAAAACTTGTAAAGAGGGAAAGCGGAGTTCATGTGGAGGTTGATGAGGGAGGATGAATACTACGTTCATACAATTACCATGACAACAGGCGCAACTAATTGAGACAGTCATCGGAGTGGTATAGAGATTGAGTGGTTAAATTTCTGCATTACTTACCCCTACACGGCACGAAGCCATCAGGCGAGATTTCTCCTGGTCCACATTTTTCCCGTGCATCTGAATAGATATGACACAACAAAAATAACGATGATGAATCTACTTCTACTGCTAATACTACGCTTAGTACTACCACTACTACTTTTACTACTACTAGTGATGATAATGACAATAATGTCAATCTTGACGATGCTGATAGAATAACAAATTTACGAAATTAATGGTAATAATAATGACAATGGTAATAATGATAGTAAAAATAATACCGCTGTTGATAGTACTACTACTGACTAGAGCAGCCACGAATACCACATCTGTTGCTTTCAATGTTGCCACTATTGCTTCAGATACTTCTACTACTACTACAGCATCCACTACAAACCAGCCACCCGCAACCTTTGTTCAGGGAGGTGTCTTATTGATGCATGTTCTGGTTTATGCAACTCGTGGTAGAGGCATTGCGCTTCAATCTCTTTGACAACTACTTTGGGGGTACATACGACAAAGTGATAATGTTCATGCAGACTGAATGGTTTATCAAGGGCTTGGGGGATGAATTATACAGGAAGCCAGGGAGGTGGGGAGTAGGAGAGGAAATAAGAGGTGAGCTGGATGGCAGAGCTGCATCATTTTAATATAAAAGAAAGACCTTGATCGTCTATGGCCAATCCTTGATGTCTAGAAAATGCCTGGTTAAAGGACACTCCCTTTTCTTTTTTTCGTTTTCTTTCCATAATTTGATGGTGTGGTCAGAAAGTGCAACAGTCAAAGCAGATCAAATCAAATCAAAATCGAAGAAATGTGAGGCTATATCATCACTCCTCCAATAAGTCCTCGCCGTGAAATATCGAGAGAACAACGATGCGGGAGTCCCGGTGGCTTAGCGGATAAGAATCCCGACTCCCAGTCGGAGGACCCGAGTTCGATTCCCGTACCACTGCTTTACGTCCTTGGACAAGATGTTTTTACCCACCATATTCCTCTCGACCCAGGTGTATAAATGAGTACCTGGCAACGAGAAGGTAATAATAATGGCAGGGTCCTCTGGTAGAACAGTGGCAACACTGAAGAGGCTACCCTGGATAAATAAGGTATTACTATTATTGCTATTATTGACACTCGATTCTCTGTATATAGTCACCAATGTGACGACATTATTCTTTCTTTCTTTCTTTTTTTCTGGGGAGAACTTCACAAGAGGTGAAAGAAGAAAGAAAAGATAATGAATGACAGGAGGGGACGAACTGGAGGAAGAAGAAAATATATCAAATAAAAGAAATAAAGAGTCGATAAAATATTTTTTTTTCCTTTTTGAAAGTAACTACATATGCTCAGCTTTACGGCCCACGCGCACAGATTTCGTGACCGACTATTCCATACACACTAATGACAAATCCAGGTCGACCAAAAAATAGAGAGAACGATGTCGTTTCACCGAAACTTCACCTCCCTCGGTCGGGGAGACTCGGCCGAGGCATGACTTATACAACTGGTGTGAGACGGGCATTTCCGATGATTTCGATGATTAATTTGACAATTCCTTGTGTGTTTCGTATTCGTCATGCGGATGTTTCATCTATCTGCTTAATATGACAGGTGGAGCAGGGTTTGCGAAGCAAACCAAAGTTTTTATAGGAACACAAAACAGCAACAGTAACAACAACGTACCCTATAGGGTAAAAGCTCGTCTCGCCAAGAAGAGAAGTGCAGGTGGAGCGTGTAGGATAGGGACGGAGAGGGAAAGAGACAACAACAAGAAAGATATAGTGATGGACAGTGGGAGAGAGTAAAAACGGCTCTTACCCAGAACAGAGGAACAACCAGAGCATGCATATTACTATTGAACTGACACAGTTTAAGCCCCCAGGATCACAATTGCAAATTTGTATATTTCAACAATATTGCAGGTCTCAAATTGTAGGCCCTTCTTATAAAGCTTCGGACTACGGAAGTGTTTGTTTCACTCTTTTGTATAAATTTTCAGAAATTTTGATTAAATCTTGAGCAGATTATCTATTACTTTGAGATTTAAGAGCTTGCACCGTTCTAGTTCGGGGTATTTTTTTCCCCTCATCTCTCAGGCTCTTTCCTTTTTGCCTTTCTCTTGAGCGGTCAAATTCTCTCGCCCTTCATGCAAAAAATATCCAAATAATCCAGGAGTATTCGAAAGACAGACGTTCAGTGTTTTGGCATAACGGATCCTATTGTGCAAGGTGCATTGCGTAATAATATTGTAATAGTCGGATCACGGCGGAGTTCATTGGCGGACAAACAATGCGTGGGAGAAATTAAACTTGTTGAGTCTGGTTTAAAAGCTGGGCACTCGTTATTTGTATTTTGAAAAAAAAAATGATGAACACTACTCCCCTATAACTATACCCCACTGTCTTTTAGGGACTCAATGTCTGCAGTAATGAGATTATCGAAAGTCATTACTGCAAAATCCTGTATAAAGGGAATACTCCCTCATCCCCTACCCCCACAAAATAACAATAACAGACTTGATAGATAAATCGCATACAATCATCACGACAATTACCCACTATCGATATGGCTTTGAAGACCAGAGGGGCAAATACTTAGACGGAAGGTAGATACATTGTACCTGATGTCTAGTAAAATAGTCGGACGCCTCCACGATCAACACTCTGCGTCTATACACTTGTCAAAGCAGAACCGATGGGTCTCAACCGTCACAGCTTAACACAAGACACTCTACTGCGCGGAGTCACGTTCACAGAATCTATTTGTTCTGTAAAGGCCCTACAGGTTACCCATATTGGCTGACCACAGTTTGCATAAATAATGATCAGCAACTAAAGCATCTCGCTTACTTTTCTGTTTTTTTTAAGCGTATCTTTAAACTTTGTCTTATTTAGGATTTTTTTTTTTACTAGACCATTATGATCAAGAAAGAAATGAAAACATTTTCGCTGATAACAGATTGGCTCACTTACATACGTCTTTATTGGTAAGGCGCAAACATATATCAACATAAAACACACTAAACCACTTTTGATTTTATTGTACGGCTAACGATCGGCTGGTTACTTGGTGTCTCCCGGTACGATCGTAAAAGATTCGCGCAACGTCATTGCTTTGTACACGTATTCGGATTCTCGGTATAGTAATTAGAACGTAATTGAATTATGTTATGTGTATTTTAGACATCCTGTTAGCGCGCAATAATTACTCAAACGTGACACATACAGCGCCTCGTTAATTACCACTGATGGCCGCCTATTAATCACTCGCTTGGGATTACTTTTACAAAACGAAAAAAATCCTTTCATTTTTTTTTCTCTTTCGGATGTAGAGTTGTGAGTAAAGGATGACAGTGCCCTTTGAGAGGACACCAGTCCGCAGAAGGGAAGATGACAGAGGGAAGCCAGATGACGACATTAACGGTCAACACCGAACGGTGTCGACTCGAAGTAGCAGAAAACGGCCAACGTTATCTAATAAATAAATTAATATATGCACATATATATCATATATATATATATATATATATATATATATCATATATATATATATATATATACATATATATGTAGAGAGAGAGAGAGAGAGAGAGAGAGAGAGATTTATATTATTATTTATTCATTTACTTTTTATTCATTTATCCAAAAGTCTGCCACCTTTTGAATGTTGCCTTCTCTACTTTGAACTGTGAAACGAAACTAACGTATAACCGGCTATTTCAGACAACAAAACAGCATGAAAACCTCTTCGCAACAAAAATGGGGGTGCCATCTAGGTCAAAAAACACGTGGACAAAATATGAAGATGTATACTATTCCTGTCACGACGTCCATAACAAGACCGCCCAATCTGTTGACGAATTCAACTATAAATGGCGTCCATCAAGTTAAACAAGTAGAAACAACCCGGAAGATGTTTACGTTATTCAGACAGCGGGACGGGTGAAGACCATTTCATGTGCAAATTGAGATGTACATAAATATGACAAGTCGGCCTGTCAAAATTGTCACGGTTCACTTTCTTTAGCTCTAGGTGCTATCCTTCGACGCACGCGACCTACTTTTCACCCGAATCTCAGTCAGCGGTTGCAATGACCCCTGACCCCGGGCGGAGAGAGGGAGAGGTCAACGCCATTTCGTTTTGTGGGTCACTCTCCAGTCTCGCTGAGAAGCAAGTGGCGAAGCCCGGTCAATCGATCCGAAACTCCATTTAATTTGTTTGAAGAGAGCCACTGAAAGGGGACACAAAACCACGCCCACAAAAGTTCCAGCAACCTGTCCTCTCCTTGCAATAGTAATAGGGATGGTATCGTTTTGGTTGAGATGGGTCTTCGGGTTTCTAACTTCTTTTTTTGAGATAACGAGAGACCTCTTGTTAAATATCAAAGAGCACACAATTCCGAGAGGAATTCAATGGTGTTTTTTTATTACATGTATTTTTTTTTGTTGAAATCTGTTTTGAAATGGCTGGGATATCCAAAAATACAGAGGTCATATTAAGACCATAAACTTTGTTTTACTCTGTTTTTTTTTTATGTCTCAGCCATTTCAATACACACTTTCATCAAATAAAGTTCTAATTTCTCTTGGAATTGTATGCTCTTTAATATTTCACAAGTGGTTTCTAATCACCTCAAAAAAAAAAATCAAAATCTGAATCCCCCAGCTCAACCAAAACTATACCATCTCTAGCTCATTCCAGTCTAACGTACGATTATGTCCCATCTCCCAATGATGATAATGAATAGGGTAAAATGATGTCATTACTGCTCCTAGATTGCCGTAATTATTAATGGGTCCAATATCACAGCTGGATGAAATAATTACATGTACTAGAAAGTAAATACGAAAACAAAAATAATGTTCCTTCCGATTGAGACGAAATCTCTATCATTCTTACTTCGATTATCTCTAACTTCAACATGGCTTAAATAGAAGCACATAGGCTGGCTGGGTTCAAAGCAATGAAGCTAGCAGTTGTACGATAGTCTTGTCAGGCCGATTGATGGTCCTGCTTTCATGTTGCGATGACGCTCTCGAGGTCTCTGGGAATTTACAAACCACACATACCCTCGGCGTGTCAAAATCATAATCTGCGGGACCCCGTCCATGTCACTTACAGGACATTGACACAAGGCAACAGACAGTACCCTCGATTTCCAAACTTCCCACGTAACTCGCTTGGCAAGAGAATGTGACAATGCGAGTACGAAACATTACTATTCGCAATATATATCTCTCTCGAATGGCATATGTCATTACCAAATGCAATTCAACACCATGTTCATTTACCACTTACTCTAATACTGTGTATCATTTTCACCAACTGTCATGACTATTTACAAAAAAAAAAGATAACAGTACGTTTTATTTTCGCGACATGCGTAGCCCCGATACAGGCTGGGCCTACTAGTAACAAGCGACGAACCATTCTCGGGGAAAGAGAACGCAATTGCAAATTCAAGTTGCAAACGTTGAAATTCTTGATCTTCAGAAGTTCCCATCAGAATCCTCTTTCATATAGTCTTTCAGTCTTCTTTTGACTGTATTCATTAAGTAATTGCAAGCATTGAATAATGGTAGTGCCTCAACGCATGCATGGGTGAATGAACTCCTTAGGGAGAATCTTTCGATAGTTACGAATGCATGATGGGAAAGTAATTTAGAGTTCAATACATGCATTCCATTCTAAAATACGCCTCAACTTATTCAACATACCATCACCAATAAGTACGATATTCTCCATAGTGACTTCACCGTATTAAATGAGTCTTTCTCGATAATAACGTCTCATCCAAACCCACTTTTCATACGTCTTGTCGCTATGCGACACCAGCTTTACAACAGAGTAAAAGATAACACCGAAGATGGAAGAAAACTGAGTAACACTTAACACTATGACTCGTCTGCAAATGATTTTAAAACATATATCATTATACCCTATCATATGATTCCATGCTACATGAAGTCAATTCAACACGAATATCCTCCTGAAAATGTTGACGACCATTGATATCTTTGATCCGCTTCATGAGATTACTTCACGAGAACAAGGGACGAGTGTTTAAGGAAGTTGTATTTCGCCCACGCTATCAACCTGTGCAAGTGAATTGAACTTTACATTTGATGAACACAGACAAGAGGAGTAAAAGGAAAAGCAAACAAAACGGCAAATTGGACTTCCATCGAATTATCTGAGAAAAGGTTTCATTCCTTCCTCCTCCCCTTGCTCTCAAGTAAGGCTTTTGTTCTGTCCTTGGCATCCTTTCTCTTCAAGCAAATTTCTTATGTACCTAAAATTAAAGCGCAGGGAGTTTGAGGTTTCCCTGATGTCACGGACGTATCTGTTTTCTCTTTGTTTCCACTTTTCACTTTAGTGGACGAGTGTTTGGAGAAATTTGAAACTTTTGATTTCTGGCAATGACAGTAAAACGTCAGCTCTGTAGCCCTCTCCACTGACAGTTCACGACAAATCCTGTCCCTGACCTTTCGGTAGAGTTCATGTCCACTCCATCACTAGCTCCAACCACGGTGATAAACCGCCTCCATCCTGCCGATTACTCAGCCGATTTGCTTGTTAGACCGAATTACGTTTTCTCTTCTTGTCCTGCTCATCTCTCTCTCACCGCAGCAGCCGTGGCTTATACTCCCAACAACCGCCAAAAGAAACAGAAGTCCCCAAACTACATACAGACATACGCCACCTTTTGCCATCATTCCCTCTCTCTCTCTCTCTCTCTCTCTCTCCTTAAGTTACATAAAAAAGTTTTTATCTTACTTCATCAATATTACAGGGGAGTCGTCTGCAATTTGAGTTCAATTATTCGGGCGGCGCGAAGCCCCGCGTCCGGGGTGGCTAGGGAGGACCATGGGACATGGAGCTGTCACAGATTTGTCACCAAGAGAGACTTGATTAGAAATGTTCACAAAAGGTGTGTGTGTGGGGGGGGGGGGGGTGGGAAAGAGAAGTGGATGGGACTTGCTCCTCTCCCCCCATCCCGAACCTAGTAATTGGGGGCTTGTCCGGGGATTATAGCAAGCCGGACAATCATTCAACAAACGATCACCAGTCAAAACCATCTCTTGATGGACGTCACAGATTAACGACTTAGAGGCGGATTTGCAGAGTTGAGCAAAATTAATGTCAACTACACTGAACTTCGCCATTTTTCGGAACCCTTCCCAATTTGCATGACAGTCCTTTTGCATATTCATGACAATGCGAGTCGAGTTATGACATTTTGAAGTTTCACATGTTGTTACCAAGCCGCAAATATAGGCCACAATCTACACGCAACGATAGCAATGTCGACTCCTCAAAAATCTCCAACTGACATGAATGCAATATTCCATTCACTTTATCTTAATGAAATCAATGAGATTATTTCCGCATCCATCGTATCGTTCAAACTTCATTTTTGTAGTACTATAATAATCCTGATATTTGCAATCTTAGCAATACTGATCGAGGGAAGGTATGCAGTCATTGAAAGTGAAATTCCACATCATGTTCAAGTTGGACTTAATGAAAGGAGTAGAATCAGACAAAAAATGGTATGCGTTCAATCACAAGCGGACTTGATAACATGATAGGGTTCGATTTTCTTCCCTAGAGTTCCCTATGTTTTCACAAATTCATGACATCAGTCACAATGGTATGCATAAATTGACAGATTAATAATGTTATCATCTCATAAATTTTCCAGTAACTGCGTAAATATCTTCATTTATCATTCTTAGGGAAAATCTGATCCATACGAGTAAGTTCTGTTTCATTTCATTATTCTGATGTAAAATTATTGTAGTTTTTTGAGAACCTATAAAGGATGTCTTTCCGGGGAAAGGGTTAAAGTTGCGTAATCACAAACTGCAAATAAATATGACTGGATTATGCGACAAAATGTTTTCGACAAATTGGAGGGTGTTGAGATTGTAACATTATTGCCTCGCCTAATTTGGTATTTTTGGGGAAAATGCGTGACAATTCCGTAGAAGGTATAGTTTGTTTGGCTTAATGCAGGTCTGTCTTTTTGATATCACACAAATTGATTGGTTATTTTTGTCGTTGGATTGTTTTGCTATTTATATAGAATAGGCTGATGTTTCTCTTAAAGCATCTCTGGGATTCCAGGAACCACGCGCATGGCAGTCCTTGTGCCAAGCACCGGGGAGGACCCGGGAATGGTCCCCGAGAGTGGGGGACAAAGCGAAGCCCAATTACACTGTTGACGAACGCCTAACAAGCCCGGAAATTGGGGCTTGAACTCCCAACCCCCCATTGACCCGCGAGCGGTGGGCTCAGGCTGGGCTGCTGCTAGTCTTCCGTCCAGTTGTTTCACAAACCTACACCTAATGTTATTAAGCAGAGGCGACATATTTCGTTTCGTTTTGTTTGTTTGTTTGTTTGTTTTGTGGGTTTGTGTACGAGTAGCTGTGATTTTTAAGATTTTGATAGTGCCTTAGATTGACGCTACATACATTCTTTAAGTTACTTTTACAGTGCTCTACTTCCAATTCATTCATAACAGATCCTCTTCAAACTGAAAAGAAGTTCGAACAAAATAAATCATGTCTGAACGGAACAAAAAAGCAGTTTAATCTTCTCACATAATGTATTCTTTCATTACAGTGAGTAACCTCGAGTTAATATACGGCCTGTTGAGCCTACAGAGAATCTGATTGGCACATCGAGATTTCGATATTATGCCACTGCATATTATTAGTCTAGTCTGTCCTGTCACAAGTTTCTTGCCCGTCACTGGTCTGCCTGTCAGGAGTAGGCCTTCAGTGTCCTGTGGTAGCCGTAATAACACTGTTGATATATTCAAAGAGACAGGGATCGAGACTAACTACGCTTTCCCTCTAAAAGGACGCAATAACATTGCTGTATCTGTATGGTACCAGGTATGTCCGTTTCTTCTCGAGTCCTTCTAACATGCTTGATGTGAAGGATAATCTTATAATAATAATACATGGGAGCAGAGACATCTACAAGGCTTTCAAGGAAAACATGCACTCAGTGATATTTCTCTGAAACACTTCCTAACATCAGCAACCTGGCGTATATACCTGTAGCTAAGGCACCGAATTAATTATCGTTTCGCACAATCTAATGTATGTATGCTTATGATACTGATTTATTCTGTTATGTTTTGTTGGAAGAAAATGAGAATGAGAATAAATGAATTGAATGAATTGAATTAAATTGAATAGGCCTACTGTATGTATACAAAGCACAGACAAAAACTGTCCTTTTGTTAAATTGTGTTTTTATTTTAGTATTTTGTTCAATTCAAATTTTGAAGAGTTTTATCGCAAAACGAATGAACTTTAGTCGTGTTGAAATGAATAATAATATAGGCCTATAAGATATTTTCAATCATAACTTGAAGAATATTATTCTTTATGTTTCAAGTGAGATCTGACAAAGGACTTACTTTCTTCGCTTATCTTTCAATGGTGCTTAGCCCATTATAAAACTTGTACAAACGCAGTACTTGCAGAATGCTCACTGTTTAATGGTCAGGCGTGATTGCCGAGCCATGTAAAAGCATTGAAGGAAACAGGTTATCGCTTTTGGCGCCTTCAGCCATTTAAGTGAGCTCATGCATTTACTACACCGGCGCAGATGTAATTTTTCGAGAGAAAAACTAAATTAAATCACATCAACATCAACAACAACAACAAATAAGAAGAAGAAAATATAAGCCAAGCAACAGCAGCTGTACAGTTGAATAGCTTGTGTATAGATAATGGGGTACATTTCTTGTTCCAAACCTCATACGACAGCAAAAGGTTGCTGAGTTCCAAAAGACTGCATAAGAGCAATCAAAAGAGTGTAAAAAGGAATACAAGTAAGTTAGACTAGAAAGTATTATCGAGAATTGAGGGTAAGAGTGCTAAATAAGTTTTGAAATCCCATTATTTCTTACCTAATCCATTCTTGCAAGTTGTAATTAAGAATGCTTGCATTACCATTTCAGGGGACTCTTTCAATTGAACCAACCTCCTTGAATGATCCTATAGAACAATTTAAGTTATAATAAAAGTTAATACGTATCGGAGCGATATGTTAGGGCAGTTTTTGTTTTTTGGTTTTGTTTTGCTTTGTTTGTTTGCTTGTTTCTTTCTTTTTTTATCCAGAAAGTCATAATAAAAGTGCGGAGAACAAACAACCACTTTGTAATTATTTTGTTTTACATTGGATTTGAATAATATTTAAATCCTATATTTATTTATTATGCTAATCACTACAACGAAAGCATTAGTCGTTGAAATCTGTAAAGAAGTGGGCCTACAGCGGAAATATCAAGGACAACTAGCGTCAACAGTATTTTCCTCTTCCGTCTGTCTGAAGGAAATTCCAAAACCAGAGGGGGAAAGAAGTTTATAAAAAGAAAATAAACTACTATACGACGAATGTAAAGATCCTTGCCATCTTTACATCATATGCATGTATTATTTTTGATGATATTGCTGGAGAAAAAAAAGAAGAATGAAGTGTAAATGATGTGTCATACAGAAAATAAGTAAATCAAATTAAAATCAAATCAAATCAATTCATCCCCGGTAAGACTGATCCAAGTCAAACTACGTTTTCTGCATCTTGCATGAGGAGTATTTGAAAGTGACGACGTCTAAAATTTCAAAAATTGCATTACTACTCGCGCCTGTATCATGGGCAGATTGCTCTAGTTTTGGGTTTACAGAATACATAAACTCAATTAAATTCAAACTCTATGGAAATATGGGGGGGGGGGTTGACCTTCTATCAAAAAAGTCTAATCTTAGGACCTAAAGGAGATCATGTTAGACTAGATAAGATGGAGCGTAAGATAGTGTGATTTATATTTCAGTCTAAACAACGGGAGAAAGTATATTGCCGTGCGTTTTGGAGGTATAACTCTTTATTTCGAGGACTTTTCCTCCAAAATCCTCGTTGGAGGCTACATGATATGCTGCGGTCCTGTCGGTTGACCCTGTGTGTAAATTTCACGACCAGTGTACCCATCTATCACACTTGAATTTGACATGAGACCTCAACAAATGCTCAGTGTCAACTCGGCTAAGACAACAAAGACACTCCGAATACACAAACAGCGAGAATGTAAAAATAACGGACACGAGGCGAACACACAAAAACAGCACAGGGGACAGAATACCAGGCCCGTTGCCGAAATATGCCACAAATTTCCGGGAACGACAAACAAAAATGACTTTGAAGTTCAACGAAGGAGGAGGATACGACACCTTTTAAAAATACCGCTTTCCATCATTATCAAGCCTGAAAAGCGTTTAAACAACCTGGCCCATGCGAAAGCTTCGTTGTTAAATAAGTTATGTTCAGAGCCCTAAGCTTCACGTTCTAATACCCTTTCAAGCAAATCCATGTCAAGGAAATTGGAACCATTTGCGGCACCATTATGTTTTATGATTTTCTTAGAAGAAACAATACTTGGCAATGCAGAAGACAGAGGATAATGACCAAGAACTTTGCTGCAGTAAGTGACCAGGGTGTGTTATCATCATATTTCACAGACCCATTAATGCATTAATGTGTTTGTATTTTTGCCTATCGCGCGTTGAAATATTTTGTCTTCTTTTTCTTTTGTAGGTTGTATCATAAACTTCATTTCATTTCAAGGATTCAAACCGAAACTCAGCCATTAAACCCAAACGTGTTTCGTTATTACAAGTTAAATCAAGAATTAGTATAATGATAAATTCAGGCCCTCTGCATCTCAACCTATAATGAATCAATCTTCTGTACCCATGGATCATCAAATTGTCCTTCAACCTTGTCTCAAATGAGCTCTTTCGTGAGGGTGGGTAAAAAGGACTCAACCTGCAATGTCATGGCAGCTTTGTCATCTCCAGGTTGTAGTAAAACTTGACAGACAGACGGACGGACACACACACACACACACACAAGTGAGAGAAATAGCATGACGCGACTCAGCTTTCCACACCATTAGTCACAGAATCACATCTGCGACTTATTGTCTCTTTAATGAGCGGAGGGACCGCGTGAAAACTTGCCCAACCCAACTCAGTCTGCTGGCACTATTATAACTGTGATCATCGGCCGTTACCCTCTCTCACCATTGCAGAGTGGGATACCGTCTGAATACAAAGTCTGGTGACCTGCAATGTGTAGCCTAGAACAGCTAGACATGTCGGCCTCATTGATTCACCAGGGCAGGGAGGTGGCAGCTCACCTCCCTGTTTTCAGCCCACGTGGATTCACAAACATACTACACACCCACTAACATTCGCAAGCACACAGACACAGACATATTTCCCCTATCTCAAGCGCGCATGAACATAAACTAATACGAAAAACAGATACACTGGCATCCGCAAAACTTTCCGCCCATCCTCTTTTAACACATTAGTAAACATCGATATCAATGCATACAACTACATGTATACCCACAAACACAAGCACCAGGAAAGTGTTCATCAATATCTGTCTGTTTTTAAAGACAAATACTTCCACGCCTTTAGTATCCGCACCGCGACTTGTAGAACTTGCTTAAATTAGGAAAAGTACAATTTAAGTGCAATATGTACAAAACTGCTGCAGATGTTTAAGTTCGGCGTGTCAAGTCGCAAATTGATATCGTCGATGGTGCTACGCTACAACCACTGACATCAAAGGTGTTCTATTTGTTTGTTTGTTTTCATGCGAGAAAAGTGTATAGAAGAGGAAACACGCACAAATACGAATAGGATCCTTATATCTATTAATCCTGGGTAGAAAGCAGTCATATCTACTTTTTTTAAAATCTTTAGTGTGAAGTATGAAATATTGACAGAATACCCCCATCAACAGGCAAATAAAGGTAACGATATGCATATAATTTTATTCATGACCGACTCTTTAGGCCTTGTCATAGTGGTTAAGTAATTGCGAGGTAGCAAAAAGGATATAATTATGCCCCAATGACTATCCCGACTTTAACATCTACAGCAGACAGCAAATTGCCCTTACAAAGATTTCCTGCTGTACTTTGGTCTGGGGAAACAAAAAAATATCGAAATATGGGTTACCGAGTGTCAGCAGGTAGACAATGACATGTTCGATGACAAGGTTTGGGCAGATGTTCTCAATCTCCAAGACATTATCATGTGGCAGTGATGCCAAAGTATTATGACGCATTTTCCCCACGCGCCATGCATGTGGCATGAGACATTATAGAACTTTGTCTCTTTCCTCATTGTGCCAAAGAAGGACGCTTTGGCTGCATTCGGGTAGCATTTTTTGAACAGCAACACAAACAAAATGTTATCTATCCAAGTAAGCACAAACTTTCTCCGTTCAAGTTCACCTCTGCATTACAAAAAAAAAAATACACAATAAAAAAATACAACCAAACAAAAAAGTTTCTATTCGGCGCCTCACGACGTTGTCAGGAAATTTCACAGATCTTCTGGGGATGTATAGTTCCTTACCAGTTGGAAACAAGTAAAATGTAGGACGTACTTTGTTCTGGTGATCTAAATTATGCAGCGCGCTAAAACTGAAAAGCTATATACAGCTGATGAAGTTATCCTAGTTCATCGAATATCGATCTAGCAGACACCCTTCTCCCTCCCCTCCCCCCCCCCTCCTCTCTCTTTGTACCCTCTCTTAAGCCCCTTTTACACTTGTGTTTCTTAACCCCGGACTTTCTCTGACCCAGGACTATCGTTAGTCCCGTACCAATTTTTTCAGCTTTTTACACTCGCCAATTAGTCCCGTACTATCTCTTGTCCGGTGCTAAGGAGAAAACTGACCTTTTTACACTCGTATTTCTTAGCCCCGGACTTTCCAAACCACATGAATATTCATGATTACGCTGTGTACTGTACACGTACACGCACGCACCGGCAGCACTTGATTACCTCGTTTCTGATTGGTCAGTGAGGGTCGGACTTCGTCTCCGTCGCTTAGCCCAGGATTATTTTTTCGTTCTGTTTACACTCACTTGCTTGGCACCGCAATTGCGGTGCTAACCCTGCTATTTTGTAGGGCCAGATAGTATGGGATTATCGGTGGGGCTAGCCCACTTTGGCAAAAACGAGTGTAAACAGAAAGTGGGCTAAGGATAGTCCCGTACCAACGGTGGGGCTAAGGGGGGGGGGGGGGGGGCTTAGCCCCACCGTTGGTACGGGACTAAGCAAAAATTTACAAGTGTAAAAAGCCCTTTAGAATAAAGTTTTGAACGCACGTTGTCTCCTGTGCGTTTGATTGGTTTCGATCTGAACTGTCTGGAACTCACTTTTAGCACAATAGGCCAGGTTGCATCCCCGGGCGGGCTGGAGGAAGTAGACGAAGAAGTCCCCGCAGTTAGTGACGGATACGGGAAAGGTGAATATGCAGCAGGCCTGCGTGGTCGACGGTGTCCACGAAACGCAGGCCGAGTGTCGGGCGCTCTCCCCTGGGGGTGGTAGGCTGTCTCCTTTGGTGTCCAGCCAAATGGGCGCCTCGGTTCCACACTGATTAACCTGGGGGAGACAACCGGGTATTATGTGAGCGTTGAGAAGGTAATATGAGCGTTGAAAAGGTAGTATGATTTTCCACAAAGCACAGAGACTTACTGTTGATCTTACGCAGAGAACATCGGCATTGGACTTTAAATACATGCATTGTTGATGCGAATGGAAATGATTGAATTGAGCGACAAAGGCACATGGGGGGAGGGGTTAAGTAGGGGTGCCTCTTTGAATGTGCATCTCTTCCATCGCAAAACAGTCTTACACTTAGATAGCATTTTTGGATTTTAGGTTTCACATGACGCAGAACATTTACATGCAGTCAAGCTTGTGATTGCTTCTCAGATCGTCACTCAATCTTCCATTGGACTTTGAAGAATAGGAGTAGGTATAAACAATGCCAGAAGTTTCACTAATATCGGATTAAACAATGAGAAACTGCTAGAATCTTGAGATCTCAAGAATAACTTTAGTGACCACAATCATTATTAACCTAAATATAGCTAGAGTGACAATGCTGTCAACTATGATGTCTCCTATTTCCATTAACATATTATGGTTTGTTTTATTTCTTTGTTTAATCTAGTTTGATACTGATGAAAACTATAGCATTCAGCCGTCAGGCTGTGTTTCTGTAAAACTATGTGCTTGATGGAATAGCATAATGTTTTACCATTTGGCTTACTTGATTTCCAACTGGACATGACTTAATTAAGAAGAAAAAAAGGATTTCGTAATTATCTAACTGGCCAGGAAATTAATATATTAAATGAAATAATTACATTTATAAATATTATATAACATAATCATATGATACACAAAAAGTTGTATTTATAAATTTAATCGAACTCTTGTAATCATAATACTTTGAAGTAGAGTTGAAGAGTTTGTTTGCAAAAACCGATAAGTCCATTTTTGAAAATTTTGAAGTACCGTCTCTGTCATAAAGTACAAAATAATACCTTTTAAATGATATATTGGTCACTACATATAAAGGTACATTTTTGAATTATGGCCACTAGAAGCAAAAATATCTTATCATTTTCTTTATTTTTCTTGACCTTTAATCGCAAATAACTCCATTTGGCAAATATGGACTTATAGGTTTTTGCAAACAAACTCTTCAGTTGTAAGTTTACTTGTAACATCAAATCACGGAGACACCTGTTTAGCTGCTAAAACGTAAAAACAAAATTATTTTACTTTGCATCCGTATTCCTAGCCAAACTTTGCTTTAAATGAAGATAGTTCTTGTATGCCCGCTATGTTCTTAAAACGTTACAATGATACTTCCTCTCTTCGTGTACAGTCAGTATGAATTTACTTTTTATCTTTGCTTTGTTACAGAGGAAGTTGGATATTTTTTAAAACCTTATATTCGCATGTAGGCCTAATCATTAAATACCACAAATTGAGCAGAACTTTACTGAGGAACAAAAATTATTGACGAAGATTGACACAACCCTCGATGACAGAACTGGTATTGATGGTACAATATTACCATTTTAGTATAAAACAGGCATTAAACGACAAATTGATGACTCGTCATACATACTTCATCAACGAGCAGATTGTGACGTCATTTCGCCATAAATATACTATGACATCACGTCTACTTTAAAAAGATCATGATATAACTTCTGCATGTAACGAATAGTCTTGAATATATATCGTGCGTATAAGGACAACTCTCAATCTGATCTGTGGAAGATAAGAAAAATGATCCGACTTCTGACATGATTTCATTATAGGTGCGTTTCCCCTATCATGTGTCCTCATGTAAAAGCAACAACAACAACAACAATATGAAACAATCACAAAGTGCCGCATGTTTGACGACATGATAAGGTTTGTATAGGTTCCTGGGCTAATTTCTCGCAAGGCAACTGAAATTCAACCTGCCCCAAGGAGTACCGCATTTCCCGTGGTATACTTGTAGAACATTTAGAAACCAGTCCGTCTTCATGCCAAGAATAATCTAATTCAGAGGCCACTAATTCCTTTGGCAATCAGTAAAAATTCACAATTTCCGCCCGTCGCATCTGGTCCAGGTTTTTCTCGACAACCCAATAAGAATGAAACGAATCGGGCATTTATTGCTAGTTTGCTGATAAATTAAGGACGTAAATCTGAAGGCCAAGAAGATAGAGACATTTACCTAAATATCATTGGATATTTTTTGATACTGCCAGGGGCTTTCCTGGATGGGTAGTATCAAGTTTGCATTGTTGGCCCACTCCAGTTGGCTAAATTGTGTTTTTCTCTTGTCTGTTTTTCTGTTTTGTTTTGTTTTGTTTCTTGTTTTTCAGTTTGGAGTTCTGCATTTGGCCTGCTTATCAAGACAACAACCGAACGCGTTTGATCATCGATGAAGCAGTAGAGAGGCAGATTTCAGGCAAAAGCGGTATCAAATTTGCAATGAATCATGACGATAAAGGAATATAATCTTAAACCTCACCGACAACATCTTGTGAAAAATATACACAAAGACTAAAATACACTTAATCTATTGATACATCTCACTACAAATATTTCACAAGGTTGTATGCATATACATAGGCTGCGTTATATGTGTCATATCAAACGAAAATACAAATCTTACAAATGCAATTTGTTAGATCGCAACTGCTGATCTACATTCTTAACAGACATGTCGGAGAAAAAAAGGGAACCAGCGGGAATCGAACCTGTTATGTACTGCTTTCCGAACAGCGACATTACCACCAGGCTATCCCTGGTTGCCGGCAGTGACACATTGAAATGCAGGGGGCAGGTAAATTTAAAAAAAAAAAAAAAACTCATGATACCTCATATTTATAATACGTTTACTAGAATGATGAATACAATGGTGCAATACAAACGAAATAAGACCAAGCACAACCCCCTCCAGTTTGAAGGTGTTTTCTTTTTTCAACTTAAATGTCTGCAATGCAGAGTAACGTGTTGACGAGTCATACATGTGTCTGGAAAGGGGGAGGCGAAGGGGTAATGAATGCGGTCTAATGTAAAGAAGATTAGTCTGAGTCAGAGAAACGATACCTTGACGCACTCAGTCGGCATTTCGGCCGATTTGCCATATATGGTGAATCGATACCAGCCCATCTCTATCGATTTATCGCACAGTTTGGTGGTCATGGCGGATGCTGCGTACTCCACGCTCCGGAAGGGACTGTCCAGAATACGATGTTCTTCCGGGGAACATTCTGAGGTGAAGAGAGGTGAGAGAGGGAGAGAGAGAGAGGGAGAGGTGGAGGGTACGTTAGAAAAACGTGGTCTTGGTGGTGGTAAGCTGTCTGTCGTGATGGGTATTAAGAAAACCCGCCAACAACAAACAATACACGGCATTTCTTTCTGATTTTTGTGAACAATAATGAACATCATGTCGATATTCACATTATTGCTGACATGGCGTTACGCTTAAAGGGATGGTACAGTATTGGTGGAGATGAGAATTGGGCTTTTAACTTTTTGCGAGATACCAACAAAACACTTATGACATAGTACAGAGCATACCATTTTAAGAGGAATTCAAAGTTTATTTGATGAAAACCGGGTTTGGAATGACTGAAACATCCAAAAATAAAGTAAAAGAAAGCCATCGTAATAACGTGTGGGTCCCACACTTTATTAGAATTGCCCTTTTTTTTGTTGATATATCAGCCATTTCAAAACCAATTTTCATCAAATAAACGTTGAATTCCTCATAGAATTACATGCTCTTTCATATTTCATAAGAGATTTCTCATTATCTCACAAAAAATGTTAGAAATCTGAAATTAGGTCTAAACCAAAACTATACGATCCCTTTAAAACAAACAAACAAACAAACAAACAAACAAACGGTGCTTTTTGCTAGTACGTTTGTAACAGCTGAATATTTCGGGAAAAAAAGAATGTGATGTTTTGATGTATCTTGCTTGTATTTGTGCTGACTCACATTACATAGCTTTGGGTTTTATCATGTTTATGCATACATTATTTTCACCCTCAGACTGTCTTTTCCTTTTCTGTTTTTAATAATGTTATGAAGTCCTAGCTCGCCGAGGGGTGTAATTCTCATTAAGTCGGGATATTCCCGGAAATCAATTTCCGTTACGCTTCCCGTTGTCAATGTCAGCTGGGTTCAACTTCGCTTCTGTCATTGCATATATTTTCACTCCACAACCGCAAAGGCAAATAACAGTAAAGTCGATACGAAATATATTCTAAAGGTACTGCTTATCATTGGGAGCAGTGATTTAAAAAAATCGAGTTATCACATTTGATGCATATGTGTAGGTCAGCTGTATCACAAAACATCCAACCGTTTACAAAGCATCCAACTATACAAAAAAAAAAATATCATAAGGAGATATCACTATTTTTTCTCAATAAACCATAACTGTAGACGATTTATTACAGAAACAATTCTATCATAACTATTGTTCACATTTTGTATTCTTAACAATGCTTAACGCTGATTATACATGTACTTACTGCATTTTTACGTGGGTTGTTTCTATTGACTACCTCACATTTTAAAACTACTTTGATGCACTGAAGCTCGATTTTTGTTTCATCTGCAAATAGTAAATAGGGCCTATATGCCTTTAAAGAACAATTACAATTCTGGACAATCTGACAAGGCCTTTAACTCTCACAAAGAAAGAAACATTGATGAGGTAATGCCTTCTTCATGACGGCAATCATATCGTGACAAGAATGAATTTCACTCAAACTCACGGAGAGTGTTACTTTTAGAATCTCGACAAGCATAAAAATAACCGCGGTGACATTCATGGCAATCTCAACAAAAGCCACAATAAGTAACTTTACGACAGTCAGGGGGAAGATTGGCACGCAAAGAATTTTACGGTAACATGCCTTGGTATTTTATGACAGAGAGCTAAAAGAAGCAGATTTTGGGGTGGAATTCCCATTTGAATGGAGCGAAGCTTATTACAGTGAAACAATAAAAACACCAGTTGAATTCTAGTCGTTTTGTGACAAGCAAACCTGAGCTACATTCCCAATGAGGCCGTCAGCCCAGTCAAGTCCTGCCTACGCTGACGGTCTCTTGCTTCCTTGTTGAATCAAATGTATAACTGTCTGTTTGACTTATATTATGCAAATGGAAATATTTTATGATAATCATTCTATAGTATAAACTGCACTTTGTATTGATCCTTTGTTATTTGGTTATGTTTGTTTCAGTTTTTCACAACCACGTAATCATGTTTTGTTTTGATTTGAAAAGCAGGAACGAAGGAACGAAACGAAACACATGTTGGGAAAGTATACAAATATCGACTGCTGCAGAGGGAGATGGTAAAACTATTTGCACCGAGGTGATGTCTCAACAGTGCTATGTCCCGAGACGAAGCCGAGGGACATGGCACTGTTGAGACATCACCGAGGTCAAATAGTTTTACCATGGCCCGAAAGAAAGCAGTCGATATTTGTTTTATATCCCTCTCGAGCATTTTACTAGAGTAATGACGGTTCCCTTTTGGAAAAGTGTGCAGGTTTCGTGAACGATAAATCTAACGTTAGGCTGTAGCAGTGCAGCAGCAGTGCGTGCAGCGCGTAGCGAACGACACCGCTGCGCTGTTGTTGATTCCTACACACGAGCTACACTACAGCGTGCAAAACTCCGAAAGATCGAGGAGGTCCAGGACTACGTTAGAAGTAGGCCTAAAGCGGCTTCGTTACCCAGATCATCTTCAAAATCGGTTTTAGTTTATTCCTAATTCGTACCTGATATGTCCTCCTGCGATCATTCTTCCGTTACTGGAAGCAGTCACTTTGTCAATTGAGCTGAATGCATTGATCACGTATCACACGTCCACACGTTACACACCGACCGGTACCCACGCCATCGCACCACACAGATTTCTGTAATGCTGTCGCACATCACACCGCGCGCTCTCTTAGCGCTAGCTAGCTAGCTACAAGCCACAGGACTGTCGCTCAAAAGTATCGCTACTACGCGCACTGCGTACATTCTTAAGTGAGAAATGTAGATATCGATCACACGATCACGATTGGGTGCAAATCGTGGATTCCCAAAAGTACTATATCACGCTGGCTAGTAACCAATTGCACCGCCTCCAGCTGCTCGTAGCTAGCTAGTAAAACTACACCATGTTCGTGCTCTGTACAATCCTATGGCAAGAAGCTTTACATGAGGGATATAATAAGAAATATCAGTCAGTCCTGCAACATGGTATTCGATGTCTTAATCAAATTAAACAAGGTCTTAGAGAAGGTAACGTAGTCTGCTCTATTTGCTTCCCATTCAGTTAGTGGCAATAATAGGCTATTGATAAAATGCTACTAATGTGTGACAAAATGAAAGAAGATTTGCTTTATAAACTTTTTTTTTGTCATACTCGCATCTATCCCCTTTAATCATCAACAATAAGAGTTTCAATACACCTTTAATGAACGAGGTCACGCTCGTGTGTGTTGAGATGAACGAGTAACCCGGATGTTTTCTCCTTGAAAGAAGAAAAAATGCTGATTCCGCCTTTAAATTAATCCATTAAACCTGGCGTGCAATGAGTTCCCATGGACGTGATTCCAATATTGACTTCCGAGTGCTTTCCGCCTCTCAGGGTCGCACTCTTTCGTTCAATGCCGCGCTCTTTCCCCAAAAGGCAGGAGGATTCTTTCACAACCCGTACATAGACTCAGTAGAGATCGAATTTAGTGAAACTAGTGAAGGGTTGCAATACGATTTCATGTCATCTAGTAGGCCTATAGTTTGGGGTCTACATAATAATCGTCTCATATACTTAATTCCAAGGGGCGATATTTAATGATTTACAGTTCTTTTCCGGGAGACCTGCTTTTAAAGAGATCCCGGTTTACGATGATTAAACGATTCAACTTTGCTCATCTCTCAAAATATCATATCAATCTCACATCGATGAACGTACAATATTCTATGTGCAGTTAAACCATTGATGTTTGTTGGGAACTTTCTTTCCATGTTTGTTACTTTGTGAGGTAAGGGCAACATTACGTCATCTGCACGCATAAAACAATACCAATATAGCAATATGGGCAATATGGTAATAATTATTATATCACTGCTCGCTACAAACTATGTAGGGCCTATATAGGATATAAAGGACAACTCCCGCCTTGATGACACCTCTTCCATAATACAGTCGATGTGTATGGAGTGGTATTGCATTTCCGTCTGGATTATCTGTGATTACATAGTTGAGCACCATAAAATGCAATAATGTATGCACTAATTGTGTAATATACATGGTCACATACATTTTGATGGAAAGATGAACGAAATAAAAAAAAAAAAGATGATGATGTACATGCTTTCACTCTGTTCTTCATCCTGTACACCATATTTCACCCCGGTGAGCCCTTTTTCTTGCGTGACAATCAACATTTTGTAGGCCTACATGTTGGGAATACGGTTTCCTGTGGACAGGGGAACCTGTTCGCACGAAAAAAAAAACAACAACAAATAATAAATTGCTATTCATTTGACGCGGGTTGTGTGTCATCAAATTTGGGTATAACACGTGCGATTTTTTTTTTTAATGATTTATACATCTTCCCATTATTCTAATGCATCCCATGGGAAATACAACCCATTGTGGCAAACAAATGCATTTCCGTACTACAACAGTATTTCCCAAAGGCATAAACAAAAGCACAAATAAACAAAATTCAAAATGTGTGTGTATCGATAACAGTGTTTCCGGTAATTAATCTCAAAGCACCCCGTCAAACGGAATCTCGCTGATAACAGGATCTTCCGATGTCAGTAAAATAATTTATGGTCGGTAAATCTTTAATGATGATGAATACTATAGTGGTCCTTTTGTTTGTTTGTTTGTTTGTTTGTATAGGTGTGTTAATCGATTCAAGCCTCTTAAAATGGTCACAGCCTTACGTAACTCAGACGTGGTCCCAACCCATGTGACCCTAACTCCAAAAACCTGGCTATAAGATAAAAATATACATGAATGAATTATACCTTGATGAAAAGATTATAAATTGAATCCAGAGTGGAAGTGAACAAAATGGGATGACGAATGACTTATTAGAAAAATCTTCAAACTCACGAGCGCATGTGTATTTTAATATACTAAACATATACCTCATCAACAAATTCAGGAAACAGTTAGAACAACAAGTGGAATGACATATACACAGAGATTATCATGCAACTAATGTCCTCCAACCATATCTCGAAGATGTCTAATATCATATGCTGTGAATAATGTGACATGTGGAAAATGACAAAAAACAAAAACAAAAACAAAAACAGACTCTCATCATGTGCAGTGTAGGCACCTATACGTGTATCATGTTTATCCTGACTATGTGACCGGTCAATCACCTATATAGGCCTACATCACCATCTCCCTGCGGCCATAATGTTTCGCGTTGCCACAGTCTGTTGTCATTTTCTTCTGCACCCGATTCCCCCGCCATTAGCACTTCTCAAACAACCATCATCACAATCCCTAGTCATTCCTTATCTATTTTTCTCCTTTACTATCTTGAAAAAAAAAATACAACTAAGCAAACTGAATCCACAAATAAATAAAGAAATTGATACGCTGTATCAAAACCAAACGATAGGTATAACATAGCATAAAGTATTATCGAATAGTAAGGTTTAAGATTAAAAGTGCTAAGTAGTCTTTTTCAAAGACCCTTCAGCTTTTGTCAGGAGCGTTTATGAGCGAAGAGAGCGGAACAACTATAGCATCCCCAGGATTCCCCCTTGGTTTCTCTCTCTGGCGGCTCGACTCCCGTCTTGTGAGACGAATACCTGCTTGCTTCTCATTCAGTTGTACTAAAACGAGAGGGCCTTCGAGAAAGACTGGTATGATACCTGTATACATTCAGATTTTTCTGGGTTGTGACGCAATACGTTCCATTTTCTTTCTCAACATCCCGCAAAGTAAAACAATTTTTTACAATTGCAAAGTATGCATTTGTCATTCACTCGTATACTTTTGTTATGTAATTATACCCTATGATTTGTCCTTCTTCTATTTGTCAAACAATATAATTTGTCAAATGTATAATTTGTGTTATGCATAACCGTTTTTACGTATATAAAGTATTATTGCATTGAAAGGGATTGAAACTAAAGTTAAGAAAATCATACATGACAATTATATACAACATTATCATGTAAATGTATTGCCGTTCTATTTGTCACCACTCACTTCAAAGCATGAGTTTTCCCTTTCCATTCACACGTATATACATTTTGCATTATATCTTATGACTTTTATTTCTTACAAATATTGTTCAGCAATATTTGCCCAATGATACTTTGTATTATTCATCACCTTTTGTTTGATGGAAATAAAGTATAAGCGAATTGAAATGAAATGTAAAAGTGTTCCAAAAATATGAGGTGATATATTCAATATTCATTATAGACCTACTATGTATAATGCAAATTGTAGTTCAATGAAGTTTAAAGCGATTGTGTTTGGACTCCAAAAGGCTTTTGTTGAATATGCATTTTTCATCATAGCGAGATACAGCTGCATTCCCGTGATCTCTCAAAAGCCGCGGAATTTGGAAGTGTATACCACGTGTATCAACTCAGTCACTGTTACAGGTTATGATAAAAGATAACATGCTATAACTCTACGATAATTCGATCCCACTGTCAATCACAGAGTCCATTTCACTTTTATCACAAGCGTGGCCTTTCAATGAAGGCATTCGCCAGGGAGTCACGCCCGAACCAGCATGGCACCTTCCTCAATAGTTACCACTGTAAAGGAACGGCACGCGAGTTCAAAAGTTTACTCGGTAGGGCGAGGTGATCGAAATGAACAGTCAGAGAAAGTGCGTTTACTAGTGAGACATGGTTGAACCTTCTTATTTCTCCTCAATGAGCACATTATCATACACCCCTCCCTATCCCCTCTTTCTCCCTCTCTTCCTCTCCTTTACTCGTGAAACGTTAGTTTTGAGGGAGAAAAGTGACAATATATAGAAATCCTTTAATTATTAGCAAAATAAGGACATTAACACGAGGACTTGAAGGTCGAATTTAAGGGACCACAACAATAAATGCACCATGCTCTCTCCACGGTGTCTGGGACGTGGATAAAAGGAAAAATCACCACTTGGAGTCAGCCAGTGAGCACGCGAAGCGAAGCTGACGGAATGGCGACGCGCGGAGAAGACGCGGCGAACCGGTCGATTTAACTCTCCGGATACAGATCACAAGGACATACAGACTTACGGAACCATGCAAGTGGGAACTCATTTCTTGGCAACGCCCGTTTTCAATGCACTCAATGTTGGATGGAGGGGGGGGGGGGGGAGGGGTTGAAACATAACTGCTTCCCATTCGTGGCTCAACATGAGAACAAAACCAAAAAACAAACACAAAAACAAACAAATGTCCCTCAGCGACAAAACCCCCCAAACTAGTATTGTGAAGAAATTGTAAATATTTCAGATCACTTGCACGACGCAGCCAACTGATTGCTTGTGGAAATAAAAAGTACCGTGACAGACAACGTTTTACATTAAAGGTCCTTTTACCTTTGGGAGCAGTGATTAAAAAAAAAAGTTCAAAATATACATTTTGATGCATATGTGACTGTCCGGTGTATCACAAAACATCCTACCATATGAAATTTTTGCAGTAAAGCCTAAAATATAAGCAGAAATCACTTTTTTTTCTCATTAAACCATAAATGTACACGGTTTAGTCTGGAATCATTTTTATCATAAATATTGTTCACATTTTGTATATCTAACAATACGTAACATCGACTATACTAGTTCAAATTTTTACACTGGTTGTTTCTATCCCTAACTCACAGTTTAGAACTATTTTGAAGCACTAAAGCTGGGTTTTTGTTTCATCTGCAAATGATAAATTATGCCTTTTAAGTTTGTGAGCTGTCAGATTTGTGTTTGGACTGGATCCGTGCTCGACCACCGATGCCACATTCGTGACGGGTGAACAGCTGATGCAAAGGAAAATTGGCAATTACGGAAGACATCAACAGGCGTGATTGGGGTCAGCGATCTCTCTCTCGCTCTGTCGTTATATCTCACTGGAACAAAAGTTTTGTCAAGTGGGGAAGATAGGTGTGACGACATGACTTCATACCGCGGAGGTGTATGCGGCTACAAGCATTGTGTCGTTACAAACGTGATGCAGTAACGCTCCAAAGATCGAAATGTTCAAAACATTGGTCCGAAGTATCAACCTTTCACACCATGACAAATTGGCCATTGTAAAGGGTTGTAATCAGGGTGTCGGTTGTTATTATGCTATTATAACGTGTCTTTAGACATGTTAGAGGTCAAGGTAATTGTCAAAGTTTGCAATCAGGGTGGTAGTGGGTCCTCAGGCTTACTAAACTATGCATTACACATCAGAATAGTGACTACCCTTTAAATATAAACAACCAAACAAACGAACAAAGCAAACGGAAAATAAGAAAACCAAATGAAGAATATTTTAAGTATTGGCCGAGTTAACAAGACAGCTGATGTGAGGGGACATAGATACGTGAATTGAAGTGCACTTTTTGTACTTTTTTTTACTTTTTCAAGTATTTCGAAGCACGCAGATATATTACAGAGCCAACTGTGTTTATAGATAGAGATAGAGATGTATATAGATATAGATATCTAACAATTATTTCACAATACCAGAAATTAACTACACGTATTTGCCAAATCACATACTATAAACAGTAAAAAAAAAATGTGAAGACATCATTAAGATAACATGATAGTGTCGTCGAATCTGAGTTGAAAAAAGTGAAAATAAAGTTTGAACTGTATTGAAAACGCGCAATTCTTGAAACATATACAGCACATAAAATTCCGATTGAAAAGAAGGATATACACTATCCAAACGGTGTGATTCTTCGTTTCCCACGTGAAACCATAAGAAAATAAATGTACCATCTTAAATCAAGGAGGTACTACACGAGTTTAATTTCATACTCCAACCCGCCGAGTGTTCATGACGGAACAAGAGTGTTCTCATGAAAAATACAATTCGTTTGTCGAAGGAGCAAGAGGTAGCTAATTGGGTTCCGAGGGGATCCCCCGTCCAGTTTCAGCGTGTTTTACTGCACCCCAATCTGACACTCCCCTTCCCCGTTCACCATTACGTCCCACCCAAACATAAAGAGAATCATGGAAAAAAAATCTTTGGAAGTGAAGCGATCGTCATGAAAGCGGCTGATTTTTCCTCCCTTTTTTGGGGAATCGAATAGTCATCTACATCCAAACACTGCAAAATATTACTTTGCACGCTAATTTCACGCGACTGTTGCTTATAGTCACTTCCTTTTTTTTTTCTCCAGATAATTAAATTTGGATTCTACTTATCAATTTAATGTTCCTCCTAAATACTGAGTATGGAGCTAAAATAATTATTGCGTCCCCCCCCCCATCATCTCTCTATCTCTCTCTCTCCCTCTTTCTCCCCCCCCCCCCCC
Source organism: Diadema antillarum (assembly GCF_040938485.1). Taxonomy (NCBI): domain Eukaryota; kingdom Metazoa; phylum Echinodermata; class Echinoidea; order Diadematoida; family Diadematidae; genus Diadema; species Diadema antillarum. Next base: position 489,243 of record NW_027271031.1, on the reverse strand, counting down.
TCATGATCATGTTACAAGCACGGAGATACAAGGCATTTTATATTGGAAAGGTCTTTAACTATAAACTGGGTACAACACGTACAGAAACAAACAAACAAATAAAACACAAGTTCGGTCATTCAGCTGATGATAGTTTTCTGGGGGAGAATGCATTAAACAAATAACAAAAAACAAAAACAAGAAAACAAAACCAAATACAAACAAAACAGTGGTACACTGTGTGAACTCAATGACCCGAGAATGCGTGTCACTTGAGGTAGTAAAGCGTCACAGAACATGTGGGTCACGTGACGTCTGAACCGTCACGATCAGAGGGACAGGTGCTTTTTTGGCTACTCGATGTGAGCACGCAACGCTGCTGGGGGTTCGTCAGGACAATTCGCCATCGCGCGTCCGTCAGCTGCAATCACAAAGACATTCGAGATGAACACCTGATTTGATGGCAGGTGAAATATAATTAGAGAGAAAGAAAAATAAATAGAGAGGGAGGGCCAGACAGACAGACAGACAGCAAGGGTATGTGTGTGTGTGTGTGTGTGTGTGTGTGTGCAAATATGAATAAATATATAACAAAATGTGCATAATTATTATAAAACAAGTAACGGTCAGTATTGAAGTTGGTTTATTGCTGTCCACAGTTTGTTACGCAGTTAACCACAATCGGTCGATGCTTGATAATGATATGGAGATTGCAGTGACACACATACAGACAGACAGACTCGATCACACATTATACTGTAAGTCACAGGCGCGTGCACACATGCCGTCCTACACGCACAGTACCGACACATCGCAGCATAGTCACTCTTCCCATCCCGCTTCTCCCACGTTGTGCGAGCCATTTTCAACCAAGATCATGATCATTCTCGCCATCGTTGCGGAACATTCGTCCGTGGCCATGGCAACGTGAAGCAAATCGCGCCTAATCTTGGCCTACGTGCATTTGGCGGGAAATACCGTGTCTCTGAGGACTGAATGACAAACACACGTGACATTTAAAAAGAGATTTCCATTTCGGTGCCCGGAGCCAAGTGGCAAAACATTGTCTCAATCAGAATGTAAGTGTCACATGACAATTTCAGTCCAAATTTCAAAAAAGGATGTTGTCGGAGAGTAAAATCATTCAATTCTAAAGGGTATCAAAGATGTACACGAAATAGATACGCATGGTCTCAAGGTTGAACAAGAACCGGTCATGACTACCCCAAAGTTCAACTGGCGTTTCCGAGAACAAATTTAGTTTTTTACCTTCATCAAGTGTACATTTCCTTCCTGCCTCAACTCAAGATGATAAAGACGCTGTGGCAGCATGCTGTTTATCTTTTCCAATTTGTTTTTAAATCAGTTAACATACATTTAAATTCTTAATTCAATCTAAATGTATTCAATGCTGGTGAGTTTTTAATTCGTGACAGTGTAACAACATGGGCGTTTGCACATGCAAACAAACAATCTCCTTGTGTTACTGTTTTCTTATTATGATGAACTTTGCAAGATGAATCTCAGGAGATACGAAGGGTGCGGGTAAGTTTCCAAGATTTTAAATTCAATTAATCTCAAGATTTAAAATCAACAGGCCCCTAACCCAGCTCGGGCTGAGCCTTCAAATACTACGCAAACGATCATCACATTTTTGAGTAGAGGCAGAAAGGGAGGAAAAAAGGAAAAGAGAGGAGAGGGAAAAGGATAATTATTCTTGGGCAGAGGAGAGAGTGAAAACACGATCTCACAGCTGCTATGTGTCAACAATATTCCTATAATGATTATGATTCCCACGATAAAGCATGTCCGTGATGGCGGGGAGTTGACATCCCATGTTAATTTGGAGCAACCACTCGAGAGAGATACAAAGGAAAGCACAAAAGACTCTGGTCCACAAAGTTTGGAAACTTTTTTTTTTCCTGTTTCATCCTCTAGAAAGATTATACCAGTCACAGTGGGTGGCTTCTGTCGATCTATGTTTCATAACTTGACGGGTGATATGATCATCTTCGAACACACACTCTCTCATAATCACAAACACACAAATAATATATATATATATATATATATATATATATATATATATATATATATATATATATATACATCATACATTATGTATAGTATTATAGAAACGAACAATGGAAGAAACGAAAACAGAGAAAGAGGAACTTCTCTGAAAAGTGTCATGGAGAAACACTACTGACAGACGACCACACACTATTCCAATGTAATCATAATCTCGCCAACTCTTTGACAAGCTGGGCACAGGCGCAAACTTACTCCCCCTCAAGCGACGTCGTACTTTGCGACCTCATCTTTCGCGATGTGAGGTGAACCACTCTTTGTTTTATTTCCCTCTTGGTCGTATTTGCACTGTTATGTCTGTACCTCTAGTTTGTCCTAGGTATGATATGGAATACTAGTATTGTTTTAGATTTGAACGCGAAGTGTCGATGACTATTTGGACGAGGAAGAGCCCTTTGTTATAAAGAAAAAGAAGAAAAACGAAATAAACACAGGAAAAATTGAAATCCGACATTCCGAAGGACGCCCCACGCATCATCACACAGCGAAGGTCGCAGTTGTCCCTACAAGGGGTCAGCGACCTTACACGGCGGGGACATTCTTAACAGGCTGACCCAGTCATGCCAAGTGTAATGACAGCTACAAGCAAATATAATAATGGCGGCATGTATGAACGATATCAACAGGACAGGAAAGGAAAGGAATGCGGATCTGTAACATTTTGACGCATCGTATATTTACGCTGCGCAAAGGAGGGCGGTAAATACATTTTGGCTCGAATTTCACGCGGCACATTTTTTTTTTTTTCGAGGCGCACCGGGTATATAAAACGCCAGGGAGCGACGCGGTAAACAAAACCCAATGTCTAGATTTGACTAGTGCATATTTCATGGCGCTTTGACGTGCGACCTACTTCCTCTCAGTATCAAGTTTACCAGCTTCTTTTCTAGGCAAGGAAACTTCTTAAGCGGTTTGAAAGGAGCCGAGCAAAATGGGATCAGATGAGGTTAATGGAAGGTGTCCGCGTTTGATCAATTTCCCGCCGAAACATGACGAATCAATATACGCTTAACACCTGCACACCGCTGTAGGCCTACATTGCCATCGGTGCTCGAATGCCCCGCCCAGTTAAGGATCGATGCCCACTGTGCGACCTGAGCCTGCGAGCTGGTGGCGAGCTGGTGCGAGCTGTAAATTCGTAATGAAATGACTGATTTCATAACGAAATAGGCCATGCGACACCTGGCGCCCCATACAGCGCGTACCAGCTCGCTACCAGCTCGCAGGCTCAGGTCGCACAGTGGGCATTGGGCTTAGGGACCTATCGGGTTTCCATCGATCATTATTATCATTATCTCTATAATCATTTGAAATCGCAACAGTAGTAGTAGCAGTAATACTAACAGTAATAGTAATAGTAATAGTAGTAGTAGTAGTAGTAGTAATAGTGATAGTGATAGTGATAGTGATAGTGATAGTAATTGTAATAGTGATAGTAATAGTAATAGTGGGAGTAGTAATAATAATAATAGTGTCTCTGTTATTATTGTCAATCATTAATTGTTATTCCTCAATATAACTTTATTACAAATCTAATGCTTACCTTCTCGGCAAGCATGGTTTATCGAAGCAATCACATTTCACTCCTTTTGCAATTGCATTTTATCGTTCTATTTCATGAAACTGGACTGGGATGATTGGATTGACAGAGCCAGTATTTACCCTTCATTTTATACTAGTAACATTATTAAAAAGGAAAACGGAAGGAGAAGTATTATTATCGATACTATTATTGCTATTATTTTTATTATTATTATCATCATCATCATTACTACCACTACTACTACTATACTACCACTATCATTACTATTATCATTACTATTGCTGTTACTATAATCATCACTGCCACTGCGGTCTCTGCATGTTGTACCCATGATAGTAGCTACATCTAATTAGAATATTTATCCATCCCTTTGTACACAACGCTATTAAAGCAATAGTCTGTATTGAGGCTACAAATAATGGTTTTATAGCTCCATGATACTGCTTAGCATTAGGGAGGTGAGACGAGCTCACCCCCCTGTTAACATTCACTAGTCCTGTGTTTAAAGGAAAAGTCCACCTTCATATACATAAGGATTGAGAGAATGCAGCAATATTAGCAGAACACATCAGTGAAAGTTTGAGGAAAATTGGACAATCCGTTAAAAAGTTACAAATATTTTAAGTATCTGCGCAGCCACTGCTGGCAGAGGAGACTACTACAGTGCATGATGTCACATGCGTACAACTAAATTGTATACAAGGAAAATAAAAAGAGAATTTCACAAAACTTTACTTTTTGAATAAAGTGCACATTTCTTCGACTTGCTACTGACGTATGTTATGGGTAATATTATTCCCCCTGCCTTCTGAAAGAGAGAAGTCGAGTGTTCTTTTGTTATGCGAGAAAAATGGAAATATGTTGAATTTTCTTTATTCTTTCTTTATATCGTTGTACTCATGTGACATCACACGCTATAGTAGTCTTTTCATCCAGCCGTGACTGAGCAGAAACTTTAAAAATTAATAACTTTTGAACTGATTGTTCGATTTCCCCCTAACTTTTACTGATGTGTTCTACAAACATTGCTGCATTCACTCAACCCACATGTCTATGAAGATGAACTTGTCCTTTAAGCAGGATCGGCATCGGATAAAATCCAAATCGTAAGGTGAGACCTCCGGTATCTGAATTAAAAGAGAAAACAAAAAAAAAAAATGGCAAATTACAGATTCTAAAATATTTGGGATGCCCCTGCAGTGCATGATTGTACATGAAAGGAATTGTTGTCCATGCCCGTATACCATACAAGTGGATGTGAACCTCGATGAGTACTCCTGGAGCTGAACTCTGCGGTTTCACTTAACCCTATCAAAACCAATGATTTTTCGATTCCTTTGACTTATTATGCCGCGTAATGAGATACTAGTACGTACAATAGTGTCAGCGGCAATGACCGAGTTAATGCAAGCGGGAGTAATATTAAAGGAGGTCGACACCCACATCGCCAGAGAAGTCTGCTCTTTCGTCAACGACGAGTCCGTCGAAACGATTTTCATAGCCGTGTCCATATCCCGACACGCCCCTCGTCATATTGAGGCCGCCGAACGGAGACGACGCGGATGAAAAACAAGTCTAAACCCTGAACGATTCGCGGTATGCGCTATCACGGCTTTTATTGTAGTACATCGATCAAAACCGAATCGCAGTTGACACTGATCAGCTCTCTTCTGATGGCATTTGCCGAAGTCGCGTAGCCTTCCTTCCAGTCCCACTTGTATTTTTTCCTATCTTTTAGTCTTACTTTAAAAAAAAATAATAAAAAAAATGTATGATATCTTGGTAATCAAGATAAGAGAACTAGATTTTGATATACCCGTGTAAAACCACGTCTGTAAACAATTTGATACATAGTGACTTTAGACATCTTGAGTAGAGAGTAAACAATGTTGATGCGCATAACGCCTTAAAAACAACAACCAAAAAAAAAAAAAAGAGAGAGAAGAAGATAGGCCTACTTCCACTCTGAAAATTTGAAATGTTTCGACTGTTCTTGGTTTAAATGTATCGGTTTCATTGGGGGAAATTTAAATGAAGGTAGTTATCAAATTCCAAATGACAGTGAAGGCACCAATAAAAAAATTATGATCAACCTAATTTGTTCATTCATAGTACATAGTCCAGGAAATGAAAAAAAAAATAATTATCATCTAAAGCGAATAGGCCTATTCATTATACCGCTTGAAATCTGAAGATGATTTCACAACTGCTACGGGCCACACACAGCAGCTCTAATAGGCTCATTTTGTTTCAAATGTTAGCTCCTTTGTTTTCCCTGATATGTTTCAGCAGTCAATACTGTAATGCTTCAGCTGTATATTATCAAAACAAGGACGTAAACAGGCGTGACTATGCGAAAATTCTGACAGTTATCCTCTAGTATCATTTAAATTCTGCCATATTCTTCCCATCTCTCTCCTCTCCCTCTCTCGCTCCGACACGATACCCGACGTCAGTTCGTAATCGCAAAGGCATGCGATTCTGTCTTGTAACATGCCATTTCATTCTAATAGATAATTTCCTGCTATTAACAATCCTAGGTTCCTGAGAGCTATTGATAACTCGAGACTCGCACAAGGTAAAAAAAAAAGGAAAAAAGGAACAAAAACAGTTGGAAGGTGGTTTTAATGTAGCGGCAGTTAGGGCGGAGCACGCCTAAGGGAATGTGGGCCTCATTAATGCGCCTTTTTACATTGGGCAACATGACGCAGCAAAGTACCGGGAGGTGTCCAACAGTGACCCAACCGACCAGGCACAGCGAGCTTTGAAATGTCCGGTTAACCCCAGGAGCGATATTCGGGCAAGAAGTTGCTTCGTAGCTTTGAGAGTACATTATTTTTTCCCGGAAATTGCAGAGTCGCAGAAAAAATAGATGTCGTCCCTCTTTGCGAGTAGGGCCTATCACGATAGCTTGTCATCCCAGTTTGACCTCATGGTATATTGCACATTAAAGGCGGAACCCCCTTGAAGCAGTGTATGGTTGATTTAATAGGATTAGGCTTTAGTACTCTTTAAATTCAACTTTGCGAAGGGAAAGTTAATACAACGACCTTTTTTTCATATTGTTGAACTACAACCATTATTCAGTGCTCTCATGTGTTTCCCCCTACCATTCCAAGATTGTTAAACTTGTTTTATGTTTCTTGGAAGGAATTTTAATCGGTTCCCCTTTTCTTTCTCTCACCTCACCTCATGTAACACCATAACTAGATCCATCTTCCAAAAAGAAGTATTTGAAGTTAAATGTCATTCAACTTTGGTTAATAAAGACTAATATGCTGATATTTGGCAGCTGAACAGACACGCATAATTATTGTTTCTGGACTGCAAGTGTAGGCCTATGAACAGTGTGTGAATGCAGCCTTGACTGTGAGTGACGAAAGATGCCTGAAATCAGGGAGGTGGGACACCTCCCTGCTGAAAGTGAGGCTATCCGCACGGCCTCTCGACAAATCGCTCGTTTCACTCCCCTCCCCCTTCTCTCTCCCCACTCCCGTCAATGGAGTGTCACCATGAATACGACAGGGTGATTACTGTCTTTCACTAGCGGGCTCCGTACGACCTGAATGAGCAATGTCCCGGGATGGCTTCCCTGGCGAACAGCGATGCGAAACCACGCCTGCGGTCAACGCACCCCCTGTCCCTCCTGTCGTGGGACAGCATCAGTTACGGGTCCGTTCCGGGTCGCTGCGGTTAGGGGGTCCAGCATTGTTCAACGGCACGATGTGTGTAGGTTGTAAATGGGGTTCAAAGTCCCTTTGGGCACACTGTATCCTGGACTGGACCGCGTATATCATTTGGTACTCGCCCGACCTACTTCTATTCGAATGTCCTACTCTTTTGCTTGCACTGTGTGTGAACCGAGCGGTGACGTGATGGGGGATGGGGAAGGAAACAGAGCAGACCTGTACCAGGGAGACTGCGTTGTTAAAGCTCCACGACTGCTCCATGGGTAAACCCAACCCGTGTTCCGTTCCTCGTAACAACCACGCCAAGGAAACCCCATCTAAAGAGATATTCGTAAGGATGCCCTCACGGAACTTTCGGCGAAGCAGGGGTACCACTATTGAATGGAAAGACCATAATTGTTAAAGGCAATGAAAAACAAACAAACGGTCATACAAGCATCCTCTCATAAATTCTCTCAAAAAAATCAAATAAAACAAAGCAAAGTAAAAACAGCCAGTCCCTATTATCCGTGGCTGTTTTACACGTCTCCTCGAAATTGCATTTTGAGTTCTACAATTTCCAGCTGTACGTACAGAAAGGACAGAGAAAGAGCCACACGGTATAAGTTGAGGAAGAAAGCAATAGGACAGGATTGGAGATGAAATGGATAGGTGGAGGAAAGACCGTGACGAAGAATTATCTAGAAATGAGGCACAAGGAAGAAATAGAAAGGAAGGAAAAGGTAGGACAAGAAGTAAGAACCTTTACAGACAAACAGTCGGTTAAAAGCGTTAATCAATTCACAATTATCTGCTCGGACCTGTTCCTTCCGAAGAGCCTACAGGGCTCACACCCGTAAATACAATGGACCGTCCCAGACCCCTTCACAAATTCGTACCAAAGATACCAAAATAAATGAAGAAAAAAATTAATTAAAAATCAATGATGTAGTTTGGCAAAAAACTGAATAGCTGTAGATATTGAGTATGAATTCCTCTACAAATTGCATTTTGGTTGGAAGATGAAAGCTTTTCTGGTGGAATTTGAGGGGACTATATTTCATTGGGTACGTGTACGGAAAATGGGTGATATTTTGAGTGACAAGAACTCGTAGTCTGGCTTTGCGGACCCCTGAACAGAATTTGAACTGAATTATCCACCCTGAGAATTTGATGGATGAAAGGGTATATCTAACTTATCCAGGTTAGTGAAGCTGAAACACCTTATTTCTCCCAGCTATTTTACAGAATTTTTTGAAATTTGATTTTTAACACACATCCCTATGGGGAAATATTTATGGGTGTGAGCCCTATAGAGGATGCATGCAATGCACACAAGTCTATGGGAAGTATTCATCCCATACAAACTCTGCTGGTTTATGTTGATCTATTGTGTCAGATCTCTTCCTCCCTACCCCCTTCCCCTTCCTACCCCCCCCCCCCTTACCTCTCTCATCTACCCCCCCCCCCCCAACTCTGTTTGGCTACAATTTGTTTTCTTATTATGTTGTGGTACAGACAGATCTTTGTACATAGCAGTCATCAGTACCACACAACTTTGAATGACTGTGTTATTTTAATGTATTTCTTTGTTTGGCTACCACTGAAACAGGTCAAAATTCATAAAGTTAGTCTGTTTGACAAAACAAATTCTTTTCAAGTATTTTGTAGGCAATAATGTGATGATGACACCCCCATTATCAAAGATTACTGCCTGCATCTAGGTATTCATCTTATGAAGAACTGATCAACACTACATTTTTATTTTTTAAAAAACCTCAAAGGGCATGAGATTCAAAAGTGTCCCTTTGAGAAGCTTTATAACCCTTGAATGGATAATTTCCCATATGATGTAAGTGCAAATATCATCAAAAACACATTTATGATGTTTAAAAGTCAAATGAGAAATATGATTGCATGCATCCCTTTAAAGGGATAGTACAGTATAGGTGGAGATGTGAACTGGGCTTTTAACTTTTTGTGAGATACCAAGAAAACACTTACGAAATAGTACAGAACAAACCATTTTAAGAGGAATTCAAAGTTTACTTGATGAAAATCAGGTTTGGAATGACTGAAACATCCAAAAACAAAGTTAAACAAAGCGATCGTAATTAAGTGTGGGTCCCACACTTTACTAAAATCGCTCTGTTTGGATATCTCAGTCATTTCAAAACCAATTTTCATCAAATTAACGTTGAATTCCTCACGGAATTACATGCTCTTTTATATTTCATGAGAGGTTTCTCATCTCACCAAAAAATTTTTAGAAACCTGAAATTAGGTCTCAACCAAAACTATACGATCCCTTTAACCTTGTCAGTTTCCTTTTAGACATGGAGTCCCAGTGTTATTTTTACAGAGCTTCATAGGTTCCAATATTGGGATAGAATGGTGGCAATAAAAAGGGATGGTTGTGGTGAGGAGAGTCATTCTTGCTATAAGCTTCTCGACTAAAGACACGACACTTGTAATAATTCTGTATACACAAACGGATGAAAGAGATGGAAGGTGATGACACCACCTTATATAGCTGGACAATAATATGACAATAAATGTGACCGTGCACCACAAAACGAACAAAAAGGTCGCACGCACTGATTTTGTGTGAGGACTAAAAATAGGTGAAAAGGGTCAATTTGGTCAATCTTGGCATTTGTGTGTTTTCTGAAAGAGCAAATCTTCTTCTACATTATGCTAAAGTTTGGGATCATAAAATGAACAGGAAAGTGTGTTTTTTAGCAGATAATCTGGAACGTTTTTTTTTAAATAGTGTGATTAGATGTGTCTTTAGAGTCCCCCTTTCATTTCTTAAAAAAAACCTACACACTCTCTACTTTCAACTCTAATAACTTCAGAAAGAATGATACTACTGCTTTGAAAGTTGGCATTTATTATAGTCAGAATGTCTTAAGAGAACATGCCTAATTTCAGCGTAATCTGATAATCCCTTCATTATGGTTAAACCGGTGGTTTCAAAACTGTTTTTGTCCCATTCATTGCACAGGTAGCACAGCTTGGTGAAGATTAAACGCTTGCATAGACCCTGTGCTTCAGAGCCTCTTGTCTCAGTTCACACTTTTCTGGAGTGTGTGCCTTCTTTCCAGTATTTAGATAGGTTAAGAGAGTCCATTTGATTTGAGTTATACATCATTTTAAAGCTTGAAGTCTGCTCTGCTCTTTCACAATAATTATGCTCTTAAAGGACAAGTTCACCTTCATAAACATAAGGATTGAGAAAATGCAACAATATTAGTAGAACACATCAGTGAAAGTTTGAGGAAAATTGGACAATCGATGCAAAAGTTATGAATTTTTTAAATTTTTGTGTTGGAACCGCTGGATGAGGAGACTACTACAGCTTGTGAGTCATATGCGTACAACAGTATAAAGAAAATGTAAAAGAAAATTCAACATATTTTCACTTTTTTCGCATAATAATAGAGCACTTGACTTGCCTCTTTCTAAAGGCAGGGGGAATAATATTATCCATAACATTTGTCGGTAACGAGTCAGGGGACTGTGTACTTTTTTCAAAAGATGGAATTTTGTGAAATTCTCTTTATATTTTCCTTATATTGTTGTACGCATGTGACATCTAAGTTATTCATACACTGCAGTAGTCTTCTCATCCAGCGGGTACTGCACAAAAACTTCAAAAATTCATAACTTTTGAACGGATTGTCTGATTTTCCTCAAACTTTCAATGATGTGTTCTACTAATATTGTTACATTCTCTCAATCCTTATGTTTATGAAGGTGAACTTGTCCTTTAACTAAAAATCCATGTCTGGCGACTTTTTGTTTGTTTTGTGGTGCAGGGTCACAAATGGTTATTCAGGTTACTATTTCGGGAAACAAGGGTAAATTTAAGGGGCGGTCAACTTCCGAGTCTCATAAGTGATTTTAGGAAAACTTCTACCAGTCTGGTCCTCTTTAAAGGACAAGTCCAGGTTCACAATACACGTGGGTTGAGTGAATGCAGGAATATTAATAGAACACACCAGTAAAAGTTTGGTGAAAATAGGACAATCCGTTCGAAAAATATGAGGAAAACATAAAGAGAATTGTAAAAAAAAAATGAAAAAATTGCACATGTCCTGGACTTATCACTGACGTGTGTTAAGGGTGATATCATTCCCCCTCCCTTCTGAAAGAGGAAAGTTAAGTGTTCTTTTATTATGCGAGAAAAGTGAAAATGTGTTGAATTTCCTATATCATTTTTTCTTTACATCGTTGTACACATGTGACATCACAAGCTGCAGTAGAAGTTTTCTCATCCAGCAGAGAGACTGAGCAGAAATTTTGAAAAATTAATAACTTTTGAACGGAATGTCCGACTTTCCTCAAACTCTCACTGATGTGTTCTACTAATATTGCTGCATTTACTCAGTCCACAGTACACTCCATGACATTCTGAACATGATATATCATAATGCACTTTAAATGAAAATCAGGAGACTTGAATGTTTACACGTCGTTCCCTTAAATTTATCTCTTTTTTTCACACACGCGACTGAGCTCTCCCTTATATATGACGGTTTCTTTCCTAATAAAGCATGTACATTCGTGTTATGTAGGACAAGTGACTTAGTTGTATCATCAGCGATAATTACGTGGCATTTTGCGTCGGAAAGTCGTGTCATACAGAATTGGCACGTTGGGGCAAAGATCTCCGCCAACAAAAGGTGATGTCGTGCAAATCCGGCCGATAAATTACAGATCGCCTTCAGAGGGCTGAAACACACTAAAAAAGAAAAAAAAATGAATGATTTCCGCCTAAGCTAAGATTATTTGACAGCAAACATGAATACCATGTGGATCTGACACGGAAGCCGCTTTAAATAAGACTGAATGGAGGCAAGGGTTGATTAATATCCCTTTGGGTCGTCAGTTCCCTTTTTGGGATGGACTGAAATTAGGCCTACCTTTCTTTCCGTCTGCATGCTATAGTCCGTGAGATGGACAGAGATAATATGCTGATCTTTCATCTGCTCCTTATTGGTGCCAGAAAAAAGGTATTGTCTAACGATTCTTTTTTTTTTTTACTGATCGTTATACATGTACTGACATCTCGACTCTTAAATTCACTACAAGATGTTGCCTGCCACACAGGACTAAACACACGATATGGACAGATTTGAGACAGAGGGCAATAATATTGCTAAAAGACAAACAATCAAACAAACGCCTGCAAAAACGCAGCCATCTTGGCAGAGATTTCGAGAACAGGTGACGTGAATACGGCGATAAAACATCTAATTAATTACCCGCATCTCTTGGCCAACTACGGCTCCATTGAAGAGTATGAGTTTGTTGGTTGCAGCTTGGTTAATACTTCCTGACTTTGCCCATTAAAGTTTATTGCTTGCTTGTTTTGATCTAAAAAAACAAACGACAACGTCAAGGAATAACTAGAGATTGTAATTTGTCATCACTGACAAATTAAGGTGATCCGATTTTTTTTTAATCAATGATTCGAGTCCTGATCGTAATAGGCATGACAATACAAGTTTCATCTGTGTTTAGAGACATTGGCCGTGTGAGGTTTGGATTCTCATTTAGAAAAGGGAGTCATATCTGCCATCTTTGGTACCAATTCTGTATACACTGAATAACGAAGATACAGCAACGAATACATATGACCTTTGACCCACCTTTACACTCCCAAGATGGCATCTGAGGAAAAAGTGGTTATTTTGTGAAATGATTCTTGCGACATCGTCTATATTCGTGTGCAAAATATGGCAAAGATAGGACATGTATTCACAAAGATGCAAAATGCAAAGTCTTAGGTACAACATAAAATCTGGGAGAAATTCACCGAAGGGTAAGTGAGAGCTAGTGCTCGATAAAGAAAAGCATGTCGATTTTCACATTAAAAAAAAATCCCTCCCATAGAGATAACACGTCATAACGAAAATACAGAAAGAAGTACATATGACCTTTGACCTCACTTTGCACACCCAAGATGGCGTCTGAGCAAAAAGTGGTTATTTTGTGAAATGATCCTTGTTACATGGTCTTTGTGTGTGCAAAATATGGGAAAGATAGGACATGTATTCACCAAGATACAGGATGAAACATTTATGACCTTTGACCCTAATTTACATACCCCAGATGGTGTCTGATCAAGTAGTTGTTATTTTATGAAATAATGTACGTGACATGAACTAAACATGTGCAAAATATGGGATTGATAGCCATTGTTGTTGTTCATCTATTGCACAGAAAGTAGTAGAAAGAAAGAAAAATAAAGAAAAAAAATATGTTATTTTATAGAAATTTGAAGGAGAAGCATAAAAAAATCAGAAAAAGATAAAGTTAGGAAGGGAGATTAAGACTAACTAAAGAAAAAGAAGAAAAAAAGTGTTTAAAAAAATGAAAAAAAAAATATTGGCAGGGGTGAGCCTCGAACCAGGGACCTTAGGATTACGAGGCGGATGCGCTATGCAATGACCTATTTCATGCTCCATAGGCCCTGTGTATTAAGCAAAATGACGCTGCATCGAAGCCACGTGCCATTTTCAACCAAGTTTTTCGACGTGATGCCGACGTCGTATGAAAAAATGAAGGGCACACTTACGATAGCCCAAAGTCTCAGCTACAACATACTAAAATCTGGGAAAAATTCACCGAAGCAAAAGTGAGCTAGTGCTCGAAAAAGAGAGTCATGTCAATTTTCACTGCCAGAAAAACTGCTCTCCCATAGAGATAACACGTAAACTGGTCAAATTCTACAAGGATACATTCAATCCATTTTTACGAGGCGATGACGTCATCCAATCAAAATGTTGTTTTCACATTAATGAAAGAACATTTCATAAGCTACAACATACTGAAATATGGGAGAAAATTGGCAGAGGATAAGTGAGATACGCTCGAGTAGACTTGTAATTTGATGACGTCATTTTGAAAATTTACTTTTTTTACTTTATTAAGAAATTTGATATCTTTTAATCATTTTGTCAGCATTGCCTACCCATGAAATGACATGTACAACTCATCAGCTTTCAATATATGTAAAGAAAATGGGGGGTCACCGTCCATCCTGACGAGTAAAATCGGATTTAAAATTGGCAGTTTTTTGGCATAGTTGCACTGTATATCGCCATTGACGCGCGCGCGGAATTTCAACTTTGACGGCCCCGTATGACGTCATATTGAGTCGGATTGACTTGAAACGTGGTATAAATATTCCTTGACATTTCAGACATGCGATCAAAGTGAAAAAACTGGAAATTTCAATTGCATATGAGCTGTGCGTGCGTATATGCGCGCGCGCGTACGCGTCCGTCCGATTTTTTCAATTTTTCAAAAAATGCTCCAAATGGTCTGAAACGTGTGCAAAAAAATTTTGAGCTCGATTGGAGCATACAAATATTTCAACGCGCGCGTACGCGCACGTTTTAAGAGAAAATATGAATTTTGAGAACATGAGTAGAATGCGCATAACTTTAAATATATGTGACGTAAATTTCATTGAAAAATTCTATTTCATTAATGAGATATGATTGAGAATGTGTTTTCATATAATGACGTCATAGTGACGTCACGGTCGACTGATCACAATGATACATTAGATTTGCCGTCTTTGGGACATGATGCATACATGATATAATTTTGAAATTGACAGGCAGCGGACTTTCTGAGCTAACCTCTGCACAACTTTTGAGGAGAAATAAAGAAGAAGAAAAACAAAGAATCCGTACAGATACAGAAGGTGATCCGAGAGGATACTCGGATCACCTAATTAAAATTGTTGCTTCCGGAAAGAGTCACCTGACATGCATAGCGTGTGAACATCTCGAATGAGGGGCCTCTACTTGACCCTTAACACCAGTGGTCAGGGACAGTCGAGGTTTCAATTTGTCATGGGGCTCGCGCTTTACATTATGCACATTATTCTCGTTTGCAGGTCACAGAACTTTTCATTACAGCTTACAGGGCCTGTGATTGGTGTTCTCTCACGCAATATGAACAGAGACTCTCGTGATAATTAGTCTTGTCCCCACTCTGTCGCAGATTTTTTTTTTTTTTTTTTTTTTTTTGGGGGGGGGGGGGGGGGGGGGGTGGTGGGCCTAAATCCCCCAAGACACTTTTCGCGAAAGAGGAAAATGACAAAACACTAAAAATCCTTAAAGATATGAAGCTAATGACAGTAATGAGGTTACTACTACTTCTACTACTAAAATTATAGGTTCCTACCCCTATAACAATGACATCAATAATGATAATAATGATAATGATTGTAATAATAATAATAATAATAATAACCTTATTATCATCGTTATTATATTATTACATTATCACTATTATCACTATTATTATTATTATTATTATTATTATTATTATTATTATTATCATTATTATTCATGTATCCAGGAAGGCGAGGGCCTCTCCCGCCAAGTGTTTTTTTAGTGTTGTTGTCGTTGTTGTTGTTGCTGTTGTATTCCCAAATGTAAGACAAGGCTGCAGTTTTAACACGGGAGCTGAAGTATTGTACAGGTTTTACTGAGTATCTATTTGCTGAAGAGGTGCAACAATAGATAATAATTATACAAACACATTGAGCACCTGGTTGTATAAGTTTTGGCGTGCGTGGTACGGGCAGAACGATCCGATCCATTTTTTTTTTCATTATCAATTTTCACCATTTATATATCACTGAACAACCCCCCCCCCCAAAAAAAAAAAACAAAAAAAAAAACAAAAAAAACATTAACATTTTGTGTTTGTTAGTTTTTACATTTTGGCCCGAATTCACGAAGGTGATACAAATGAAACCATGGTTTAAACCATGGACAAAAACCATGGAGCGCCAAGTGTCGCATGGAATATTTCGTTATATACGAAATTAGTCATTTTGTCGATGAAATGATTACTTTGTAACGAAATGACAACATTTTGTAAATAAATGAACATTTCGTCCACGAAATGATAATTTCGTTAAAGAAACAGTCATTTTGTCGACGAAATGACCAATTCCGTAACGAAATATTCTGTGCGACACTTGGCGCTCCATGGTTTTTGTCCATGGTTTAAACCATGGTTTCATATTTTGTACCACCTTCGTGAATTCGGGCCTCTTTTTGTGTTTGTTTTACTACGGAGGGTTAATGCAGGGGCAGTTTAAAGAAGTAAGCGTATTAACTGTAAAGTCTGAAGTCACTTGATGATCGCACGTTCTTTATGTCATGTCTCGTAGCTAATCTGTCACGTATGAAATACTGGCATACAAAACAACGGAACTTCCTTATTTCCGTCCGACTATGCTAAGATCGTCATCGATAATGCTTGCTACTAAGACTGAAAAAAAAAATGACGATGTTCTGATATGTAGCTCCCTTATGTCTCTCTGTGTCTACTAAGCAAAAAAAAAAAAAAAAAAGAAAACAACAAAACAACAACAGCAATTAAAGAAACATCCGTTATTCGCTCATTCTAGATCTCCCTATACAGCGCTTTACCGAAGAACTTTATACTGACACCAAAAAATCCAACACAAACTGGACGAGGACTAGATCGATCGCCTGAAGCTTCAAGGCCGAAAAGGGGGATTATATATCCGAAAATAGTGAATATTTGTCTAATAAATTACAGAATCAGAATTAATAACAACGTTGTGTGCCGTATATATTTACTCTGAATGGAAAACGCTAGAAAAGAAAATAACAACACAACCGATAGCTACCTGCACGTCTGTCAAGGTTAATACGTAAGCTTGCTCATGAAATCAACAACATAGCACAAAGCGAAAACGTCGGATTGTCAAGACATGCATGAGAACAATCGAGTACAGCAGAAGAGGAGCTTCAAAACTGAGAGTGAAACGAAACGCACATAAAATGCATATATTTCATATAATTCATTATATTACACATTTACAGACATGTTTTACATTACAGGCCTACTTTAATATTATATAATGTAATCTATCATACTATCATATCATATCATATCATATCATATCATATCTCATATCAGATATCATATATCATATCATATTTAATCATATCACATCATATCATATCTCATATCATATATCATATCATATCATATCATATCATATCATATCATATCATATCATATCATATCATATCATATTATATCATATAGGCCTATCATATGTATTCCACACACAAATACTACATGTAATATTTGTCAGCCTATTCATACAGTCATCATGCAGACACCTTCTACATTTCTATTCCCTTTCTTATTTATTTCGTACTTTCTTCCCCCTCCTCAAAAGATGACGAGTACTCTTGATGACTGGAAACAAAACTCTGACCCTCGACGTCTTGCCCGCAATATAGGCTACCCATCAGGGGTTTACACAGTGCAAAGTCAGCGGCGGATTCGAATCTGTCAAAGCCCATCATCTTTATTATGTCGTCATCGGTTTCATCATCGGCAAGAGGCGATTAGCTGGGATGACACATTCCATGATCCCGCTCCGGAAACCTAGGGGCACTCTGCTCCGACGACAGGACCCAATAGCTTCAATAGTCTACGCCACCAGACTTTTCACGCGTTGTGTTGTTTCAGCACGCCACTGAGTCCCCATTCTTTCTTTGTTTTTGTTTTTCTCCCCTTACCCCCTTCTGCACTTTGAGCTAATGAGTCATCATTTTCAGAAAACCGCCGGATATTTCTTCTGAACGTTAAGGATGCACTGTGATATTACTGAAATTGGCACACCAGTCAGAGCCATACACATGTACAACAACTAAACATGCTCTTCATACTTTACTACGCTAGACTTGCGCTATCAGGGACAACTGTTAAAGGGATAGTACAGTATTGGTAGAGATGTGAACTGGGCTTTGAACTTTTTGCGAGATACCAAGAAAACACTTATGATGTAGTACAGAACATACCATTTTAAGAGGAATTCAAAGTTTATTTGATGAAAATCGGGTTTGGAATGACTGAAACATCCAAAAACAAAGTAAAACAAAGCGATCGTAATAAAGTGTGGGTCCCACACTTTATTAGAATCGCTCTTTTTTGATATCTCAGCCATTTCAAAACCAATTTTCATCAAATAAAGGTTGAATTCCTCATAGAATTACACGCTCTTTCATATTTCATAAGAGGTTTCTCATTATCTCACCAAAAAAAAAAAAAATGTTAAAAATCTGAAATTAGGTCTCAACCAAAACTGTGTGATCCCTTTAAAGGCGCACATGAAGTCATAGGCTACCTACCCTAAGACATAATTTTCTCCTGTTCTGCTTGTTCTTCAGTGGCGCTGCCGAATAATGCTTCCCAGTTATCAAAATTTGATCTACAGTATGTACATGGTCAGACATGCTACCAGAGTCTATGATATTGTGAAGAAAGTTTATGAACGGGAATAAACGCTAAGTTCCCGTTTTACAGAATGCATTTGAATGTCGCTTGAAATTCGTGTAAATTTCATCCCGAAAAAAAAAAAAGAAGAAGAAAGCCATCAGCTCCAATATGCGAACATTTTCATTCCGCGAATGTCTGATTTTACCATGGAACTACTGTTTAGTAGCTCCATGGTTTTACAACACATGTATTCCGATCTCCCAGACGAGCGAACAATTGAGACGGTTGACTTTTTGCACACCCCGGAAATTTGTGCTCCCTTCTCCTTTTTTTTTTTCAATTCCCCCTTTTCTTCTTTAGCTCGTAGACGTTCGTGAGAGGCACCGACGTGATCTCTGCACACGACCAGCTATTTTTTCTTTTCTTCTCTTTTAAAATTCCAGTCTCCCTCACGTTTGGAGGGGATTAGCGAAAAGCATTGAAAAGCAGCGCAATTTAATCACTGCCAACACTCTCGCCGAGAAGAAAAAAAAAAGAGAGAGTTTGAAAACAGACTTGTTCCTGCTCACCTCTCCTTAGTTTATTGCCTCATATTCATGATAGCTGAGCTACGACGGATTAAGCCACACAATCAGATTTTCCCCTCGCCTTTGTGTCCATTTACGGCCACTACGCGGAACCGTGGCCCATTTAGAAATTCGGACGCACTACTGTTCGGTTGGAAATAACGCGATCAACACAAGAGGTTGACGAAAAGGACACAGAATTGTGGCGCTGCATTTTTTTTTTTAATATCATTCCAAGATGATGACTTAACTTTGCACAGAAATCAACTGTGGTATAGTAACTTAGCTAGAGGGTAACAGTACCCCTCAAATACTTACATAGCATGTTACACATAGACGGACATACTATTTGCTTTTAACTATAGTGTTCTGAAAGTTGTGTTCGTTTGTTTGTGTGTTCGTTTGCTTGCTTTTTCCAGGTAAATTGTATCGATGCCGAGATTCCCAACTGTGCCTCAACATGTCTTCCCTAGCTTACACGTTAATATAATACTGTATTAGCTCTTGTGCACTTGTAGGCCTATACAAAAACAGGGTGTTGATAATCACGTACATTTGGGCACACAGCCAACTATCCTTTTGCAGATTCTATTGAAAACGATGTGAAAGTCCAGAAGGGTGTATCACAAAGAATTGAATCGATGTTAAAAGTTAGATCAACTTAAAATCATGGTATGCCGTTGGTTTGCCCTGTTCAGTTTCATTTAATGTTTTCAGAATTCACTTCAAATTGTTATCAGAATAAAGACCTACAGAATAATTCCCTATCACTTCGTTTATTTTGCATATCAATGGCTGTATGTAATAACCTCCAAAAATGTCAATTGGAAGTTAGGCTTTCGTTAAAGACACACACGGTATTCCATGATTTTAAGTTGTCCTTAAGTTTTAAGATCGACTTCAATTCTTTGTGAAACATTCCCTGGCGTTGCATTAAGTTGACAGTGAAAAGAGAACAAGGTGATAAAGAAGAGTAAGGAATACTGGAAACATGACTATAGATACCATATTTTTTTTTTTCATGCATGCTACCTTTACTTTTACAATAAAGGAACAATGATGGATATGATAATAAGAATAAAAATATTATGATCATAACTATCATCAATCTTACTTGTATAATTACTTTTCATCTTCTGAGCAATAACAATAATTATCAATGCTAAGAAATATAGATGGTGCTATTAATAATGACAAGGCGACCTTTAATTCTCCAGATGACAATTATCCGAATCTCTTTTACCATCACTATCATCACCATGCGCTAATTACAAATATGATTCATATTTAGACTGCAAATATTGAAAGCGTATGATGTATACTGCATGTATTCCTTAATGCAAGTGTAGTATGCGGAAAGATGAAAGAAAACAACAACGGGTGAAAACCAAACATCTGTCGGTCACCTTCTTGAACTTGCATTATTCATCACAAGTCCCAGATATTATTCTTTGAGCTATGTAGTCTGACAGGATAAAGACCTGTGTTGAGTCTAAGAAACAGGAATATTCCATGTATTTCATCTCGGCATTATACGAGATCTAGAGAGTGAGACGTTAACACGCCTATAAATACCGCATTCAAAGGAAGAGGAAGAAAAAAAATAACGTAATTCTTCATCGAAAATAAACGCTATAAGTTTCGTGGAAAATGGGAATGCTGGAATTCTCTGCTCCTTTTTTTTCTGATAGCTGTACATGCATTACAGTCTCAATGTTCTTACCACAGATCCATGGATTTACACACTAAACCCATCTCGGATATCTATAAGCCTTTTCGTAAACCTAGCATAAAGTGGGTCGTTCAACAAAACGTCTGTCAAATCTTGAAAGGTAAGTATATAGGGCAACATGAATACACAGCCAGCAGGGGAAGAGGAAGATGGTATGCGAAACAGGAGAAATGCCAACATTAAAGGACAAGTTCACCTTCATAGACATGTGGGTTGAGTGAATGCAGCAATATTAGTAGAGCACATCATTGAGAGTTTGAGGAAAATCGGACAATCCGTTCAAAGGTTATGAATTTTTGAAGTTTCTGCTCCCTCAAGGCTGGATGAGAAGACTACTATAGCTTGTGATGTCACATGAGTACAACGATATAAAGAAAGAATAAAGAAAATTCAACATATTTTCACTTTTCTTGCATAACAAAAGAACACTTGACTTCTCTCTTTCAGAAGGCAGGGGGAATAATATTACCCTTAACATATGTCAGTAACAAGTCGAAGAAATGTGCAGTTTATTCAAAAAGTAAAGTTTTGTGAAATTCTCTTTTTATTTTCTTTATATGGTTGTACGCATATGACATCATACACTGTAGTAGTCTTCTCATCCAGCAGTGACTACTCAGATACTTAAAAAATTCATAACTTTTGAACGGATTGTCCGATTTTCCCCAAACTTTCACTGATGTGTTCTACTAATATTGCTGCATTCACTCAATCCACATGTATATAGAGGTGGACTTGTCCTTTAAAATGTCGTTCTCGCTCACAAACTGCAACCCCCCCCCCCCACCCCCCACGAAATTATGTCCTTAAATAATTATTTTCTTACTCGGAATTCAGCTGGCGTTCTGACACCGACAGACATGTTATTTTTCTCGTACATTAGATACCTTCCATTCTTTCCATCTTTCATTCTATCTTTCTTTCTTCATCATTGATGTCTGTCTGTCTTCTAAACAATTGTATGTCACTTTCTCAGTTCTTTCCCTTCCTCTTCATTTGACACGGACTTCACGCAGAACGTATAAGCTCTCACTCTGTATTCTACAATTCACTATTTCTTACTCTATTCAGTCGTCAAATATAAAGAAATATCCAAAATGCTACACCACAATGTAACTGCCATGAATGTAAAGATACATTTTCTTTGTTACTTCCCTGTCTTCGTCGAACAGATGAGGGCAATACGCTCTTAAATGGTCAAGTTTTCATTTCCGAGTAATATCATTATCGGACCTATATGAAGTTAAGAACCCTGTGTGGAATTCTGAAGAGTCCACTGTTTTCCACAAAAGTCAGAGATATTACTCGAAACCGCATGCTCAAACTGAACTCCCACTCAGCTGTGCACATACCATCACTATATTATTTCTTAACATGATATTAACATGATACCTAGGATGCTTTCTTCGCAAATTTTTGCGGTTTTGTAAAGCCAGAGGTGGCAGTTGCTAAATTATCGACATAAAATAGGCCCATAATCACATACATTACACTTTTAAGAATTATGTTGTGCTCAAACCAATGTGAAATATGTGAGGTGATCATATATACCATCGCCTCCGAGCTGTATTAGGTAATCAGTGAAAACGTGTAAAACATTAAAATCCTGCGATTTTCTCAATTTATGACTCATTTTGCTGAAACTTTCCAACGTTCTGATCGTCAAATTTTTACTATATCTATTGTTCTCAATCTCAGTCTTAATCTCTCTCTAACACCAACTTGAACATCGTGTAGTATTGCACTTTAAGTGTTTGAATAACAAATACGCAAAAAGTAAGTAATCTGAAGGGGGTCGTAAGCTGACATTCTAGTAACTTTAACAGCTGCAGCGAGTCGTCAAGGAATAAGTTCTTTCCAAACCTCAAAAACAGTATACGATATGAAGGGGTCTCTACCCAGTGAATTTTACAACATAGAAATATAAATGATAACATCCTTATAAGTCCAAACGTCCTTCGGGAATATCAATCAGTTGTCAAGGTTTGACAGAGTTTGAAAGGAAAGGGAAAATGAAACAAACAAACAAACAGACAGATTTTAGATCTAAAAAGTCATATACGCTGATCACGTCTTCTGTTGTCTGTCACCGGTTTGGCAGTATAGCAACGAACGCAACTCGCTGATCGCGGCTCTGACGTTTTATGGGCGACGTCGATCGACGGCATGACGCCCCCCCCCCCCCCCCCCCCCCCCCCCCGATCTCCCTGTTCGAGTGTGAGGAGAGATATTCGGGATTTACTCGACGAGTCAATTCAGGGGGATTCAAAGTCAGGAATATGAGCCAAACAACTGACACAAGCCGACGGAGACTAATCCCCACGACTAAGGCCCTCGGTTCGAAAATCGTGCAAAGAGCGAGATTATGAAAAGCAAAAACACTCCCATCCCCTGGGGAAAACAAAAAAGGCCACAAAAATAACATGCACTCTTTTGAGAGAAATCTGTTTGTACCGGCTTTTGATAGTGTGTTGACGGATGAGTTCTTTATACAGTGTATAGGATTCGGAGAGACGGCCCAAAGAACATGATTTCACGAATACTTTGTTGAGACTTTCCCATGAAAATTTAATACCAATAGTGATTATGATTTGGAAAGAAGACGTTTAACATTTTCTTTCTCCTATTTTCTTTGCTACTTGGACGACTACAATGCTTACACTGTTAAAGGTCAACCAAAACATTTGCCTTTGTGGATAACTTCTGTCATCTAGGCCTATGTCTTCAAAGGGGTTTTGTCCCCAATCAAATTTTGACTATTATTATGAAAACTGTTTTTTTTTTCTAATTTCCCTCCAACATTTCAGCAGTGAATACAAAGTCAGCTCTCAAACAAAGACGACGACAATATCTAAAGTCGACATCATTTCTCACAATATTAGTAGCAAGTAACTTCATACGCAACAATGAACGAAACAGACAAATGTAGAGATCAGACTCTTTGCCACGTATCATTATGGTAATTATCATGACAATATCTATCGGTTTGCGGTGTGATGACACATACGAGGGTGGGGGAGGGGACCAGAAGAAGGAAACAAATAATTAGACAATTTAAACACATGACGTTACGATTACAGGAAAACAGAGGTAAATATTTCCTAACTATAGTTTGAAGGGATACATCTATTGCAAATCCCATCAGGCGAACTTTCAAAAATCCGATTTTGCACGAACACGAATTAGTCTTCAAGAAGTAACGGATGGGCAGTCTATGAATTTGCTGGAATGAATCGCGCACCTGGGGAAGTTTCAAAAACTGAAACCTGCCGGATCAAGAAAAGGAATCCTTGCAATATAGTCTTTACTTTTGATTGGGTTTTGCCTTTAGCCTTTTCTATAGGCCTACATATTTATATTTCTATTTACTTCGGAGAAATAGGTAAAAAAAATAAGTAGAAAAGCAAACTAAAAATATTTTCCTTCAAAGTATATAATTTCTTCTGGTTTACAATCTGTACGTCTAACAACTCTAAACTTGGTAATGCGGGTCTGTTTCTTGAGACTATGACGGGGGAAGCCCCGACGGAATACGTATGACGTGCTGGTTACCGCGTGTCACCTTTGACCTGTTGGCGAGGTCAGTTACTCTACGCATCTTGTGTGTGGAGAAACGTTTACCTGGAAGAGATATCCTTCAGGTAGACCCTATGGGTCCAAAGATATCGAACGGAAAGGCTTCAGCCTTCCTCCTCTTTTTACCTGAACTATACGCATCGTCAAAAGAATGAGCTCAGACACTTACGAGACCCTTTAGAAAGCGACGTACAAGCGAGGAATATAATTTTGCCGTATTTTTTTTTTTTTTTAAATCAAGACAACATTCTAATTGCAGGTTAGATCAGTGTGACATATATTCAAATTGTAAACAAGGGACCCGGGGGTCTCGCGCTCACCTGAGTATCGCAAGTTCACCTTTCATGCATTAATTTTTTTTGCAGACTCTTACCCGTGAAAAATAGACTTCGCGGCTTAGGTGAGCTAAAAAGGGCACAGGAGTTTGATTCATCTTTTTATTGTTTGTTTGTTCATTTTCCATCTGCGAAGATGGCTGGATATCCCATATTCAGCTACATTAAGCTGGTCTTCCATGGGGTCCAGTTGGATGTGAGGTGGGACCACTTCACCGGGTTAAACACCCTGCTCTTTTGCGATGAATGAATGAAGCGGGATCTTTTACGTGCATGAGTTGCCAGTACTCTCTCATACACGGGACCTCCATTTTATGTCCTATCCTTTAACTATGAAACTAAAGGAATAACCAATGATAAATTTGATGACCATACATGTATTCGTACTTTATCTCTATCTTCTAACAGCTGTCTCGAGAGTACTTGGTATTACCAAAGAGGTACCAGCCCATTCCGTTTCCTATACAATATATCTGCATTCTTGGTTTGTAAACACATACATCATTGAACTATCATGATGACTCAGCAATTCTCTACCTACCTTTAGCAAAGAAATCATCAATCTTAAGTTGTCTGCGTTTTATTGATAACATCATACAACAAAAAGAGGAAATTGTATTAAGGATTTTTACATAAGTCAGCGGGAGATTTGTGAGGACATGTCATCACCTCATCTACGTTACATATTGTTGTCACTGTTTCTTGAAGATTTTCAACTCCCATTAAACTGCTATGTCCGATTTTTGGTGAAGCTTCCATCATACTGTTCGTCCAATTTCACTTTCTCTATTGAAGTGAACTTCAACATACATAATGTGGAATTGCAGTTTAATATCACAGGGTGTGGAGTGGAGACAGGAAGGGCGGACGACAAGTGTATGTTCTGAGATTCTGATGATTTTCTTGGCGATGCAAGTAAAGGAAAAACGTTATTTATGGTAGAGGGGATGGTTCGTTGGCTGGTCACAAGTTCCGGCGGCAGCCATTTGGGTTGCGGGTTCTACGGATTTGACAAGGGTGAACGGCATCGTTTAAAATTCTAAGCCGAATTAATGATCCGGAAAAGTCGATTATTTGGACATTCCACTCTCGTTTAATTGTCTCGTAGATTGGAGGCAAAACAAGAAGACCAGCTGAAACCGCCCCGTATCAATCTAGCCGTCTCAGTGGAAATGGCGTGACTTCGCTTTTGCACGAACTGACGCGCTCCACAAAAAGTGTGAAGACGAGGAACACTCATTTCCAGTCATTAGAACTGCTCTTTAACGCATCACCTTTGAATTATCTTCGTTTTAGCACCAGGGAGGTCATTCCTATCACCAGGCAACAAGAGGAGAACACCATCTCATCTGGCTAGATGGCAAGATTTCGTCGATGCTGTATTTTGATTCGCATGTCTAAAGATAGTCGGGATGTGTGTGCGTGTGTGTGGGGGGGGGGGTGGGGCTGGGATGATTACGCAAGTCCTTTCTTTGGAAGTGTTATAGTAAGCAGCGTTGCCAAAAGAAATGTCCCCTATGCAATTCAATCAAAACGCTGTTGTTGTTGTTGTTGTTGTTGTGGTGGTGTTGTTGTTGTTGTTGTTGTTGTTGTTGTTCTTGTTCTTGTTGTCGTCGTCGCCACGGATGCCCCTGCTGTTGAGTTTGTTGTTCGTTGTTGTCGTTCTGCCATTTTGTTCTTTTGTCATTGCCGCTGATTTTACTGGATTAAGCCAGAGAAGTTATGCTAGTACCAATTTGACTCTGAATTAAGCCTTTACTATACCTTGTACAAAGCTGATTATCCTAGTGTTACTGCAGTTAGCTGGAGGCTAGCAGTACAATTTGTTAGCAATACGTTTTATCAGGTATAGGTGGAGATGTCCTGTTTCGAACGGTATGCCTTGAAAATAATCAAATATTGTAGGACGGGGGACGGGGAGAGGGAGCTGGAAGGGAGGTTAGGGGCTACTACAAGCAAAGGTTACTATCTATTCACACCACATTGTGAAATAGAGATTATTCTTCTTCTTTTTTGAGGTGAAGTATAGGTTTTACTGATAGTAACCACTGTTTCAATACCGCCCAGTCGTCACACTCAACTTGATATTTCAAAAAGACAGGAAAAATATCATTAATATAATTACGTTCATGTTGTCTTTCGAAATCGTTTGTCACATAATCTATCTCAAGATAAAGTGACGAACAACGATCATCGGTTAAGGATGTCAGTCAACATTTACACGAGATATGATATCACAAAGGAGATAACTTAGTCACACATCGAACTGCGATACCATCCATGTTCAGGTGAGAACAATCTGCCTCACCTTTTACCCGAATACACAAAATGTAACAATTTAAAGACAAACTCCGCGAACTCTACTTCAAAGTTTGACTTTGATAAGGAGAGTAAAACAAAACAAACATGGCCGTGGAAGTGTCATTAAAGGCATATTTTACAATTTGCAGATGAAACACAAACCTAGCATTAGTGCTTTAAAATAGTTCTAAAATGTGAGTTACGGATAGAAACAAACAACCACTGTAAAAATTTGAATCCGTATAATCGATGTTAAGTATTGTTAAATACACAAAATTGTGAACAATAGTTATAATAAGAATGTTTCCAGACTAAACCGTCTACAGTTATGGTTTATTGTTATCTCCGAACTATATTTTAGGCTTTATTGCGAAAATCTTATATGGTAAGATGTTTTGTGATACAACAGAGTTACACATATGAATCAAATGTGATATCTTGAACAATTCTAAATCACTACTCCCAAAGGTAAGCAGGACCTTTAAAGTCTCGGAAAAAATGTCGTTTGGTTTCAGCTTCACGCGTTTTCAGACTTTTACATAATTGGACACCTATGTATTGGTATAGTATACTGCGTACAGAGTTTCAGAAATTATAGTAATTGGCATAAGGAATAAGAAAGTTTTCAAAATTTATAACAAATCACAATGACGAGGATGATGACATCTCACCTCTCAGCCTCACCATAAGTATTGCATGAGATGGAGGCTCAAAGAAGTAGTCGATAACAGAAGAAAACATTGCATAAGTTCTACAGGTGACCTTCAATTTGTAGTTTAGCAAGCGGTATTGTAATGGAATTACATTGCTAAATTTCTGAAATATGTAAGCCCCCACTCATGTGAAGAATTCCACAAATTCAATTAGTTCATTTCATAAAAATTACAAATTCCATCAACTTGATACTGACATAATGTTAACGGTAATAATTATTCCCCCTTTGTTTTCTGAAAACGGTTAGTCAAGTGCTCTTTTATTATGCTAGTGAAACCATGTTGAATTTTCTTTATTTTCTTTATATGGTTGTCCACCCATGATGTCATAAACTCAAGTAGTCTCCTTGTCCAGTGGTTCCAACACCAAAACTTTAAAAATTTATAACTTTTGCATGATTGCCCGATTTTCCTCAAACTTTCATTAATTTGTTCTACTAATGTTGCTGCTTTCACTCAATCCACATTTCTTTTTAGGTTTTGGTTTCCTTTAATAGATGACGTAAAAATGTGATGACCACGGAGGCCATACGCATTCGAAATCATACAAAATGCACACACATCAAAACATCCTTAGTAATGACGACTTTGTACTCATTGTAGTGATAAAAGCGGTATATGGATGATGCATAAATCGACGCAAATCTTGATTAAATGTAAACTGTCAGATATTGTAAGCAGAGGACGGATGGGATGGTTTCAGCAAGAAGATCATCATTTGGAAGATGTCATTTTGAACAGAAAAATGCGAAGTAATAATTAGGCCTACAAAAACTGCATAGATAAAACATATTCGTTCTCATAAAGATGCACATAAACACAACTTCACAGCAAATAGGACAGCCCATGCAGAAACCGAGTGACTTTTTAATTGACTGCTGCTAATTGTATCTAACTGCAAGGCCTTTTTTTTTTCTGTCTGTCTGTCCATCTGTCTGTCTGTCCCTCTCTATCTATCTTCTATCTATCTATCTCTTCTTATTTTGCGGTTTTTTTTATTGTTTTACTTTAAGCACCATTCTGTAAGATCCATAAAGGAAACCTTTCAATGCGCGGCCCACTTCACACCTCAGCTATCTTATCTCGTACATGCCTTTATCTAATCGCCATGGAGATCAACACATCGGATATTTGCACTCCGATTGGAATTCAAAAATTACATCTTGATCAGGCAATTTATCTTCACTATTTTTTTTTTTCGCACGACGGAGATGACAGGTGCGAGAGAACGAAAGAATTTGGTTTTGTTGCTGTATAGGCCTACTTAGTTTCAACGGTCACCAGAAGAGAATAAAAGAAAATGCAAACAAATTTGAAGCACAAAGGGGAACATATGAATATAACAAGGATGGAGAAGAAGTGAAAAGATGAAAATCATATACAATTATCATGCAATAGCTACCACAATATTATACATGTGGTAGCTACAAACATCCCTGTGTCGTGCTGGAACATGTCATTCCGTATCAGCGTAACATGTAAATATTATGCAAATAACCACTAGCTCTACATACTAATATGTTGCAGCTTCAAATATCTCTGTGTCGTGGAACATGCCCACTTTAAGATTCCGCAAAATTAGATTCAAACAAAATTCCATTTTGTTTGATTGTATTGCACAAATCACAGCCAACTTGAACATTGCGTGAAATTGTTTGAAGCTCCTTGCTGATTTTAAACGTATCTCACTGGCTAGCGCGACTGATGCAGAGACTAACGTTATTGGAAAACAAAAATTGTAGGTGGGGACATATCCCATCTTTCATTTCAACATTTGGATTACTCATTACGGGTCAAGGGTCACTGCCAGTGACTACGTGGCCATGTCCTCGACTAGTTGTTGAAACTCCGCACAAAGGGACGGTAACCAATTACACATGTTCTTAACAAAAAACAAGGTTGAACGTACAATGTAGTACACTGAATAACTGCAGTGCAGTATAAATATCCATACTACCACTACCAGAGAGCAAACAGTGCAAATAACACCGTATCGAGATAAGCCCATTAAAACCAAGCCTTAGTACCTCCTCGTTAAAAATAGGGAGCTACTAGACAAGCTCCATGTTAAAACTACGGTAAGATCAGAGAGGTGATCACCTCCCTGGTAAGATCAACTGGTACATAACTTACAATGTGTAGGCCTAGTTGTTCATTGAAACTCTGTTCATTGAACTAATATCCCCCGTCTATAAAGTTCAGGGTTAGTTCATTTCGGCGGACTCTGATTCGTCAGACTACTAGCGATCAATTCGCATTCGTCGAGGTGGTACAATATCATCATCAACATGTAAACATTCTTGGGATGTGCGGCGAAAATGTTTATTCTGCGTCTTGATTGGTACAGTGTCGATGGAACATCTCCCTCGCCTCCTCAGGCTATCCATCGGGCGGACTTCTGACGGAGGACGAATTCCTCCATTTATGCGCCGAGTGTTTCCTTGGCAGCTGAATAAAATATGACAGGGGCCGACACGGTTCCCTGACGGGGTCGGACAGTTCGTGGGAACAGTGACCGGGCGATGACAGAATCATTTTAAAGAGCAAAAACTTCCGTTCCACGTTTTAGTTCACTTTGCTACACATACCACGGCGTTGCTGCCATTATCCGCCTATAACCTCCTTGTCTATCATAATACATCTATACAAAATAAAGGCATTGTTATAAGACCAAAGAGCTACTACCCATAGCCCATAGTTCTTTGATAAGACCAAGTACAGGTGCAGTATTACTTCTTGACGAGGC
This sequence comes from Diadema antillarum, assembly GCF_040938485.1. Taxonomy (NCBI): domain Eukaryota; kingdom Metazoa; phylum Echinodermata; class Echinoidea; order Diadematoida; family Diadematidae; genus Diadema; species Diadema antillarum. The sequence continues at coordinate 458,692 of NW_027271031.1, read as the reverse complement.
AATGCATATGTCATTGAACGCGAAGAATCAACGGGAATTCTCGAAGGAACCTTTTCAGTAAAAGTCGTGAAACTTAAAAAAGGGATAGTGATCATACTTCGAATCGGGTCGTCATAAATGACAATGATCCTGGTGGTTATCTAACTTGACTCCCTTGAACAATTTTAATAGTGGGGAGGAAATGTCCCCTTTTATAAATAAGATATGGTGAAAGGACTAAAGTCCAGAGGCACCATAAAATAAGTCAATTAAATGATATGAAACTTTATGAGCGCTTGCTTATTAATCAAAAGGTCGAACCATAATTAATGTGTGGTCAAACATTAGCTGATCTAATGCTAAGTAGATCTAGATGATATACCTTTTCAAATGTCTGTTTCTAATTTGTGGTTTTGAATGCTACAGCTGTACCGAAGCAAAACGTGTCATTTTGTGAGGAAGAGTAGAACGCGAAATAATTTACATCTCAACCTTTTGAGATACTCATTAAACGTGACTTCAAGCAAATCCAGCAGTACGGAAGGAGAACAAGAACTCAACCTGCCTGAACTTTCTTCATCCCTCGACCCCCCCCCCCTCCTTTTCTCCCTCACAAACAAACAAACAAACAACACACACAAACACTCTGTTTTCGTGCTTCCTTGGTGGCACGGCACACACAATGCACAGTCGCTGCGTTTGTTTTGGGTTTCATCCTCACCTCCCTGGTTTCATTGACGTTCCTTTACGCGAGAACCTGTTGACCAGTACCACACCAGTAGCAGCGGACCCCGTTTAGATGCCCCACTTTCCTTTCATCTCACTTTCAATGAATAAAAATCAATGAGATGTAAGAAGATCGACTAACAGAAATCCTTACTGTTTCGCAAACATCTTTTCACGTCCTTGTAATTTCACGCAACATAAACTGACCAATACGCAAGCTCAATTTGCACCATTTTTTTTCTCAGCGTAATTGGGCGCAAATTGGCAACAAAAGCAGTCCAGTCTTTCTGTTAGCTCTCGAGCTCTACCGCTGTCCCATTATGATCCGCCTTCTCGAGTAATTATCTCGCATTTTCGCGACTTTCCTTTCTCATCTTATAATCGCCGCTTTATTACCGGCAATTGTGGTCCCGAAGAATTCTCAATGTGTGGCGAGGAATGTTCACTTTCAAAATTTAGAGCACTTTTCTTTTTTTCCACTCCCCCTCTCACCCTCTCGACCCTAAGGCGTTCATCACATGTGTTTCCTCCGCATGAATAACTAGTTAATGAATTGTCTATTGTGATCCATGCTTACTCCCGCCATTGTGGCAAATCCCTAAACATTTTTACTGTGCCCGGAAATCTGCTGGAGGTTACAGTGGATTCTAGGGATAGTTTGACAGACCTCACACCATCAAACCTTCGGGAGAAAGAGAAAAAAAAAAACGCTCTGTGAATGGAACGAATGTTCCTGTGTAAACATCCTTGGTTGGTGTGACATTTTGGTGTTTATCATCATAATGTTTGCTTAATTGAATTCGTTACTATTACTATTGGCGCGTTGGGGTGGGGGGGCGGAGGTAAGAAAGATAATGTGAGATGAAAGTGTGAGAAGAAAGGGAGGGGACGGGGGTGGGGGGGGGCGAAGGGACAGCCGCGAGACGGGAGAGACGCGAAGCGACAAGACCCCAACTCCGTATTTTCAGCGTGTGTCTAGTCACATTTTCTGTAACAATAATTACAAGCCCCATACTTCTACAAGTGCAGCAAATCTCACCAAACGTGGAAATAAAAAGACTACTTATATTCAGCGAAGATTTCGCTATCATTGTATAGTAACTTAGGCCTATGGCACTGGGAGATGTGCACGGTGTTATTCTGTTTCGATTCTATTGGTATTGTAGTATATTGTGCGCTGAACGTGCTGCATTTTGGAAGATGATTACTCTCTTGGTGATGGGCGACGCTCGCCTTTCGCCGAAAAGATTCCATGATTCGCTTTGCTCAATTATCTCATAATTATCGCTCCCTTTGCTTCCTCTCTCCGAGCTGATCCAGCCCGTTGCAAGTGTGTATCCTGTTCATCAACCTTCGACGTTCACCTCCCCCTTTCTCTTTGCTCGCTACTTATGCGTCACTTTCCCCTCAGAACTCCCCTCCCCCACCCCTCTCTCCCTACCTCCGTAGCCCTTTCCTCGCATCGTCGAACTTGGTGATATTTTGGGGACTTCAACATAACTGTGGCAAGGTCACATAAAAGTCATAATGCGGTATATGCGCACGGGCTTCACATCACGGATACAGCATGCAGGCAGTCTTTTACACAGCCGTCAAAATCACGCACAGTTTGTCCTACGCTGTGACTGTACCCGATGACACAGTGATAAGTTGCACATAGTTTAGGCTCTTCACTTCCGTGCAATACATACACATCGTGTTTACTGCGTAATGATCTTTACACACAGTTAATATTAATACATTTTACATGTATTATCACAGCATATTATGACGTACAAAATTTAGTTCAAATGCATAATGGCAGAAGCAAAAGACGGGTGAACTTGCAAAGGTTCACCAATTCGCAATAGGTCTAATTAGTCATTGTTCATTTATGATGAAGAGCATCAAACACGCGTCAGAAAGATTGCAAGGAGGACCTGTTATCAACTTACCAGACTGTGCGGCGGTGTGGGAAGTCGACGAAACCAAAACAAGAACAATCGACACAAGTAGTAGTTTCCACGTGGGTTGTGCCTCCCGTCGCGAAGCGACCGCTGGGTCACCGCTTGCCCGACGGCTTGGGGCGATCTGACGCATCGTGTCCGCTGGCGCAAGCCTGCTCCCTATAAAGCTCATCATCATAGAAAACGATAGTCACTGGTTGGTTGGCCTCGCCAATAAAGAGATCAGATGTGGGTTACTAGTCCCTGTAAGAATAACTCCTCGGTAGTCGTCGGGAAATTTTGAAACATAACTAAAGGCTGATCAAATGCCCCTCACTTTCACAAGCACGCCATATATATATATATATACTGTATATTCCTCCACGTCTTCGTCAATTGAAACAACGTTATATACCAGCGACCTGCGTTTCACGTTATACAAAACTGTCCTCGCGGCTTGCTCATGGGATTTCTGTGACAAAATCAGTTTCTGTTTACATATATTCCGGTTGAAATGCTCACGTTGCAAGTCGTCCTTGTGTAATCCCTGCCAACATGTTTTCGAAAACTGCGGTGAGAAATACTGAACAGAACTTGGAAGACCACATACACAGATATAAGGTATATTATGTTGCAAATAGAAGAAGAGTATAAAAAAAAGAAAATAAAACTGAAAATTTGCTTTAGTTTGGGCATAAACTAGATGAAAATTGTAAAGAAGTGCTGGCAATGCAATGTAACCGCTCCGCAGAGAGCCATTGTTTTCAACAATCACATTGACTGAAAGTTGTCGATAGACAAGTTTGAAAGAGACGCCTATTGCAATAATATCCGACTTTTCTCCACTTGTAGAACGCTCTCAGCACATTCGCTCTGCGTCACATCGCAGAAATTCTTCGCGGTCCAACTGAGCTGAGAGATAAAGAAGAAAAAAATAGTCCATGAAAGTGTTCGCGCGAGCTCAGTTATGTTCGCCGCAGACCCACCCTGCCTTTCCCCAAGCTTCTAACTCTCCCGCCTCGCTGGTTACAGCGGTGTGAGCTGTCGACGGCCCTCGCGCAGTTGGCTCGGGTTTCGCCTATCTGGCAGAGAGATCATTCTGGGTGTACTTGCCGATGACAGGTGAAGAATCACCCACAATGTGTCTGATCTCTAAACCAGGTCCTCACGGCTGCGCTCCGTGCAGTTGGAGGTAATCCTTCGTTTCCCCGGCCTTCCCCTTCGCTCTTCGACGGAGGACGATAACGCAGAGGAACGATGAGGAACGCGGTTTCTGTTCCTATTACATCTGGTTACAATGGAGAAGCTCGTAGGAAATCCCCCGGCTCCAGGTTCGAACACTGTGGACGGATTATCCCCCTGTCTGGAGAGATTCGCAACCTCTTCAGGTTGCCGGATAAGGTCCCTTCACAGATCCCCGACGGATTTGTGTGAAACTATCTCTTCTGATGCCTGTGTCCCCTATATCTTCAGCCCAGGCAGGGGTGCCGGTGTTAAAAAAAAAGTGCAAGATGGCAAGTTGGCAGAAACCGCAACCACAAGTAGAACGCGTACTAGGCACGACCTAATAGCGTGTAAAAGATTTATAGGAGAGGGAGGTTAGAGAAAGGCGATAGTCTTTAAATTGCCTCGCAAACAGACAGATAATCCCAAAACTTTTCATAAGCTCGGAAGTGCGCTGAAAATGTCTTCATTATCCGTGCAGTTTGTTTTGTCTAGCTGACCAGCCCACTGCGCATCAGTGCCCACCAAAGCGAGAGGGCGACACAGTGGAAAACGAAATCATAGGGGAAAAAGGGGGGGGGGGGGAGAAAAAAAGAGCTTTAAGTACAGGACAGGTGAAACGCTTGGTCCGCTGTGAAATATATTCCTGCAGTTGTCGCCCCTTCTCCCCTGAGCAGCTTTTCTCGAATGAATCGACTTTGCTCACAGCAGCGACTCTTATCTTCTTATTGCAGAGAGGGGATATCTCACTGGATGAGTCATGGGAAGTTCACGGCGTCCATTTGTTTTGTTTTTACGTTTTTCTCAATGTGACCCGTTCTTCTTCTTCTTTTTCAACCATGCAGCCCTACAGCATGCGTGCAGAGAGAGAAATATGAAACACGTCTGAAAAGTTCGTGTCTGAGTTGTGACACAAGACTTCCATCTCCAACGTTGACTTCCTCAGTGACAAAAGCATAGATTTCCAATCAAACCACAGCATGACACAGTCTACAAAGGTTTCATTTGGCATCGGTTTGTGACAGTGATCTGGGAAGTACTCATACTGTCTTAATACAAGTCAGGTCATCTATGTTTAGACTGGCGAACCAGCTGCTCTTTTGGCTCCCTGTCCCATTCAAACTTAAAGGCATTATTTACCATTTGCAGATGAAACAAAAACCCAGCTTTACTGCTTCAAAATAGTTCTAAAATGTGATTTAGGGATAGAAACACACAGTTAACCATCTACAGCACGCTTTATTGCGAAAAAATAGTGATGTCTCCTTATATCTTAGGCTTTATTGCGAAATTTATACATGGTAGAATGTGTTATTGTTATATACAACTGACCTACACATTATGCATCAAAATGTGATAACGCGAACATTTTCAAATCACTGCCCAATGGCAAACAATACCTTTAAATGATCGTTTACTCCAAACATGCTTCATTGTTATCATATATTATAGCATGAATTCCCATGAAATAAACCAAACCTTTAGAGAGTCATCACTTTCCAGTGGATTGACAGACTTTCCTTAAATATCATATTTGTGTTCTCATTATAATTCCGCAATCTAAGAATCCGGCCAGTGTATGTTTTGGGTAAAATCATGACAATCATTGAGTATTAGGAAGGCTGCCATATTACGCATTACGCTGTTTCAAGTTCATGTTTTCAGCAGCTGCAAGGGACAAGTATAGCACGAAAACAATGTTTTCATTTTCTTTTCCTTTTCTTGTTTTTCTTTAACAATAATCGCAAGTCTTGTTGGAATGAGTTATACATTCCAGGAACAATATTGCCACACCGTTTTGTTCCTTCTCGAAAATCGGCAGAATGTTTCGAGATTGGCCTCGACTCTAACATCTTTGTAACCTTGTCATTAACAAAAATTGAGTAGAGATCTTTATGTTTTCGTATATGAAAGCATGGGACATTACCTTGTCAAGAAAGTGATGTACTAGGGGGGAGGGGTGGGGAAGTGTCAATTCTGTTATTATGAAGATGTGTACCTTCGAAGAGAATGACGGGAGGGGTAGTGACGGAGAGGAGAAATGGGGGGGGGGGGAGAGAGAGAGAGAGAGAGAGAGAGATAAGTACAAAGAGAAACCGGTCTTCATTGTTGTTTTTTAGGAGTTTCCATAGAGATTATTATTTTTTCTTCATGTTACGTGTAGTTAACGGCACCTTGAAAACGGCTTATCTCCGATTATCTATCGGACCAAACACTGGGTTTGAAAAGAATATTGTGGAATTTGCAAGGTATGCTGTGAGATTAGAGAAAGCATGCTACGGGGCTAATCAGAATGAGAATGCCCCCAGAGGAAGTTATGTGTCCAATTCCAGCCGTTTTGTGCTAATGTGTTATGTGTGTGCTGTTGCCGTTACCTTCAATAACATTTTGCCCTGACTTCTTGTATTAAAAAACATGTTGTATTCTTAACAAGGTTGTCTGCATCGCACCATGCTGTACCAGCAGTAAAAAGTAAAACCTGAGTCACCTTATGTGCTTATGTGTGTGCTGTTGCCGTTACCTTCTTTAATAACATTTTGCCCTGACTTCTTGTATAAACACACACACACACACACACACACACACACACACACACACACAAACACACACACACACACATACACATTTTGTACTCTCAAACAAGGTTGTCTGTCTCGATCGCACCGTAATCATTATGCTGTACCAACAGTAAGAAGTAAAACCGCACTCACTTGATATTCTTGACAAGTGATCGTTACGTATCTGTCCTATCAGGCATTCTCTTTAAAACTATGAGGAGTTGTTGCAATTTTTTGTAGATTTCAGCGTTGTTGGACAAGGTGGCCGAAACATAACCCGTAAAATTGTACTAGCACCATTTTTTATGATGTCGTAGGCCCTCTCTCGACCGACCCTCAACCCGACAGATTATGTGCGAGTCAGCACAGAAGTCAGTCGAAATGGCAATACACTGTAATCCGTTGATACCATGATACCCTGATTGAAACATTTTAAGATATCTTCTTGGACAGACAGGTGTAATCATTTGGAGGTACGGTAAAAACTGGGTGTTCATTAGGTGCGTGTGTGCTGAGTGATGTGCATGCATGCCTGTGCATGGGTGTGTGTGTGCATGTATCAAAACGTGTGTGTGTGTTTGTGTGTATGTGTGTATTAAAACCAACACTTTCTATGGAAAACAAAAATAAATTGCCTAAAAGACAACTATAGACAGCTACATGAGAACTTTTGCAAATAACATGTTAATGATCATACAGGTAGTCAGATATAAGACATAAACATAGTAGATAGATAGATAGATAGATAGATAGATAGATAAATGAATAAGTGAATACAATAATACAAATTAATTGGCAAATTTGGGAGGAAGAAGGGGAGGGAGAAAGAGAGACAGACAGACAAGCAGAGACACAGTGGATCAAGGAAATGGACTTTCTTCACATAAAGATTTCCCGAAACGCCTTTTTTTGTGCTCTGCAGTCGTCAAGTATAAGCGGACTCAATTACAGTTCGTTTACGCAAACTACAAGAAGTATGTCGACGTATATAACAGCGATCAGGACTTACCCTCTAGGGTGTATCAGATGACGTCAAAGTAAGAAGTCGGCGCACTTTCCAGCAGTTGACAAGACAAACACGAGAACGCCAAAAAATGCCTGCTATTTCAGCGCAATCCATTCTGCACATTTATAAAGGGAATCCAAGCAGGGAGATAGAAAGATTTGAAGTCGTGTTGAGGTATCAATCCACATCAATCCGCCAAGGGAGCGATGAAAGGAGGAAAGTATGGAATGGAAAAGGTAAATAGAAACCTATTGGAGCACAAATATCGATGTATTTTGAATAATTCATTCGTCTACGTTAATTTCTATACATATGATTATGAGGCTTGTATCGATGTAGGCCTATACTGCAGTATCTTTTTATAGCTCGCAATCATGTTATTTTTTGTGTGTGTTATATTTGCATGTTATTTTTATGAAGTCTATTGCATTCCAGTGTTTCATCGTGTATTTGTACACAGGGCTCCTCTGGAAAACAGTTGATTAACTGAGGGGGCTACTCTGTTTAATTATGACAAACTAAATGAATAAATAAATATTTAACTAAAATGAATAATGAATAAGAAAAAATGTTTAAGAAAAATAAAAAATAAGATAAATAAATAAAAATAAATAGTTAAAATTAATTAAGATTTAATGAATATATACATAATATATCTATAAGTAAATACAAAAATAAACAATTTGTCTCCGGAACATTAGGTGTACGAAATGTTAGGGGGGAAAAAAGAAGAGGAAAATACAAATATATAAAAGGTACATTGGGCATGCAGTTCCTATAGAAGATATTTAAAAAAAAAACTGAAAGTGCAGTAATAAACTATCTATTGAAGAACTGCTTAGAAACACAGATGAATGACAAAATATGTTTGTGTTTTAGTCATGTAGTTTTTGTATTGATAATAAACTTCCTCGGAAATTTCTTGTGAAATGCATTATAATTTCCCATTAAAAAGATAACAATGACTTTGTGTGCTGTCTAGTACATGTTAAGCAAAAACATGGGAAAAATGATTAGATATCGCCTCTAAACATTTCGCAGACAACACACAAAAGTTCTCTAAAAGGCCACTCGGACATTATTTTAATTCCGTTCTTTTGACGTTCAAACTCAGCCATCGACCTTGTATAAATCTTGTTTTGGACCCACTCGCATGCACTAGTTGCTTCAAAGGAGTCCCGGCTTGGATTTGTTATACAAGTGCATGTATCGCCCAGGTATTGTTATTGTTTTTACTGTATACATAATGTACTTATTGATGTGTGTGTGTGTGTGTGTGTGTGTTTGTGTGTGTGTGTATGTGTGTGTGTGTGCGCGCGCGCGCGAGCGCAAAAAGTAAATTGAATTGAATTGAATTGAAATGACTTTGTTGCAAGAGATTCTGTATCTGCCATTTATATATTAGCAATTTTCATCATTCATTCATATTTACTTTTATTTTCCAACAATACATGTGTATATTACAAACTACGAAATAATAGTAGGCCTATATTCTATGTAACATGATAATATCTAGTTTGTGTAGTGCTGATGATTTTTGTAAAGGTGTCAAAACTTCTATTGTGGTCTTGATAATCTTACACTATGCAGAATGACTTTCGACAACCGGAAAAATGAAAAACTCCCGTCTAAATAAGTTGTAACGTTCATCTGTAATCTATGAAGATCTCCGTTTCAATACCTTTCGGGTTCTTTTTTTTTTTCGCGAGTGTAGTGCTATTTATCATCACTAACGGTGATCTGGAAATTGTTTTTGATTTGATTGAGTGTATTTTTTTTCTAAAAAACTGTCCATCCTGTCTTCCATAGGAATCATCATTTTTATCTTATATGACATGCCTTGTCCTGACAAAATTATAGATAAATGGGAATGGCCAGTGTAATAGATAGATAAATAGATAGATAGATAGATAGATAGATAGATGGATAGATAGATAGATAGATAGATAAATAGAGAGATAAGTAGATAGAGGGATGGATGGATAGACAAATGGATAGATAAAAGATAGACAGATAGATGAGATAGATTCATTACTTTGGAAAGAACCTAATGTCATCAGCTGGTCATGGTTATGATTAGCAGTAAACTCAGTTTCAAAAAAAAAAAACAGCTGGTGTAAAAATAACCTTTATTTTACTTACTCCATGAATGTTGTTTTTGTTTCAGATGCGCCAAACATGCCCACCCTATCGTTCCTATAACCTGACATTTAAGTATTAACTAGGGGACACCACCACAGTCAAGAGTTCAGTGCACCCCACGGCTGTGCCGCGCGAAGTTGATGGCAAGCAGACAAGACGTTGCACGACGGAAGAGTTGTCTTGTCACGAGAGGGCGACAAAGCCACAAATATCCCCTGTCTAGGTTGAATTCAGAGAATGTTCCTCGTTGACCTGTTAATTTCCGTCAGAGATGGTAGTGAAGACAGTGGTAGGGTTACGTTATGGCGCAATCATGATAATAATACCTATATAAAAATAATGGTGATAAGAAAAATGATAATTATGATGATTATGATAAGAGTAATGATATTGACACGTATCAATAAAGAGTGCAAAAACCCAGTCCACGTAATGTTAACATTTCGTCGACGAAATTGACGAAATGACTGATTTTGTAACGAAATAGGCCATGCGACACTTGGCGCCTCATACAAAACAACGGTCTTTGTCCATGGTTTAAACCATGGTTTCAATTGTACCACTTTCGTGAATTCGGGCCACAGAGTCCCACATTTGAGTTCATTCTGTCACCTTTTGAAAGGACGAGGTATTTGAGCTGTAAAGGCGTGAATATGCAGAAGAAATTATGACTTGTCTTGACATTACGACTTTAGCCATCCATACAACAATATCATCGGAAATTCACAGACATCCTTCAACATGATGTAATAATAATGTTGAAAATAATGAATCATAATGGTTATGATAATAACAATAATCACATGCATTATTATTATTATTATTATTATCATTATTATTATTGTTATTATTATCATTATTATTATCATTATTATTACTATTATTATTTTTAGTAGTAGTAGTAGTAACAATATAGATTAGCATCGTCATCATCAATATCATCATCATTATTATCATTGTCATTACCATTACTATCATTACATGTATTATCATTATGAACTGGGAAACGCTTTTCATAGTACAGATAAACACACCATTTTATACAAAGAACACGAAAGCTCAGAGAGTTATTTTTACAACTTAGGGAACTGTTGTCTTTTGGACAAATTATTCTCTTTTTTTTTCTCTCTGGTAAAATGGTAGTTTGATTTACACAAGAAGGTTTATTCCACCCCTTTTGCTGAAAAGGTTTCGAACGTACCATAATATTCCTTTGAATCCAATCAACCCTTCTGCATAACCATCCGTTTGTTGCTGACACCATTATCTGAATAAGTGCTTTGGGGAAGTACTTTCAACCATTGTTTCGATACTTCTCGTCACCATAGCCTCGTCGAAGAAAACAAGGAAGCGATACCGCACGAGCTGACGGGTCACTGTACCGTTGGGTTTAGGGAGATTTAGATTTTGACGCGCGGACGTTCGAGACGAGTGCGCTGGACGTTCTCCTCTCCCCTGCGTCGCGTTGAAAAGTAGCTTTAGATTACGCTGGGACGCAACGTATAAAACATGAAATCGCCCCCCCCCCCCCCCCCCCCCATATGAGCGGTGCATGAAGTAGTTCTCTACGTTGCAAACTGTGCGGACGTAATAATAGCCCAGTATAGTGAGGTGCCCGCACCTCGTCAGGGGCCCCGATACCGTCACCCCGCTTAAAATTGTTTTGAGCGCACTAAACAAAAACTTATGCCGGGAACTGGGTTCGGTACGCTTGAAACTTGGTAGGCTACCACAACCAAGCAAACTGTGGTGAAAACCGAACGGTTTTCGCGAAAATCTGAAATTTTAATAGGAATACGTGTTATAAGTCACCCGCACGCATCTTGTACGTGTTTGTCTATGGGAACATCACGGTTTTCCGCACACGTCTTTTACGTGCTAAGTCTATATGGGAGCGCTGGTGACGAGTTGCGGGCCCCTTCCTGAGCGCACAACTATTCCGCATCGTTAGCGTTTGACGACGATAGCTGCAAATTTTCGATATCGATCAGTGGAAGTTGTGATTCCATTGGAATTTTCAGCATTTTTCCTGTATGTGAGTTGGATTTCAACGAATTTCAGTGGCGGCATGTGATTCAAATATGCGCAAATATACAAATATCGACTGCTGCAGAGGGAGATGGTAAAACTATTTGCACCGAGGTGATTTCTCAACAGTGCTATGTCCCGAGACGAAGTCGAGGGACATGGCACTGTTGAGAAATCACCGAGGTCAAATAGTTTTACCATGGCCCGAAATAAAGCAGTCGATATTTGTTTTATATCCCTCTCGAGCATTTTACTAGAGTTATGATGGTTCCCTTTTGGAAAAATGTGCAGGTTTCCTGACGTTAAATCTAACGTTAGGCCGTAGCAGTGCAGCAGCAGTGCGTGCAGCGCGTACCGAACGACACCGTTGGTTCCTACACACGAGCTACACTACAGCGTGCAAAACTCCGAAAGATCGAGGAGGTCCAGGACTACGTTAAGCGTTAGAAGTAGGTCTAAAGCGGCTTGGTTACCCACATCATCTTCAAAATCGCTTTTAGTTTATTCCTAATTCGTACCTGATCTGATATGGTGTCCTTCTGCTGCAATCATTCCTCCGTTACTTGAAGCGCAGTCACTTTGTCAATAATGAGCTGAACTGCATTGATCACACTAACGAATGGTCTACACACACACACACGCCATCGCACCACAGATTTCTGTAATGCCGTCGCGCAATTTCAAAGCGCTGCTAGCGCTAGCTACAAGCCACGCACAGGACTGTCGCTCAAAAGTATCGCTACTACGCGCACTGCGTACATTCTTAAGTGAGAAATGTTGATATCGATCACACGATCACGATTGGGTGCAGATCGTGGATTCCCAAAAGTACTATATCCCGCTGGCTAGTAACCAATTGCACCGCATCCAGCTGCTCGTAGCTAGCTAGTAAAACTACACCATGTTCGTGCTCTGTACAATCCTATGGCAAGAAGCTTTACACGAGGGATATAATATTAATTATACAACACCTCAGAATGATGTCGAATTGTGATTGGCCAAGAACATGTCACATGACATTCAATAGAAAATACCTATCAAACTCATTGAGAGTGACAGCCATACAATAGGCCCCTGGCATGGGCCTATTGCATGGCTCGAAGGTACTATAGCACGGCTTCGCGGGGGCTACTAATGCATGGCCGCTCACAGAGCTGAGTTCTGTGGCTCACACCCACCCGTAGCAAAGCTCCAGCAAACTACATTGTGTACATTGTACGTGATGGCCGGCTGCGCTGATGCGCTGCCGGTAAGTCTCACATACCAGGCGCGGCGGAGTACTGCATGTTGCAACGTTAACGTGTACGCGCAGCTACCTAGCTAGTTGCATGTATCGCGACCCTACACCTACTGCTGTGTTTTTACTTTTGACTCTGATCTGCTACGTGGACCACAGTGATCCCAAAATCTAGACTTCATTTCAAGTTGAGAAACCGTAATTTGATGACTTTTCTGTGTTTTTATACAAAATCATTTTCGGAAATAGACAAAGTCTAGACCTAGGCCTACTACTAGATCTACCGACATCTCAGATCGGCCTAACAGTCAGGCCTAACTCGATCTAACGTAAGCGTATAATGGGTATAGACCCTGCGGAGTTTGTGATTCCTGTGACTGTGTGGTCGAATCATGACGAGTGTTTGAAAGCAGTACACAGGGTGGTTTACAATTCTCTGCCTGATTGTTACATTTATTTTTGGGCCTTCCTGAGTTGGCGGTCACTAATTTAGTACTGTGATTGTGGACAAGGTGTTGTATAAAACGAATAATTTATGATTTTGTTCGTGCATTGGGGCACGTAATACCGCACTCGGCGCGAGATTCGCCACTGGTCTATTCAACGCGGCGCTACGCGCCTTGTTGAATAGACCAGTGGCTCATCTCGCGCCTCGTGCGATATTCGTGCCCTATGCACTCACAACTCATAAATTATTCGTATACTATGACGAGGTGCGGGTCACCCAAGTATACGCGTAGTGTAAAACTCAGGCGACGCAAGCTAAAAATAGATGGACTTGACGCGCGCTTCTGCGCACGCTCAGAACATGTTTTTTTTTTTCCCCTCTGAACGTCCGTGCGTCTAAAATCTAAAGCTCCCTGATGCTGCAAGTCTCACCAAGAATAGTTTTGATATTGATTTTTTTTTAGCCACACAAATTATGAAAATCACACGTATTCACTTTTAAATGCCTGCCCCTGTGCTGATTTTGAGCAGAAAAATCCAACGTAAAACTAAAAATTGACTGAAGTAAAAAACAAAACAAAACAAAACAAAACAGAACAACAAACAATCATTCACTTTAGAGTCGAAATGAAGAGGCCTTGAATATATATGATTTGTTACATACATTTCTTTTTATGTACCCATGGCTACAAACATATTCTTTTTTTTGTGTGTATATATGATCTCAATATATTCCCATCTATTTTGTTTTATAAAGTCTTTGTGTATGAGAAATTGGTAGGAGACTAAAACCTGTCCTCAACCAAGAGAGAGAAAGCTAAGAAGCTTCTTTCTGACGTCCTGAAAAAATTACACATGAAACTGTGCAATAAATGTGATTTAGGCCCACTTAGTTTAGCTAATGTTTTGCACTAGTCTTCTATTTTGCTTTCATTCAATACTTGTACATTAGGACAAAATTCACTAAGCATTAATGAAGGAGTTATTATGTCGAAAAGAAGTGCAGTCGAACGTAAATAGGCATCACGCTTCTCATGCTATGACTTGCGCAATTTGATTTTATGTAAGGTTTGAGAATGAAACAAAACACTAATATCATGACAAGCAATTAACTGCAAGTGCCTGATATGAAGATGACTCTTTGTGGACAGTTCAGCCTACTGTATACTTCTCCACTTCTGAAAAGAAACAAAAATACCAGACGATGCCTTCAAGAAAGAGACAAAGAAAAAAAATCGAAAGTGAGATATTGTGGTTTGAATAAACACTTTTTCAGAACTCTGTAAATACCACAGAATAGAATGGGTCATCCCTTTGAACAAAGAGTTTTCAGAACTCTATGAATACCACAAGATAAAATGGATCAATCCCTTTCTTTCCCTCCCCGCTGCGAGAAGAGTCATCTTGAGTTTGATGGTTCAGGAAAACATTCAGGCCTATAACGACAGATGAAGAAAATCTGAAGGGAAATGTTGGGCTATCTTTCGGCTATAAACGTGCAAGATTCTGGATCAGCCCAATCGCTTTATAACATTGATTCGCTTTCTTTCCTCAAATTGCACTGCCTGGAAGGAACAAGATGAAAGAGGATACCATCAGTGTCATCACTTGACTGAGATGGACTTTGATTCTTTTAAAAAAAGATAATGTGGGTAGTTACCTAATGTTTTAAATCTTGTCTTGAGATGCACGGCAAACATGATGCCCACTCTGAAATTCGTTGGTAGGGGAGTGATGCTGACAGTAGTATTGCTATTGACTTCCTGCAGCTCCTTTGCGACTGGTGAGTTGTAAAATAGTATTTAGCGTCGGTGATAGTATATACAATTATTTAGACAATTGTAATTTAGTATTACGTCTAACGACAAACTCAGTGTCATTAAATTCTGCATTGATGTTAAATGTAATGTGTGCACACACAAACGCAGCCGCAAAACAGCCACAAATTTGATAGAAAAAAAGCAGCATAAATATTTGAATGTAATAAGAAAAAAAAAACAACAACAACACCCAACACACCACAACAAAAACAACAACCACATCAGTTTATGAGAGAGTGGCATGCGCCACAAGCTGCAAGGATATTTTCTTTTCTGTTTCTTTTTTTTTTTACGGCGGACAGGTAAAAATCGGGAAGGAAAAGAGGGATGTCTTTTACCAGCATTTGACCCGGAGGAGTTACACTGAAATACAATCATGGCTCTGAATACAAACGCTTTTTGATATCGATTGTTTCTGTACATCAACTTGCCAACGTGTTCTTTGGCAGCAGAGCGACAGAGGTTTGATGTTTATCGCGTTACAGATATCGGAAGTTATAGTTCAAAATCAATGTCTTCATTCAAGTCATTCATCTCACTTGGGCTAGTATAGAAACTGTGGCTAATAAAATGTGGCTAGGAAACTGGACTTCTTTGGACTTTAACTCTTAATTTTTCTCCATTATGCACTGAATGTCCGCTCAGAGCACCACCTCGACTGCAGTAGAGGAGATGTTTTGAGTATAAGGTCCCCAAACTACCCGGGACAGTACGAGCAAAATACCCGGAGAATTTGGATGATATCCGCGGAGTCGCCATGGAGACTTCGTGTAAATTTCGAGTCCTTCGATGTCCCAAGTCCAGATAGACTTGTCATCTTTGATCGCGATGGCAAGAATACAGCCTATGAAGGGAGAAGTGATGAGGTATCGTGGTCCCCGTACGTGTCCCTTTCGGATCGTCTCGTGCTCCTGTTGGTCAGCAGCGGCTCAGGAAGAGGTTTCAACATCACCGCAAGATGTTATCAGTCAGAAGGTGAGAAGGCTGAAGTGATGTAGGAAAAGTTAACTTAAAACTGTAAATAAGAATAGATGTGGCCCTACCTACAAACCCATGGACGGTTGCACTGATTTTTTTCCCTAGTAGGCTTGAAGAAAACATTTGGGTTGAACAATAATGATTTTTAGCTTTTGATGTTTTGAATCTTTATTCTACCTATGTATTGGACATATCTCATATACAAACTATTATATTCTTATATCATAATGTACGTATAATGCATTTTGTGAATAAATCCAGTGAAATCAAATCAAAAATCCGAAATTGAAAGCAAACAATTATGAAAAATTTGTTTGGAAATATGTAGATCGTTTTGATTTTCTTTATTTTTTTTTCCGTTTCTATCCATGAGTGAGTAAAAGCTTGTCTGGTTTCATTATCCCATCTAACACGTAATATGCAATTTAATCTCTATAGATGGACGATCAACCTTATTCAAATCCATGCAAAATAGTGTGACACTTACTTCTCCCTATACTTTGACCACAATTTGACAGACCATCGTGAGCTGAAATAATTCGTTTATTTCCAAGATTTAAACATTTCTACCGGATTATGGATTATTATCATTTTCTTATATGACAGATATGAGTACATTCAACCATAGCCTGGATACTGTATTTGACATTTAATTCACACATTTGTATAATCAGAATATATTTCCAATTTGAGAGGGTTAATCAACACAAAATGTTCATTTCAGGTGAGGCACTAACACCTGTGCTCGTGGGTGGCACTGCTCCCAACGAAGGTAGACTGATCGTCCGAAACGGCCGTCGAACCTTCCGCCTATGCGGCGGGGACCTCGTCTTGGCCGATACGGTGTGCCACCAACTCGGCTATCCCGCCGCAGCTTCGATCCTGCAGGCTAACTGTCCGGCGACCGGCTGTGGTGACCAAAATGACGACCCGTTCTGGCTGGTCACATGCAAGCAACGTGGGTTTATTGAATTCTTTCTCATCACGCTCTTAATAATGATGCCAACACACAACAAATAGTAGACAGAAGATAAATAGATGAGATGTTCATTGAAGGAGTTATGACAGATGGAATGTAACGTTATAGGGTATAATGGTTCACCATGTGCGTAGACATGAACAGGTCTGTTTTCGGGAGTCTGTTTGGAAGAGAAGAGGAGCAAATAAGCAACATAAGAGAAGACAAGAAAAGTAAGAAGAGAGTGAAAAGAGAAGAAGAAGTGAAATTGAAGCGTAGTGGAGGGAAGAGAAGAGGAAAAAGTAAAAGAAGGTATCTTTTTGATGAAGTCTCCTTATCGGACAATTGGACAATCCAGTCAAATCCTCTGCATCTTTGAAATTTCCGTATGCTGCTCTTTCCCATTAGGAATTCTCCAAAACTAATGATGTCAAGACAATACAGAGAAAGCATGTTAGGATTTGAACGTAGTTGGTTGACTTTGAAATTAAAAAAAGATTACCAAAGTGAAGGCAAGTAGGAAAAGACCTACGGTACACGAAGAAAGAAAAGATTCAGACACTATTGCAGTTGTCATGTTGCCATATAGTGTTTTAATTAGGCTTCAAGAAAGCAATGTGGATTCTTCTATATTAAATAAAATCGTCTGTCGCTGTCATCTTACAAGCTTTGAAGTCTATAACTCTTGCTTTTTGCGCTTCCAACTTGATTTATGGCTCCCCACAGACAGCTTCCGCTTTCAAGACTGTGTCTTTCAGCCCACTCAATCTTGTAAAACAAAGGGAGAACTCTTCATTCATTGCCACAGTGAGTCAAATATATAGTTTCGAGTTTTGTTTTTGTTTTGCTTTCTTTGTTCGTGGGTTGGTTTTCGTCTTGTGGTTTTATTTCTGTCAGTTATTGCTCTCCGAGTGTTCAAGTGCTGAAGAATATAGTTCACTATATTTTCTCCTTCACTATTTTCCCTTCCAAAGACAAATTATGCAGAGAAATATATGACCATAAATTGATCACAAGGGAAAGGAAGAAATGCACCCATTTTGTCAGTGTCTTTGTCAACTTACATCACTGGTATACAGTACACACTGTTTCTTCTTATAAGTGTATTTGTTGAGACATAGTAGCATAGAGGATGGCTTTTAGCCGACACACACACACACACACACACGCACACACACACGCAAAGAAAAGTAAAATGTAGGGGAAAAAAAGGGAAATTATTACAAGCCTTTAAAATAAAGGCCTACAGAACTGATAACAGTCAGTTCAACTGAATACGGTTTTCAGGTATCCATCCTAAAACTCTGCACGGAAGGTTGTTCCTACATTAATGACATATCTCACATTTTATCCTCTGAGTGTACTTCTGAGATTTAGGAGTAGTTTTTTTACTCTGACGTTTGTACCTCTCAAATTTCCTTCATACAAATTTACACTGGAACACAATTAGATACACGATGGCATGATATGAATAGAAAGTTTACTTGACAAGCTGGACTATCTCGTCAAACTTTAACTCTTCGGTAAAACATCTCACAATGCTTGTGCCTTTTATTGGTCCTGTTTACCTTTGGGAGCAGTGATTTAAACATTTTCAAGATATCACTTTTGATGCTTATGAGTAGGTCAGTTGGATAACAAAACAACCTAGCAGAGAAAATATTTGCAATAAAGCCTAAAATATTAGGATATACCACTATTTTTCTCATTAAACCATAACTGTAGACGTCTTAGTCTGAAAACTTTTTTTAATCATAAGTATTGTTCACATTTTGTATATTTAACAATATTTAGCATCGATTATACTGATTCAAATTTTTACATTGGTTGATTCTATCCCTAACTCACATTTTAGAACTATTTCGAAGCACTTTAAATGCTGGGTTTTTGTTTCATCTGCAAATAGTAAATTATGCCTTTAATATTCTCTCTCACAGAACCTGGCTACGAAGGATGCTACAACATTAGCTCCCCAATTGCTGACGATGGCGTGACAGTAGATACACCTGAGGAATGTGTTTCTTATTGCAAGTCGACGAGTAATAGCGCTTCCATATTGGCAGTACACACGTGGCCAATAACTTGTTCATGCATAGAGGAGTCCGATGTAAATCTCAATAACTTCGATCGGCTCTGCCAGTCGGGGCTTGCCGAAAGTGAGAGAAACGGGGACCTCTCACAGTGCTACAATTGCTCGAGATCTGCAGTTTACGATGGTAATCAGTCAAATTCTTCCAGGAGCATTTTGTACGTTGTTTTTCACCAACGATCCGTTTCGATATCTGACGTGTAGATGTAAAGTATTCCTTGAGCAACAACGTATGTTTACTCATGTGTTATCGACAATCTATAGCTAGATCAAAATGACAGACATAGTTTTTCACCCTTTGAAATGGTCATAGTTCCAATATAACATGTTGATCCGTGCATTGTGTTTGTTTGTTTGTTTGTTTTTATTTGCTGTGATATAGCACCATTCCAGTTCCTTCCTGTACTTATCTTGGCATTATCGTTGTAGCTTCGTGAGTTCAGACTTTTATAAAAATCGCATTAAAGTCACAATAGAGAAAAAAGACCCCGTAATCAATGGTCACGTTTTCCTTGCGGATACGGGTTATTTGAAGCTTTACCCCATACATAAGTTACTTAACATAACCCTCAGATAAAGCACCCCCCCCCCACCCCCAAGTGTGATGGCATCCAGGCTAAACAAACAAACAAACAAACAAACAAACAACTTCTCTATTTCCACTCACAGCAACAGCCCGCTGTTTTTGGCATCTGAACAAAGGCTATCACAATTAATTGAAAAAAAAAATCAAATTACTATCCGGTTTGATGTTTACTTTTTAAGTTAAATCATATCACTTCAATCAAAACACATTATAAGCAGATACTGGCAGAACATTTTTTTTTTAAAGTTCTGAACATAGTGAACATTACATCATTTATTCATCTATTCATCTCTTTATTAATTTGTTTGTTTTCTTTCAGTAGGGTACTAATGACAGTGGCTACAAACATTGTAATTCACAGAGGCCCTCAGTATTAAGTCATATAGTTGAATAGAAGATATCCTCAGTAAAGTCCAAACATTGCCAAATAAAATATTCAGTATTGCTAAGTGCTGAAACACTGAACTGGGAATGTTTAACGCAGTTTTGATTGATTTTCTTCCCCTGCAAAAGGAGGTATTATCATCTGGTGATATATTACCATGACTACTTACTTGTTCGCAGTCGGAGGTCCTTAATTCGAATCCCGCTAAGTGGTTTCGTCCTCGGCAGTGTCCCTCTCCACCCAAGTGTTGAAAATGGATACATCGCAATCATAGGATAGTACTAGTAATACTGGCAGTGGCAACACTAAAGAGGGAAGAGGCTATCCCGAATACAGAACATTATTTCATTTTTTATTATGCCAAGGATATCACAGTGTGAAAAACAACAACAACAACAAAGAAAGACCAACAAATGAACCAAACAGCACTGACAGACCCAAATTTGGTCTGTTTATTTAATAAGGATTTTAGGATAGATAATGTGAAAGTTTATTTCAGTTCATGTCTTTCCCCAAAGCAAAACCATATAAACCAATAAAATCGTCTGGTCTGGTCTCAATGCCCTGCTAAAAAGGAGTCTACTTGGATCTCAGAATTTCGAAGGGGAACGGGTTTGATGATAAAGGTTTCATTTCTGAGCCGTTCGAACAAGATTACTGGTACTTTCCAGTGACTAGCAAGACTTATGAGTAGCAGGACTTACCCTACAAGCTTTGCTTTTTAGTGGGACCCTCCATTTCCATTCTAATCTTTGTATTATGTATATGTACATGTATATACCCTAGAAAAGGAATTTCTGTTGTTACTCGTGATCACATGTACGTTTTCTTTGAAATTGTAAGAAATATGTTCTGTTAATGCATTGTATATTATTTTCCCTGTTTATTCAATGGAAATAGAAATAAACTTGAACTTGAACTTGTGTGTCCTTACTTTGAATGCACATTTTTAGACATCATGCAAAACTTTGCAATACTCCTGGTTTCTAACAATTTACCTTTTATTTACACAAACTTTTATCTAAAATTCAGTGTCAGCAGGTCAATGCCCGAATCCTGATGACGTCATAAATGGACGATGGGATGGCTCTGACGCCAGTTTTGGCTCTCTCCTGAAGGCCGTCTGTCAGACGGGTTATGGACTGCGTGAGAACAAGAGCTCTGTTCTACAGTGTCTGCCTGGGAAGACGTCAACCTATGAGCCTGCTTGGAACGGCACATCCCCAGTTTGTTACCCACTTAATATTTCGGGTAAATCTACCTGTTTGTCTTCTTTCTTTTTCCATTTTGTTGTTGTTGTTGTTGTTGTTGTTGTTGTTGTTGTTGTTGAAAGCAAACAGTTCCTGGAAGTGCACCGATTCCTCCCCCTAATTGCACACATATGCTATGAAAGTTAACCTTCTGTGTAGAAATGCTGTTATCACAGGAAACTTGTTAAGTGTACAAGGTGTCGGCAATCCCTGAAACAGAAATAGTTCCGGTTCATTAAGTTCTGTCTTCAGGATCTACATTGACAGTTATATCAATCAGTGATATCAATAATGACGTTTCTTACCATCCGGCTGTAAATGCTTCATCTTTCCAGATCATTTCTCGTCAACGTCAAGTTCGGCAACACTTGCTGTGACGTATGCCTCGACGGTGCCAACGTTCGACAATCCCATAACTCCAGATCAGACACCACAAGGTATCCACTCGATCTTAGCTGATGTTAACTGATATCTCACTTGCTCATGCTGTGGCTTTATTGTCCGTGGATATTGACTGATTATTCTATACATTGTACTGACATTCCGTGAAAGTATTATGTCCTCAATAGCAACTCTTATCCTCCGGCTGTGAATGGCTCATCTTCCTTAGCTCAGATCTCGTCGACATCAAATCTGGTAACACTTGAGAACGCCTCAAAAGTACCAACATTCGGCAATCTCGAAAGTCCCGGCCGGTCACCAAAAGATGTACAACTCCATTTTGGAGAATGACCAATATCTAAGTTGTTCATGTTTTGGCTTCAGCGTCACTTCCATCTAAATCTATATTAATATATTGTAGTGTACTCAATATCAATCCTAATCCTTCGGCTGTGAATGTTTCATCTTTGCAGCTCAGATCTCGTCGACATCAAGTCCGGCAACAGTGGAATACGCCTCGAAAGTGACTACATTTGGCAATCTCGAAACTCCAAGCCAGTTACCAAAAGGAATCAACTAGATTTTATAGAATAACTAATATGCACTTGTTCATGTTATCAAGCTTTATCTTCTATGTACTTCCATCTAAATCTATGGCAACCCTAATCCTGCGACTGTGAACTGTTCATCTTTCTAGCTCAAATTTCGTCCACATCAAATCCGGCAACTTGGGAGTACTCTTCAAAAGTATCAACATTCGGTAATCCCATAAGTCAAAGCTCGTCTCCACAAGGTATCTATACTCGATCTTTGATATTAAATGGGATCTTATTTGTTCATGCTGTCAGGCTTTATTGTCAGTATATGTGACCCTGTATCACAAAACCAACAAAAAGTCGCTCGACTTGGATTTTTAGTTAAGACCGGACTCTGAAAGAGCAGACCCTAAGCGTTAAAATGATGCATAACTCAATTCAAATGGAATTTCCTAACCTATCCTAATATTGGAAAGAAAGCACACACTATGGAAAGTGTGAACTGAGAAAAGAGGCTCTGAAGTACAGGGACTATTCAAGCAACAACAATTAAGAGATTATCAGATTAAGCTGAAATAAAGTAGCACATTATATAGATAATTGATGCCAACTTTCAAAGCACTAGCACCATCCTTTCTAAAATTATTAGAGTTGAAAGTGCAGAGTATGGATATTGTTTTTAAGAAATGAAAGGGTACTCTAAAAGACACGCCCAATTACACAATTCTACCAATAAGTATTCGAGAAAAATACCAAAAAAAAAAACCACCCACCACAATTTCCTGTTCGTTTTATGATCCCAACTTTAGTATAGACTTGCTCTTTCAGAAAATATGAAAAGCTCAACATTGGATGGGTTGACGTATTTCACCTATTTTCAGTCCTCACACAAAATCAGTGAGTGCGGCAATTTATTGGTTTTGTGATTCACGGTCACACACACACACACACACACACACACACACACATATATATATATATATATATATATACATATATATACATACATATTATACACATGTATATATATTATATTATAATGTATATATATATATATATATATATATATATATATATAGTGAAAACTTTGAGCAAAGAACATGGGTTAAAAGATGAAAAGCTGCATCGCTTCGGTGATCCCTCGCATTTATTCCAAACTTGATTTACATCCTTTGGGTTTACATTTGTATGTCAGGTTAACCCGTTTTTTAATGTGTGTGTGTGTGTGGCACACATACACACACTATAGCTTCTGACCACACGAGCAAAGAGAATTAAGGGTTTGGGACGAACACCGATCTAGGGCTTTCAATAGCTCAGTCGGTAGAGCACCGGTCTAGTAATCCGGAGGTCTCGGGTTCGAATCCCGTTGAAAACCCATTTTCTTTGCTCAAAGTTTTCACTGTTTATTATTTGTATCTGGTCAGTTTACCCTTTCTTTGTTTCAATATATATGTATATATATATATATATATATATATATGCATATATATATATATACATACATATATATATATATATATATATATGGGTGAGAATTTTGAACGATGTACAATTGCCAATTTTCGTACCTTATGACATTCTTTCCCTTAGAACACGCCAGGATGATCTAAGAAACCAAATTTTTTCATGTCATCTCAAAGATTGGTAAATTTCCTTTCAGGAAATATATGGTTTGGTTGACTTTTGCCTGATATTTTTCATTTCACAAGGACTTAAAGCGTAAAAATACGGTAAAAACGCTATTTTCACAATTATTTTTGTTTTTCAAATTAATGATGTGCATTTTTAATGGTACGTGGCATTTAATATCTGACCATGTTCTGGATCTGACATATCATGGGTATGTACCACAAAATTATAAGAACTTTATGAGCACGTATAAAATTACAGAGAACAATTAAAATATCAAAGTCCTAAACAGACGAACGTCCGTGATGCTTTTATTTCTATCGCTGCTGCAAATTCTGCTTTGTTGTCCCAACTGTAACGTATACGAAAATTTGGTGTTCCACCTAATGAACATATCCTGCAAAAATTGTACGTCTGCTGGCTGTACGTGGGACGTAATATTCTTTTATGCAAAATTATACTCAGTTTTCGTCACGGACGTGCCTCCGCTATTTTCTAATAAAGATCATAGCCCATGAAACGTTATTGGCGATATTGTTCTGAGTCGTAATCAACTAAGATCTAGCAACACGATAATATGTTTGTTTTGAGTTTCTGTCCATCCTTTGTCAAATAGGAACCGAAATTATATTTTTAGATGAACCTCCAAGAAGAAAAGAACGTCCGTGATGATTAAAACGTTTTCGAGTGGGACACCATCTTGCTTTGATGGCGATGGTGCATTTTACCTTTGGCTCTCTAGCCGAGGAGCTGCATGCCATTTTTGGAGCGGACTGAGGTTCGTCCGCAGTTTTTGGACCATGCAATTCACCAAAAACCAAGCAAATAATTAATATTTTCTCTGAAAATTCACCTCCTTATCCCCCTCTGAGCAATACATATGTTGTAAGGATGTCAAATTTCTTATAATTTGCATTGACAATACATTTTCAAATTTTTGAAAGAGTTAGGAACGCTGGGTACTCTCTGCCGATTAGTTATCCGTCCTGGAACATGACCCTAGTGGTAGAACGAACGTCCGTGATAATTCCAGAGAACGTCCGTGACGTATGCAATCCCTCCGATAGGGATAGCTTGTCCCGAAAGTGTCCTTTATTCTTTAAAACTTTTGGCTCGAATATCGACAAATAAAGTTTTACAAAGTAGAAAATGAGTTTAGAGCAATAGTTTCAGAATTTTTAAGGCGTTATATGATCATGATGAACAAACAGTTGAAAATTTACTCACAATTTTACGCTTGTTTTCCCTCTAATTATACAAAAAACAGCTAAACACTTAAAACAAAGTTATAGGAAAATGGAATTTTGCGTAATCTATAATTTCTGTGCGTTTAAATTTCTTTCTACTGAGGTTCTGGAGACAATTTGTTCTGTTACAGGTTCTGAAAGTTTCGCTCACGGACGTTCTGTCCGAGAAAGGAAATTTCTGACAATTACAAATATATCACTGCACATAAGATTAATGTTAGCTGAAAATATTACCGAATCACCGAGCCGCTCATACCCGAAAGTGAATAGCGTTCAGCACTCAATTTACCTGTCATAACAAACGGAAAACTTTTTTTCACGGATGTTCGTTGGTTGAATAAGTCAGTGGATTACATAGTAGGAGAAAGAGGATCAGTGCCACTTTTTAGTGACAGGTGCTCTAAGTGTTTATCTTTTGAGTATGATAGCTGCCGTCTCAAATAGAACACATCCAGTTTTGGTCTCCATAACGGACGTTCGCTGTAATTGTCATGATATTAAATGCCTTAATTCATTCTTATTTTTCTCTTCATGACAATTTTTCTCTCATTCCCTCAATAGCCTGAACATGCTGCGACCAAACAGAAAACAAAAACAAAACAGAACAAACCAAAACAAATCCGAAAAGCGCTACGCAATCACATTCAGGATAATGACGGAAGAAGTCTGTAATGAGCATGTGTCGAATAAGAAAAGGAAAAGTTTCAAAAGGACGTGGAGGCAGCTGAATGAAATGACTGAGAAACAGAGAAGGGATCGAGCTCCAACACACAGAAAAAAGAATTGCCAGTGCACTCCCGTTATACCAAATTCCTCTGGATAATTTTTTGTTTGTTTGTTTATGTTTTTTATTCATCGAAATGCCGTCACAAGCGAACACAAATCATGCAGTATACAATTATTGTCTGATGAAAACACACAAATCCTCCGCTTATCATCACATGGTGTTGTTTCATACTCATCAATGAAAAGCAATATTCATTTGTAATTTTTCCAAGATTTTTTTTTTCATTTTCCATTTAAGAGACAGAGAGATCGTCAATTTGTTTGTGCTTTTGTGCTTACTTTGAAAACACATGTTAAAAAAAAGTAATGATTAAGAATAGGTTTAAGGTTGCACTTTGATACGTTCGCTCTTCCAAAGATTCGTTACTCCGATGTCCAAAGGTTTGTTATTCCAAAATGGAAAAAAAAAATTGTAGTTAATTCAGGAGGCTTGTTATTAGAAATTTTCTTCGAAAAATAGATATTAAGGATTATTATTTTTAGGTCCGTTCTTCTAAAAGTGGAATGGGCCTGATATTCGTTTAAGTGAAAACGGTTATGATGAGGTTTTGAAATTGGAGGATTTTAATTGTTAACTTGTTTCTCCACATTTGGATAAGCGAACATAATTTTTCATGTTCCAATTAATAAGCCTTTTGGTTAACCTTCGGAGCTTCCTATCATTTACCGAATAAAAAAGCTTCATAATTATACGAACTCTATCAATTTTCGTATTGACAAACTGTATGAATAACGAGCCTCCTAAATGACGCGCTACAAAAGGTTTGTTATAACAAACCATATTGTATAATATCGAAGTCACAAACATCCATCCAAGTTATATGGACTTATTGTGTCTTGTTATGACGAAACTTCGCAGTATCGAACCTATTATCATTTCTGACTAATATAATAACACAAATTCTCCTCGGTAACAGTGTGTAACGCAATGAGCAAACACAGAGGGATTTCTTCCTAACGTATTCGTTTGCCCTCCCCAGCTAAACTTCGTATTTCTATAACGGAGCACATTTCTGTTGTTTTTCACTATCAATTCTTTGTCATAATTTTAGCTGTGATCATGTTCGTTATATAAAAAGCAAATTTTGCATTGTAGACAGTATATAACAAGTTTAGGACCTGAATATTTACTTCATGATAACGAAATTTTGATAAATATATTCGTTCTCAAGGATGGACTACGTCACTGAGATTACACGTACGTTTGTACGTTCATTTACGAGAGACGGAAAAATTGTTTTTTTGATTCCTCAGTGTGAAAAGATAAACAAGCTTATATTGAGAATTGATAATATCTATTCAGGATTTTGCAGAGGAGTTTGTTCTCGACATGAAATTGCTGTTTGTTGTGAGTAGAATGCGTTTCCAACTCAAGAGAGCTGCATTGTTCAATATCTTGTTTGTACCGAACGTCCGTGAGCTGCATGCGAACCTCCGTGATGAAAACTATGCTGTGTTTGTTGGGTTATAGAGACTGCCCAGATGAGATACATATTAAAAAGGCATATTATTATTTTGGAGTGAGGATTAAAGTATGGGATAGTGAAATAAGAGGTGAAAATATTGAGTTTCTATAAAATGCGCGTAAAGTTAAGAAAGTGTTTAGCGGAAGAGCAATATTTCCACAGAAATGACGAATTGAGTTAAATCATCAGTTGTCTACCGTTACGTACAGGTTAAGAGTACAAGCTTAATATTCTGCAATCACGTACACATGTCCATTAAGATATTTCGTTAGGATTTTGAACTGAATCCGATCTTTGGAAACTATGTTAAATGGTATTCAAATGTATGTGCAGTACTATTCCTCACGGACGTTCGCTGCTCTGGACATGGTAAACTTCAGCGGTGAATAAAAACTTGTTCCTCTGGGAAAATCCTAGTATAATTGGGTTCATATTAAAGCTTGAGTTATACTCTTTCAGGTAAGATGAATGATTTGAAGAATTTCCTACTTTTTAAATTTTGCCTCGTTTTGGCTCAATTGTACATCGTTCAAAATTCTGACCCATATATATGCATATATATATATATATACATACATATATATATATATACATATATATATATATATATATATATATATATATATATAAGTATAAATTCTATATATGAACTGGCATTTCGTGAAGGTAAAAAGTCCTCAATAGCAACTCTATAATCCTCCAGTTGTGAATGGTTCATCTTTGCAGCTCAGATCTCGTCGACATCAAGTCCGGCAACAGTGGATTATATCTCAACAGTGCCAACATTCGGCAACCACATATCTCCAGACTCGTCACCACAAGGTATACTACTCCGTTTTGGAGAAAAACCGATTTCTGATTTGTTCATGTTTTAGCTTCATTGTCACTTCCATCTAAATCTATATATTCTGTTGTCCTCAATAGCAACCCTAGTCCTGCATATGTGAATGTTTCATCTCTCTATAGCTCGGATCTCGTCGACATCAGGCCCGTCAACAGTGGAGTACGTCTCAACAGTGCGAACTTTCGGCAATCCCATAACTCCAGGTCGGTTGCCAAAAGGTATAAACTTGGTTCTGGAGCACGCCTGATATATCCATGCTATTTAGTGTTAGCCTACCTAATATCTTTATCTTAATCTGTGATAATCTAATTTAGAATACATTGTCGACTTTTGTAAATGTATAATTTTTCGAATGAGTGCTTTAATACCAATTTCTGTAGTGTTTCGAAAATTAAGAACACTTGAACGATTGAAAGGTTGCAATAACAGAGAAAGAGGAAAAAGGAGCATTAGAGAAAATATGTGGTGATGTGCGTTTTGTGTTGTTATGTAGGGATCTCGGGAAAGGGCGAGTGAATATTTGGAGAGGGGATACGAAATCAGTTTCTAAAGGACACATTTTGTGTGCATGTGTGTGTGTGTGTGTGTGTGTGTGTCTGTTGGTATGTGTGTGTGTTATTTCTTCGTTGATCTTAACCAGTGATGCTTGATGTTCCGATTTATTTGCTACGGTGCAAATTGAAAAGTGGTAAGTGGGAGGAGTGTTTGTTAGTTGGTCCTCTACACTTTATAAGATGTATGTGTCTGAGTGTATGTGTATTTGAGGGTATTGCTTTTGTGTTTAGATATACTGCGAGCCATGTTTAGCGTTGTAGATGTTTAAAGGACAAGTTCACCTTCATAAACATAAGGAGTGAGAGAATGCAACAATATTAGTAGAACACATCAGTGAAAGTTTGAGGAAAATTGGACAATCGATGCAAAAGTTATGAATTTTTAAAATTTTTGTGTTGGAACCGCTGGATGAGGAGACTATTACAGCTTGTGAGTCATATGCGTACAGCAGTATAAAGAAAATGTAACAGAAAATTCAACATGTTTTCACTTTTTTTCGCATAATAAAAGAGCACTTGACTTGCCTCTTTCTAAAGGCAGGGGGAATAATATTACCCATAACATTTGTCGGTAACGAGTCGGGGGAATGTGTACTTTTTTCAAAAGATGGAATTTTCTGAAATTCTCTTTATATCTTCCTTATATTGTTGTACGCATGTGACATCTAAGTTATTCATACACTGCAGTAGTCTTCTCATCCAGCGGTTACTGCACAAAAACTTCAAAAATTCATAACTTTTGAACGGATTGTCTGATTTTCCTCAAACTTTCAATGATGTGTTCTACTAATATTGCTACATTCTCTCAATCCTTATGTTTATGAAGGTGAACTTGTCCTGTAAAGAAACTATGATATCGAAATCGAAAAAGGTAAGAGAGGATAATCATAAGCTAACTATAGCCTTAGAGTTAAAGTTTCGACGTCCTTGACGTATCAGAAAACCTAAACAAACGTGTTCTATATTAGATCGCTTCATCTTGAAGTGATGAGTTGCGATTCCTAATAATGAAAATAATGAAGACAATGTGCCATTCCCCCACCCCCAGGTATTCTGAATTCGGAAACAGATACTAGTAGCACATGTCATGATACACTTTTCAAGAATTGGTTGACATCATCACCTATACTCGTGTCTCTCATACAGTCATTATGAGTAACTCGTGAAGAAGGGACTACACATACTGTACATACACACTTACATCCTACTTACATACACACACATACCCACACATACACACACACATACTTTTATACACACATACATATACACACATGCGCACACATAAACACATTACTCAACTTCAATTGCTCTTTTGCTAATAGTGAATACACTATTTCATTTCATATAGGGCCTTCACTGGATGTTCTCCACATT
This sequence comes from Diadema antillarum, assembly GCF_040938485.1. NCBI lineage: Eukaryota > Metazoa > Echinodermata > Echinoidea > Diadematoida > Diadematidae > Diadema > Diadema antillarum. The sequence continues at coordinate 428,531 of NW_027271031.1, read as the reverse complement.
ATTCTCATAGCCGTCTTATCATTGAGTTTCTTCGTCGTACTAGCTAGTGGTTTGCGTCAGGCGTTCGTACTGCGGCATGATGTAACTCGACGAAGTGATATGGTAAGACTCCCCCCCCCCCTCCTTTTTTCCCTTTTAAAGGCATAATTTACCTTTTGCAGATGAAACAAAAACCCATCCTTAGTGCTTCAAAACAGTTCTTAAATGTGCATTAGGGATAGAAACAACCAATGTAAAAATTTGAACCAGTATATTCAATGTTAAGTATTGTTAAATATACGAAATGTGAACAATAGTTATAATAAAATTGTTTCTAGATCAAACTGTCTACAGTTATGGTTTAACGAGAAACACAGGGATATCTCCCTATATCTTAGGTTTTATTGCAAAAATTTTATATGATAAGATGTTTTGTGATACAACTGACTACATAATATATGCATCAAATGTGATAACTTGAAAATCTTTAAAATCACTGTTCCCAAAGGTAAACTGTACCTCTAAACCATGCTCATGAAATGGATATGAGAAACAAGAACAGTAAACCAGATTGCCCTAGTTTCAATACATCAAGTGGAGATGAATGATACAATGATCTACTGTATTCCCTACTGGAGACAACACATACAGTATTCCAGACTGTGAACACAATGTAAAATACAGAGTGAACTCATTGTGAACACAGTGTGAAATCTCACCACACTGTTAAATCTAACTGTGTGAACATATTTTGAACCATCAATTCAGAGTGTGAAATAGAACATTACAATTTGAGAACCCCGTGATAAACTGCACAACAGTGTGAAATAATCTTCACAGCGTTTTAACATCGTCGACTACGTGAACACATTGTGAACACACTGTGGACACTGTATAAGGGTTTGTAAAGCAATAAATGAACACACAACTATCCACTTCTGGAATATAAAAATGTACTTCTGAGAGAAGACAACATTCAACTTGATATCATAACAATGTCCTGCAGGCAAACCCCGTTACGTACATGAGGAGATTGAAAAGGCAGTCTGGTATCGAATACGGAGATGAGCGTCGCTGCCACTCTCTTTACCTGGACGACCAGGACGTCGCAAGCGGCAATGACGACTCAACGTACTACTGCATCGAGGGTGACTTCCCGTGTGAGGCCGACAGCAGCGTGTTCACCGCAGAAACCTCGGGTTATATTGATGAGGTATCCCGTCTACGCGTACCAAGCCTCCGTCACTCAAGTGTGCAATCGTGCGGCGAAGAAGATGTATATGCAAGCGTCCCTGACTTCATGTTTATCAACATGTACAGATGCGAGAGTGAATGACGCATTATCACGTCATATACAGTAACATTTTGTCACAACACAATATCACAAATCAAAGAGAAAGTTAGTTGACTTTCGTTTATGATGATGAATGATTGTTGTGACATTGCGTCACGCGACGAGAAAATGTTGCGAGATAAGATTTGATAGCGAAGTAAGGGCCTAAGTTGTTAAGAGTTGATGAGCTAACAAACGAATAAATATTCCTTACCCTGTATCTATAAGCTCATATTAGGTAACTTACATGACTTCCAGTGACTACTGCTTCATAAACTTCTTCTTTTGCGTCTAACTCTAAACACTCATCGATGTTTTTTTTACTCACATCCCATTAACTCATCCTATTAACTTTTCGAAGTAGAAGAGTTGGTGTCTGTGGTGTGACAATGTACTATTGGGTTGATCCAACAATTATATCACAATAACACCGATACTCTTCCGCTTGATACTTAGTGTAGCGTTTATTTCCAGCTCATTGAATCAGTCTGCATCTCATGATTGTATATTGTGTGTTCGTTTTGAATGCACTGATAAGTACTTTAAGTGTATTGGCGTAGTATGTGATGGCTGTGTATATTTGGCATGTCCAGGCACTACAGTGCTAAAAACTTGTATAGACGATGCCAATTACGTCATTCGTCATAATCATTGCATACGTGAGTTTGTTTTCCATCTTGTCTCTCGAAAAGTTCATCACCCCTATCGTGAGGTGCACATTCACGTCACCAACCTTGCCATGTGTAACTTTAACCCTGCAACGCTATCATGACTTAAAAGTTTTCAAGCCAATCTGCTTTCAAAACTCATCGTGTGGTGTGCATCTTTTGACTATAAGTGATGATTGCCTACAAAATTTATTCGAACAGGATGGCAGGATGACGCAAGACACAGGAGAAAATTGAAGTCCAATTCACTGTTCCTGTCTCTCTCGGAACAATGGTTGAGCTGTCCTGTAGTGTTTTCTCTCTCACTTATTTTAAGTAATAATACATTTATATTATCGGTATTTTTATATGTTATTTCTTTCACAACAGTTTTACCTTGGTCACTGATGGTACGGCATTCAGAAATCGTAGACTGATTTGTATGATATTTTACCTTTTCTTTTGATATATTGTATGCATCTGTATGTATCTGTTACGTTACCTACCGAGAAAAATAAAATCATACATTGTCAAATGTATTGTTTGAAGACTAGAAAATAAAGGGGAATAACATTAACATAATGATGTGGTGGAAGTAGGAATAGCCAATACCAATCACAAAAAAGCAATAAGAAATGAACACACACACACACACACACACACACACACACACACACCACACAAATCAAATGATTACATTTTCCCTTCTCAGCCGGCCTGCACAGCTGTTCAGATCAGTTCGATTTCGTTTTATTTTATTTCTGCATATTTCCAAGAAAATCATACATATTGTACATGTACAGTGTATTCCTAACAAAAGTGTACATAAAAAATTCACAGTATGATAATCACGATAATCTTTAAAAGAATCTGAAGACTTTTGATGAAATCAAAGTGTAACCAGCAATATACGCATTTCTAGTTATAGACAGAGAAAACGATGTAGGAGTCTGCCATATTTACCAGGGCCTTGATAATGAACAAAATTGAGTTTAAAAAATCACGTAGACAAAAATGAATACATGCAGACATGGGAAATGTAAAATTGGAACTTGACTTGTACTGACTCAATGATTAAACAATTGAGGTGAGTTTGATTGATTGTTTCATTTGCCCATTTGGGAAGATGACTGGATTGCTGGACAGCCCATTATTCAGATGGTTGGATAACTGGATAGCCCATATTCAGTTTCAATAGCAAGTGGGGAAGGGAAAAAATAAGTAACGTGAGAGGCTAATTGTGCAAGAGAGTGATAAATCATATTGTGTGAAGTTGCAATTTTAGATGAGCTAACGTTAATGCTGGAGATCACTAAAAAAGTTTGCACCTACATAAGTATACGTGTTGTGTACGCATGAGTGTACTCGTGCCTCTGTGATTATAATTCTCCGTGTGTTAACATTGAGTGTGTATGCCTTTTTGTTTTTTATTTTTCTTGTTTATATTGTTCATAGACAATGCTGGTAAGACAAAATGTTATATCCAAAGAATTAGCTACTATTATGCCAGTGTCATTACTGGGAAAAACCGAAGTGATGAACATCAAGTTCAATTTCCATTGTTTTCCGATTGCACGCTATTGATGCAATAAGTACTTATCGTTACGAAACAATTAATGTGTCCTTGTACCTCAAAGAGCCCTTTTTATGTGCTATTCTATTATGGGCATGTCTATTACCATCATATCGAGGAAACGATGCAACTTGATGCGTTGAGACATTACTGTTTCGATGAGTTGGACATTACTTTCAAGCAAGGAGAAAGCTGCGTGCAAACCTGTGAATTTTTTAATTTCATTTTTTTGAAGTTGATCGTTTTACATTATTCTGACGGCAAAGTTTCAACCTGCGTAGAGTAATTGCAGCTGATTTGCAACTAAAAGTAGGTTGTATAAACATTTCAGCATAAGAATGCTTTAATCGCCTGTTACGGTATGAATAGTTACATCATGTAATCTTAAGTCTATTATTTTCTTCCTTTGAACGCTCATCTCTATCTACGCGCAAGATTACCTCACTTTTCCAATATGAATGTAACATACCTTATAGTGACTTAAATTAGTTCTGTATCTTGAAACATTATGAAACAATATTTCATTATACAGAATTGATTTAAATCACTCTGTATCACTAAACTTAACATGTTTTAAAGTTCAGTCTGTATACACTGAATTTTCAGATACTTATTACTTTTCATTGAACTGTTGATGTATGTTACAAATGTATATCTGTGGAAACTTAATAAATACAATTAAAAGATATCTACACACATGCATGATGATGTAAATAGGTCAAGTATGATAAATGCGGTGTGATTGGTAAGGTTGCATCAGGTGATCATGTGAAAATTTCTGTATATCGCACGGCCGTGCCCCTATATACGCTTGATTTTGGCATGGGAAATCCCATTCACAGCATTCAATGTCAGGTTTTGGTGCTCAGAGCGTTCCAGCATTGAATAAGTGACATTTTTAGAATTGATTTTGGTATGAAAGGTAAGGAACATATGTGTCTTAGATCTACACGAAATCATTAGTAGATGAAGTAGGGTTCAGACCTACAGAAAATGCATGTAAACCGGAGGGTCTATTAGTGAATGTTCTATTCGCGTTGATGCACCAGTATTGGACAATAGAGCTTCAAAAACTAGATTTTCTCTCGTGCAGTTCTATTTCACATCGGCCAGCCGCTCGGTGAAACAATACGGCACACCAGATGATTTAGTATTTGTCGTTCTATAATCCAGTATAGTGCACGACACAGAACATGTACTAACTGTATAATAATGTATGCTGTTATTTAAGATTATCCAAATGCTTACTAAAGGCAATAGATTAATACTAGGTTGCGCATGCAAGCTTGTGCACTTAATTCCGTTTGCATAATGATTTCATGCGGATGAGAAAAAAAGCAGCTATTCCTCTCCTTAAATAAATGCTTTCCTGTTGTGTTTTTTTTTCAGGAGCTTGTATTTCTCTTCTTTTCCCTCTACATTCGGGCTAGTCATTCTCCGTTTTGGCTATTTCATCAAAGGCTGCTGGTATATTTTACTGTATAGGTGTGTTGATGCGCTTAAGTGCAATGATAATTTCGACAAGGACCAATGTTTCTATTCATACCTGTATTTTGTTGTCGTTGTTGTTTTTGCCAAAGTTTGACAGACTCTATAACCGTATTCTTCACACTCCCCCCCCCCCCCATTACACACACACATACACACACGCGCGCGCATACATACATATCTCCAAACAATAACAAGATACAGTCTCAGTTGGTGACAGCATGAAACGTGAATGCTGTTGCATTTTACTGAAAAGATGCTTAAGTGTCCATGCGTGGGAGCGAAATGAGTAAGATATTATTCATACAGATATGTCAGGCAGAGAGAAAGATCAGTAACCTTAACTTCGATAAGAAAAAAAGAAGAAAGGAAGAGATTATTTCTAACAAACAATAATCAAGAGAAGATAACGATTGATAATAATGATTGAAGTTGACATTGACTACTATGATGATGATTCAATTGACCCCTAAAAGATATGGGTTCATCCCACAAGACCGACAGCCACGAGTCATACAGCCCACGTGTTCGACATTAAAAACAGGTCCATGAGTCATACAGCTCACGAGTCATACAGCCCATGAGTTCGTCACTAGGAAAAACAGCCCACGAGTTCGACAGATAAAACACGGGGCTTAATGTGTCAGTCTCGTGGGCCTTGTTAGCTTAGTGTCGATCTCATGGGCTGTATGACTCGTGAGCTGTATAACTCGTGGGCTGTATGACTCATTGGCTGTACAGTATGACTCATGGGCTTTATGACTCGTGTGTGTCGGTCTCGTGACGTGCACCCAAAAATATTCCTTCTACCCAAGCCTGGAATCACCGACCACTCAATGTTGTCACTGTACCTACTGTTGATATCTTCCAGAGGGCTGCCCTTCCAATCATCAGAAGGTTGTTGCCTCCTGCAGGGTTTAAAATGCTATCAGCCTAATAGCTTGATTTTACTTGCCATTAATATATTTATTGTAAATAGTATAAGTACTGCCAAACACCGCCGACGTGGTCGGCCAGTGTCGTCGCACAATCCATCCCAGTTTAGCTTCTACGAGCTGCTGCAAGGATCACCCATTCAAGGTTCAAGAGGATATCATACTATCATGTTACCTTTCATGTAACATCAACTTTTGTCTACATTCCACTTGGTCTCTGCTTACATGACGTGGGCATAGCTTCCTACAGTCCGAGAACGTCCATTTGATGTATAGACATTCTACGGATAAAGGATCTCTAGTTTACGAAACCAGAACCGCACAAGTTCCTACCTGATTGCTTCAAGGAAATGAGAGGCCATCATCTAGGACCTACTCAATCTCACTGTGTTTGCGAACTTCATGTATTACGTTCAGTTTACAATCATCTCCTCTTTGGCGTATCAAAATTTGAGATACAGTGTGGAAGAAAAAAATCTAAGACCAAAAAAAAAAAAAGAACAAAAAGACCAAGAACAAAAGCTGGTTGGCTCGAGCCCTGTGTGCGAGATGTGCGAGAGACATAAGAGGACTACGAGATTCCGCGCAGCGTAGACGAACAAGAAAGGATAATGGAGAAATTAAAGTAAAAGGCGAATGCGTGCGTGCGTGTGGGTGTTGGTGTATGTGTGTGCGTGTATGTGTAAACGAGACAGTACGTGTGACTGTGGGGCAAACAATAAAGAAAGTGAAAGAAGCATATTACAGGCGATGAATCATTCAATACGGTTCGAATATAATTGTGCAAAATGAAACCCCGAATAATTAAATACATGTGTATATATGTGGCAAAACCACAACAGCACAAACATTGGCAAGGATTACTGTAAGTAATATCATAATCTCTGTCTATGACAAACTACGGTCACCAGTTTGTGGCGTACAGATGTTGATTACGACGATCATTTTTAATTTCTCCATCTGGTAAGTTAAACTTTAGTTAAATCCGTTTTTTATTTTATCTTTTTTCAATCTTCCAGGGAGGTGATTTTCTTCTCACCTCCCTGAAACTTCTAATATTAGTAATTTGAACGAATTGAATGTGTGGCATTGCGTTTCCTCGAAATCTATTGTATAATAATATGATCGTAAAATGCAAATGCGTTGCTAAGCCCAGGTCTCATTGAATAGGCGAAAACCTGTCGCCACCCATTTTACGACGGAAGTTTGTTTATTCATTTTTAATCTATTTTTTTTTTCGAGGGGGGGGGGGGGTGCTTGTATTTTATTAAAGTCGGCAATGGTCGACCGTCTACCGCGGTTACGTCTTCCTCGTCTTCCTCCTGATACAGTAAATACATGACATTGACTTGCTTGGGCAAAACCATGCTCATTCCTCTTTGACAGCTTGTGGAATATTGATACTTCTGAGCAGTCTAAAGCATCCTTTTATAACAGAGCCTTTCAAAATATAGTTACCGTGACGTCAGCGATTTTTTTTTTTTTTTTACCCTGCCTGTTTAAACGGTCCCCGAAAAATGTTGCCCGGACGTTGTCGCGGTATCTTTCACCAAATTCTACAATAATCACCCCGATATTACCCTGACAATAGTCCAAACAGAATGATGTACAGCGCACGCCGAGCACGTGCATTGACTGTAACTACACCCCCTTTGCACATGAACCGGTAGGTTGTTAGGGAAACCTACCTGGAGAAGGTTTTCGGTGTCTGTCTGTTAAAACGGTATTACTCGCTTTCTCCTGCGGGTGTAATTGCCCGAGGCAAGGAATTTTGTTCTCCGGATGTTGTCGCGTTTAGGTCTGTTAAAACAGGGCTTTATTCTGTAATCATGTGGTACTCTTTAAACTGTTGCCAAGCGTCAAACTTAGTTGCCGAATACTATAATTTTTTATACTTTACAATAAAGAAGAGAAGGGATGGTCAAGGAGTGAAGAGAAAAAGAGTGAAAACGTGAAGAAAAACAAGCAACAAGGCCAACAGGACAAAAAGAGGAATAGGAAACATTGTTTGTTTGTATCACTTTCCATCTGACGTGAATATATTTGGCTCAATTGCCCATACTCATTTGCACTATATCTAGCTACCGCATAGGGTCTAATCAACCTGCCAATTGTAAGTGCTTGGTGCGGACTACTTTACCGGGTTAAGCACTTTACGATGAAAGACGTAGCTTGATGTATTACGTGCATGGGTTGTGACTCTCTCACACACGATACCTCCATTTTATGTCCTATCAGAGTGTTTTGTCTCTGCTAGGTCTGCTAGAATGGACGGCATGATAACACAAAACATGTCTCAGTAAGACTCACTTGGAATCGAACCTGCGCTCCAACCTGCGTCCGAACCCGAGCAATTCTCACTATCAACAATACGCAAAAAGTACCCGGATGTTGATTTAAGCGTAATTTACGGTGCATTATGGGATAGTTTGGGGAGCCAAGTCACTTCCGTTCGTACGCGCGTGATACGCGAATGCTCCTTACATACATACAGCTCACAGCTATACAGCCGGCCGACTGTATTCTTGCGTGTATAGTGAGGTGCTCGCACACTGAGTCCTCGTCAGGGGCCCGAATACCGTCACCCTGCTTAAAATTGCTACAAGCGCACTAAACAAAAAAAAAAAAAAAAAAAAGGATTACGCCCAGGACTGTGTTCAGTACGCTTGAAAATTTGCAGGGTTACCACAACCAAGCAAACTGAGGTAAAAACCATAAAGCTTTTCTTGAAAATCATGGTCACCCGCACACGTCTTTTACGTGCTTTGTCTATGGGAGAGCGGGGTGGCGAGGTGCGGGCCCTTTCCTTAGCGCACATGAATCCCGCATCGTTCGCGTTTGACGACGACTGCTGCAAATTTCCGGTATCGATCATTGAATTTGTGGTTCCATTACAATCTTAAGCATTTTTTTCCATTATGTGAGTGGGATTTCATAGAATTTCAGTGACGTAGTGCAGAGATGCCAAGTTCAAAAAACTTTTATGAGTGAGATTTTTATGACTCGGCATCTCGGCGCTAGCGCGCATGCGCGCGCGAACGAGGGGGATGTCCCCCTGCCATGGTATGGAGCTTTTTTAAATTATGTGTATATTAGCTCTTAATGATGCGATCTGGTGCATACTTAAGTGACTATTTTTTACTAATTTTGAAAGGCAAAAGGGAAATATACCTTCAATTGCAACTATCATTTTGATCCTTTGAGCTATATGCTCCTTATTTTTGGCCCAAATTGCAGACTTCACCAGATGCGTGAGAAAAATGGGTGCCATGCGTGAGATCGTGAGACAGACCCTAGATGCTTGAGTCTCACGCAGAATGCGTGAGACTTGGTAGCTCAGGTAGTGTGATTGAAACATGCATAAACATTAACTATGACGAGGTGCGGGTCACCCAAGCATACTCACTGTTTCCTCGGCTTTTTTAGCGTTTATATGATTTGAAATTTCTCCATTCTAGAGAAATTGCTGTAAATACGACTATGGGTCGTTACTGCGAAGCTGCTATGTGTTTGCCGCACGATAATAAACGATAAAAAAAATCAACAGAAATAGCCCTGGATGCGAGAAGTAACGTCGGTAAAGTTTCCGGATGAACACTGTACATTTCAGATGCTTTCACTGTCAGTGATTCGAGGTCAGGCTTGCGTTTTCCATGACAAGAATTACCTCTTTCGGTCAAAAACGCTTTCAGCTGGGGAACGGCCATTCTGTCGAAGTTTCGAGAAGGACATTACATGACGATATCCAGGTGGGTGAATATTTTATTATAGTATTATTTTTAGCCTTGTCGTGGGGTATGCAGAGATGATTGATATACAAGTCGGTCGCTATGATCAAGCAGTATACAGTATGTCCCCAAAAAAATTACAACGGGACCCCCCGCAATGATATCTTTAAAAATAGTGAATCGATCTAAATACAAATTCAGGGTATGAAACTATAACTCATTGCCCACATCTTACAGAAAACCCCATTCGATTTGCTTCAGTGGTCAAAGAGAAATGAGGAATTTTGTAGAGGATGTCGGGAATCTCTTTTGTCCAAGTTCTGTCTTTTATTCACGCACTATCTAGAGCATTGAATTGCTAAAATTGGAAAAATTAGACTCATGACATGCTTTACAACAATCTACATTTCTCTGTGACCGCTTAACCAAATTGAATGAGGTTTTCTGCAAAATAGAGCTAAGATGTTATATTTTAAGGCCCCGAAGCAGCACTTAGACAGGTCGATCATTTTGGATGTTATCAATTCGAAAATTTGATTGTAATTTTTGAGGGACATACTGCAGTATGTCCCAAAAAAATTACAATAAAATTTTCGCATTGATAACATCCAATATGATTATTTTTTTTTCAATGCTACTTCAGGGTCTTAAAATATAACATCTTAGCTCTATTTTGCAGAAATCCTCATTCGATTTAGTTAAGCGGTCACAGAGAAATGGGGATTGTAGTAAAGCATGTCATGAGTCTGATTCTTCAAGTTTAGCACTTCGATGATTTTGTGTGTGAGCAATAGACAGAACTTGGACAAAAGAGATTCCCGACATCCTCTACAAAATTTTTCATTTCTGTAAGATGTGGGCAATGAGTTATAGTTTCATACCCTGAATTTGTATTTAGATTGATGCAATATTTTTAAAGATATCATTGTGTAGGGCCCCGTTGTAATTTTTTTTTAGGACATACGGTATGTCTAACCGATAGCTTGTATGCAAGGCCGGGCCGGCCTAGGGCAAATACGGGGGCTAGCTATCAGAGGCCTGGCTCGGGTACTGGCGCCTATCCGTGGCCGGCACGGCGCTAGATACGTACTCGTACGCGCACGCTATACGAGAGCTGTGCAATTATATGCCCCGCACCGGAAATGCCCGAGTCCCGGAAGTGCACTAAATCTTGACGAAAAAGCCACATCCGGGTACTTTTTCGCGTATTGGGGATAGCGAGAATTTGACTGAGGGGTAGACACGCTACCGACTGAGACACCTCGCCGCCCTCAAAAGCATGGTTCACAAAACAGCTATATACAACGGGCCGGGGAACTCTTGAACTTTGTCATACAGTATTAAGATTTAAACTATTGCCTATACGGTCATGACGATATAAGATGACGTGAGCTTAGTTGTTTAAATGTAAAATTTTATTTTAAATCTACAAATCGGTAGTGCCTTGTTTTGATATCAGTATACAGAGTGTGGAATAAGACTAAAAATATATACAGCAATTAAAGTATAAAACATGATTATAATATCGTTCAACACAGCATTGTGAATTTCGTGCCTTTAATGATTAATCACATGGCAGGTAGAGCTTGAATCAGCACGATGTCTTGGACTTCTTGGAGTCGCACGTTACTGATCATAGCGATCATCGTGTATGCATCGTTTCAACCGGGAAACTGCATCTCTACAGGTATGAGCTATATCATCTATAAACGTAGTGCTATGACGTTTGCAGTAAATCATTGTTTAAAACCTATCAAAGAAAATTTGGTTGAGAGGCGACCCCGTGAGCAAGGGTTGGGAATATCTCATTTTCAGTGTGTTTTTAGTGTTTCTTTTTCATTTCTGCCTGCAGTTGTAAATTGAATGTGCTTAGATTTTCTACAAAGTGACGGACCGGGAGCTTGATCCCCAATTATCATGTTTTATTACCATATGATGTAAAAAGTGTAAATGAATATGTTTTACAATAAGAAAGTAGATGCAACACAAACTTGATAATATTCATTTCCACTTGTAATAAAATATAATCAGTCGGCGGGGCTTGAGACAAAATGTGATGTAACTTCAAACAATTTTGGACGTTGTGTTTTCTTCTCTCTCCCTCCCTCTCTCTCTCTCTTTCTATTTCTCTCACACACAGAGAGATTGAGAAAAATGTAGGATGGCGTGTGTATTATGTTGTCAAGAATATGCAAGGTAAAGACATAATCACTGAAATCCTTGGTAGAGTCATGCTACCCTTTAGGATAAAGATTTAAGATATAATTGACTCGCATGATATGCATACGCATGAAACAAATGCAGTCAGATATCTCTCTAGAACTTCATAAGAAATGATTATCATTTATGACTGCAATTCAGCCATTTTTATTTTACAGTGATGTTCTAGGTCTTTACCATACTTTTAGATATGTTGGTCTCTATCGTTCATCTCTCTGGTCTGGTTTTAAATCTTTTCAAACAACCTTGTGGTCAATATCTTAAACTACTACAGTAACATAAAACTTATATAAAAGATTAAAAAGTAATAAGTATATGTCATCATGTTTGATAATTCTAGATAATGAAGTGATTTTCTGACATAAGAATCAAATCAAAATTATTTGATTATCAACTTTTCAGTATTCTTTCGAGGGTTTGTTTTCCGTTTATTTACGTCAAATAGATCATCATCTCGACTGCAACGAACGTAGTGGGGTGACCATCATGTCACCTAACTTCCCAAGTCGCTACGATGACAACGAAGATAAGACTTGGGAAGTTTTTGCCACTGTGTCCTCAAGACTTATCGTGAGATTTATATATTTTGACATGGAACGTGCTGACTCCCTCCGAATCCGCGATCGTTTCGGCAGAGAGACAACATACACTGGAGTTCAGATGTCCTTCCCACCGTACCTGTCCCTTTCAGATGGCATCACTCTCAGATTTCTGTCTGACTACAGTGGCAAAAGGACTGGTTTCAACCTAACTGTAGACTGCTACATCCCTCGAGGTTAGTATAATTCATTCTTACTATAGCAACCGACAGTTCCACTTCAAAAGTGCAATACGCATTGCTGATGCGTTGTGGCTATCATGGGACATTGGTATAAGTACAGGCTTGCTTCGATTTCGCAAAAACGTTCGGGCCAAATTGTATGCTTTCATCCATTATCCAATAACATAGCAGTAGATAAAACAGATCGTACAATATTATTGTGTTTGATGAATTACAAAAAATAATGAATTAGTGCCTACCATAGCCCATAATAAGAGATTAATGCTTTCTACGTGCTCTTGGTACAAAATTCATACAAATAGACAAATTATGTTGCTCTAGAAAAAAAATACACAACTTACTACTTATTACTACTTTAAAGGTTTAATTCTTATCAAGTGGATTTTGATTGATTAGTTGATGAACAAAAATGTAGCTGTGTAACATAAACGAATATTATATATATGTGTTGTGGAATGCTATTTCACCATGATGTAGGAGCGTCCTATACAAAAATGATCTTTTCAATGACATTTCGTTTCAACTATTGGAACGAGTTGCTAGTGCCATTTTGATTTGATTTTTGAGGTGGGTTGGAGTTTGTCGTTGTCTTATCATATCATATCGGTCAAGGTGATTTAGTTCCTTCCCTTAAACGGTTACAACTCGTTATTCCGAAGGTTCGTTATTCCGAAGGCTCTTCAGTCCGAAGATTCGTTATTCCGAAGGTTCGTTTTTCCGAATTTCATTTTCGGATTAACAAATCTTCGGAATAACGAACCTTCGGAATAACGTCACAAATGTTCGGATTAACGAACCCTTTTTCATTTTCGGATTAACGAACCTCTAGGTATAGGGAATTTGTGTGTTTCGGATCAACGAACCTTCGGAATAACGAACCTTCGGAATAGCGAACCTTCGGAATAACGAACAGCACCCCCCTTAAACAACTGCACCCCCCCAAAAAAAAAAATTGAACTGTTTTTTTATAGGCAACCAACAATGCAGTTTACAAGTGTTTGTGAAATCCACCTCTGTTAAGATATTCTTTTTTTTTTTCAATTGCAGGGGCAGATTCATTTTTTTTATCATTATATGAAAATGATGGTCTGTTTATCAAGATGAGAAAAATAAAACCAACTTCATTCATTCATATATTCATTTTGGCTGTATTTACTCTTACTCATCAAGAGTCCGAGAACTATATGTTAATAATGTGAATTCACACAAAACGACATAAACATAACAATTAAAGAATGCACTCATAACATGATTGCAAAGTTGCAAAGCATAATTATAAAGCAAATATACATATATTAAAACATTACATCAAACTCACATCAAACATTATATTTGAAATGAGTGAACTATTTCATGGGGAGTCGATCCTGGTGGCAGTATTGAGAGGTAGGGAACGATCCTACAGAGACGGCTTACTTCGTTCCTTCGGGTGGTCGCGTTCGCGTCGGGTGGTCGCGTTACCCGACATTTCGTACATTAGGTGCCCTAATCTACGAAGGGTCGGGTAAGGATGGGTAAAAAAATCACAATTTAATACAGATAATCCTTGACATAAGGCTGATCGTTTAACGCGACTATACGTAAAAAAGTGTCATTCAAGTGACGAAGTATCGGGTGAATCAGGGACGGCGAAACCAGTGAATAAACCAAAGCAAAAGACATCGAACAGGCCACAAAATAGCACAAAAATGGCAATAACAAATAAAAGAGTATAAAATATCCTCAGAAACATAATTTCATGGCTAAATAAAACAATAACATTACAGGATGGAGAATATAAATACATTGTATTTAAACTTCCGAAAACATCCTCTATTAGGTCCTATGGAACAGTAAAACACAACTTACAGACATGGTTGTCAGTGTACGCTCGCTATGGCAACCAGATAAATATATGGACATGGCTAAATTATGTTAAAATGTTTGCAACAAGATCACGACGGTACACAGAATCAGCTATCCTCATTCAATCCCAAAGTTGGCATTTTGCACAGTCTCTAGGGTCGACAAAACATAGAATTACATGGTAAAGCAGAGAACATGAACTGAACCAATTAATCAGAGTTCTGTGTGAGTCTACTCTGACCAACTAAACAAACTTACTCACTTTCGAATGATATTTCAGAAAGGGATTAAAAAGGTTTCACAATCTTATCAGATTTTGAAAGGATTATTTCATGCACCGGTAACCAGATTCTGATCATAATATGATCAGAATCTGGTTACCGGTGCATGAAATAACATGATCTATCTGAAAAGAATTCCATCTTTTCAGTCAAACAATCAAGTATTCGCAGTGATCTAAAAGAATGTCTCCATATCGATACTATAATGGTTTTGTACAATAAAGGACATTTATCCTGAAATAGGTCCCCACTCCATTCACCGCCATTCAGTACACGTACAAGACAGTGTACATTTCATTTCATTTCATTTCAATTTATTTTCATATTTCTCACATATATCACAATATAAAATAAATTGATACGAAATCTATACAGAACATAATTCAAAATAGAACTTCACCGGAATGTTCAAAAGTTTGTCTTGGTATACACAAGGTCTGTATACATGCGAGTTAAACTGAGATCATAATGCGAAAAAAATATGATGGGGCCTGCGTAAAAGCAAGCTTGTATAGAGCCGCAGGTCCCGTGGTAAAATCAGATTAGGGGAAGCAGGGGAAGTACAGATATTTTTAGACCATACTATAATTGGGGGATCCGATTAAAACGAACAAGATCAAATCAAATGTTGCTATATAAAATACAGAATAAAACACTGAAAGGTCACATGTTGCAACTATAACCTACTACAAGTAAGGACATTGAGAGAACAACGACTGAGATTGTAAGGATTTAAGTGGGTGTGGAGGTATAGATGATGACGTAACAATTGGCATAAATACATAAATGGAAGGTGGGCTAAAAGAATTTTGTCGTGAATATAAAATATACACACAAGGACAATGGAGCTCAGGTGTCAAATTCCAGCGGGGTCCTAAACCATGCAGGCCGCAGGCCGTGTACATAATTTGTATTTCGTCGTAGTGCAGCCGGTGACTGCTGTCAACCTCCATAGACTTTGCACATGGTAAAGACACACGCACCTAGAGGGGACCGATATCACGATTCAGCCCAATAAAGTCCATGGAGGTGGTATGAGCTAGCTGTCACCAGCAGTGAAGAAATGTGTGGAGACAGAAACCACGATAATGCCGATAACAATGTTGTCAAGATGTTCAGATAGAACAGAAAGGACCAGATTGTTGTGATCCACGAGTCGAGACGACTAAAACTTTCGCCGCACATACTGTACAATATGAATGGTCGTCCATTGAAACCTGCATTATCACTTTATCGCACGCGAGCGTATCGCTTTGCCATAGTTATGCACGGCGAGCAGTATGTGCTGCTAGCCTTGTATACAAACGCTCGTGATAATTTTTTTTTTTTCAGATTAAAAACGTAGGAATACAATCGCGTATTCGGAGATAAAACACGCGATTGTTCGTAAATTTGCACTGGCTTTTTCTCGAAGATTCGGGTAAGCTGTACCCGATACTTCGTAAATAATAGGGGTCTAATTCTCAAATGCTCCACCCGACCCTTCGTATATTCGGGCACATAATCTACGAAAGGTTGTGTATCGCGTCCACCCGACCCGAACGCGATCACCCGATGAAACGAAGTAAGCCTAGGGGGCCTTGTTTTCAATCAAGAAAACTGGAACGCGACAATTCACATTTCACACAAAATATGAAACCTTTTTACTTTTTAATTTACCTATTAATGGTTTTGATATGTAAAATGAATATGTCGGTAAAGGTTTTGATAAATTATCACTTTCGGTATTTAAAGTATCTACATTATAGGAGATCTGCTAATGTACGTATAACATTCATATCTATGTATGTGACTGTGCATCATAAAAACAAAAAAGTCACATATGCACAACCAAATTTTACGTGGGGACTAAAAATGGGTGATATAGGTCATACTATTCAATATGTGGGTTTGTTCAATATTTCATAAAAGAACAACTTCTCTTCTAAATTATTCTAAAGTTTGAACTTTTTAGAACTGATGGGAGAAAACTTGCAGTTTTTTTCACAACATTTGTTTTTGAAGAATAGTACGATCAGGTATGGTTAATGGGCCCATTTTCATTTCTTAAAAATCCGTTTACACACTCTTCATTTTCAACTCTGATGTCTGATGACTTTGAAACTATGATGCTGTCGCTTTGAAAGTTGGTATAAGTCATGATCAAATTGGGCCAGTACATCGTTAATTTTTGGTTCATCTGACAACCCCGTTATTGTGGTTTCTATATAGTCTTACATGTTGTTATTTTTGTTTTGTCACATTGCACGGAAAACAACCTGGTGAAGCTTCCCTTCTCAGTAAACACTTTTCCGGAGTGAATATTTTCTTTCCATTGTTAGGCAGGTTAAGAAAGTTCATTTTTACTGAGTTAAACTTGTAGATCAGTTTAAAACTTTGAGTAAGCTCTTTCAGAACCTGTCCCTATATATATATATATATATAATCCATGTCTGGTGACTTGTCGTTGGTCTTTCGTGTCTCTGTTTGTTTGTTTTGAGTCTTTTTGTTTGTGCAGGGGCACAAAAATGATTATCAAATGATTATCAGGGAGATAGTGGTTTGCTGGGGTTTACTCGCTTATATCGAAGCCATGACTTAAAGAAAAAGCAAAAAACAAAACAAAACAAAACAAAACAACCCCCTCAAAAAACCAACAACAACAACAAAAACCAAACAAACAAACAAGCAAACCGTCTAATCTTATTTTCCCAGAAGACAAATTCTCGCCTGATCTTATCGGCGGTGCCGCTCCAGATGAAGGTCAGTTGATTATCAGAAATGGTACCAACATCATCCAGCTCTGTAGTGCTAACCTCCTCGTAGCCGCCACCGTGTGTAACCAGCTCGGCTACCCTGGAGCACGTGCTATTCACAGTTGGAAATGTAAAAGAAAATGTTGTGGGTACCAGTATGGCGACGCACCTGTGGTAACACACGTGACATGTTCTAAGCGTAAGTTCGTGATGTTATGGTATGTGATATTATGCAATCATTTAGATAATTATAGTGCTAATAAATCACATTTGTGACCCTGCACCTCAAAACAAACAAAAAGTCGCCAGACATGAATTTTTAGTTAAGACCATATTCTGAAAGAGCAGACTTTAAGCTTTAAAATGATGTATAACTTAAATCAAATGGACTCTCCTAACCTATCTAAATATCGGAAAGAAAGCACAAACTCAGGAAAAGTGTGAAATGAGAAAAGACTATCCTTTCAAAAGTTATTAGAGTTGAAAGTGAAGAGTGTGGACAAGGTTTTTCAGAAATGAAAAAGGGATTCTAAAGACACACCATATCACATTATTCTACCAAAAATGTGCGAGATAAACTGCTAAAAAAACACACTTTCCTGCCCGTTTTATGATACCAAATTTTAGCGTAATGTAACAGAAGACCCGCACTTTCAGAAAATATTAAAAAGTCAAGTTTGGCTAGGTTGACCCATTTCACTTATTTTCAGTCCTCAGGCAAAATTAGTGTGTGCGACTTTATGTTCGTTTTGAGGTGCACTGTCACATTTAATAGACTGTATTGTGAAATCGTATAATCGAGCCACAAAATATTGCGTGTTGAGAAACTGAACATTCGGATGAATCGCACCCCAATAAAAAAGGCACAGGCATTCAAAGATCACAAAGGAATGAACTTATTTCTTTCAAAATAATTTTATCTTTCAGTGATGCAATTAATTAACCTATTGTAACGATTATTGCACTTACTGATTTTTTAATGAATCTTTACATGATTGTTTAATCTAATCAATCAGAAGATGTTATATTTTTTTGATATGAACGTACATGTATGTATAATGTACTATGTATGTATGTATGTATAGATATGTAGACGTGCATGAAAGTAATAAGTAATGTTCGTACTGATACATGCAATATAATTATATAATTTTTCATATTACTCTATTATCAACTTGAGCTTTCACTGACAAGTATGAATTATATGTCTTCATCATGTTCATCCTCGACATTCAACGCAGACACCTTTCGATTACAAGACTGCACATCCCAAGCCACCAGCCAGTGCGATGTATTTTGGAAAACTGTTGACATTTATTGTCAAAGTAAGTTAACTTTAGACAATTGTATTTGCACAAACAGTTTCCTCAACACCATGGGTGTAAGAATAACTGTGTGAACGTTACGTTTGCGCTCGTGTTTGTAAATTTTACCTCTTTATGGTTATATTAACATATAATTATCAAACATGCCAAAGATGTATACTTGGATACAGTGTATGAAGGATTTAAATGACACTAATCAATCCCCAAACTCCCCTCCCCCCCAAAAAGTCGGTATACTTATAAGTGTCGCATTCATTCAAGCAAATATTTCTATTGCTCAGACTACAATGCAAAAATGACATTTTACGTAACCAGCGGAACATTATTTTAGTACATGACTTTCATAAGTATAAATCCAAATCAAACAAGGCAAGCGTTCTAACGTGGGATCTACGCTCGACAAGCTTGCTTTTAGGTTCCATCATATTTCTTTAGCATTCACTCTCAGATTCCAACTTTCATAGATCGACCACTGTGATCTATGTGTTTGCAATACTCTATTATGCCTTCCAGCTGGATATCATGTATTATTTCATTCTGCAATATCATGTTTCCTAGCTGGATATCATGTGTTATTTAAAGGCATAATTTTCCCTTTGCAGATGGAACAAGAACCCAGCTATACTGCTTCAAAATGATTCTTAAATGTGAGTTAGGAATAGAAACAACCACTGTAAAAATTTGAACCTGTATAATCGATGTTATGTATTGTTAAATGTGAACAATAGTTATAATACAAATTTTTCCAGACTAAACCGTCTACAATTACCGTTTAAAGAGAAAAATAATGATATCTCCTTTAATAATAATATTCTAGGCTTTATTGGAAAAAATTGTATATGGTGTGATGTTTTGTGATACAACTGACCTACACGTAATTATGCATCAAAAATGATATCTTGAACATTTTCAAATCACTGCTCTCAAAGGTAAGCAGGACCTTCAATTTTGTTATATTTGATGTATTTTTTCATCCAGAAATATGAAAACAAAATGAAATTGAAATAACGTGCAAAAGATTGTAGCTCTTATGATTTCACAAAATTTGGGAGGGGGGGGGGGGGGAGGAGGCACAGTGGCGAATTGAATAAAACTCCAGATTTCCAATAGGGGGACTAGAGTTTGAATCCCAGCCCAGTGCTTACGCCCTCGGACAATGTTGAACAAGATGTTGTTACCTATCATGTCCCTCTCGACCCAGATTTATAAATGGGTACCTGGCAACGCTTGTGTAATAATAATGGCAAGGCCGTCTGGTAGAATGGATATTGTATCAACACTAAGGAGGCTACCCTGGATAAAGAAAACATTAGTATTATTGTTATTATCATTATATTCATTATCATTATTATTATTATTCTACTTTGTTTATATATAAATATTTGTTGAAATTTGTTGATATACAAATCATAAAAAAAAATAAAAGCTGTCGACGAATATATCCAATTGTGAATCTTTATATCATTTCAAAAACCGGTGAGGTATCTAAGGATGATGCCGATAATGATGGTATTCTTCTTCCTGCAGAACCTGGCTACTTGGGTTGTTTTGATATGAGCACCGAACTTCCAGAGGGGGAACCAGTCGACACTGTGACAGCCTGTATATCTCACTGTGGATCAAGAAGAGATGAGACTTCCCTTCTAGCCATACACACCAGGCAGAACACATGTCACTGCGTTAAGGAATCTGACATCGATCTCAGAAACTATTATCAATTTTGTCGGCCTGGTCTCGATGAAAACGAAGGACTTGGATCGATCTCAGACTGTGAGGACTGCTCAAAGTCTGTCGTGTACAACGGTAAATGCAAATGCTAATATATCGTAATGCATTTCCACTTTGGCGCTCAACTTTTGTTTTTATTTCAAAGATATGTATGCAAAAGTGACATAAATGTATTAATTTGGGGAAAATTCTTAATGAAATTAATGGTTTTAGTTATTTACCAGTTACTTTTCTTTAAGGAATTGAACGCAGGACAGCTATGATATCCAATGGTGGAAATAAGTTCGTGACTATAATGTTCACTACATTCATTGACATAAAGACCCATACATTTTCCCAATACCGTAAGAAGTAAACTCATTTTTGTGAGCAAATAAATGGAATTCAACAAGCTTTCCCTGTATTTAAAAGGGATGCTATGGTTTCGGCTGAGATACCACAAGGTATACTACTCCATTTTGGAGAATAACCGATTCAAATTTGTTCATGTTTTAGCTTCAGTGTCACTTCCATCTAAATTCATATATTCTGTTGTCCTCAATAGCAACCCAAATCATGCAGCTGTGAATGTTTCATCTTTCTAGCTCGGATCTCTTCGACATCAGGTTCGGCAACAGTGGAGTACGTCTCAACAGTGGGAACTTTCGGCAATCCCATAACTCCACAAGGTATACACTTGGTCCTGGAGCACGCGTGATATCTTATATGTCCATGCAATTTAGTGTTAGCCTACCTAGTATCTTTATCTTAATCTGTGGTAATGTAATTTAGAATACATTGTCGACTTTTTTAAATGTATATTTTTTTCGAATGAGTGCTTTAATACCAATTTCTGTAGTGTTTCGGAAATTGCGAACACTTGAACGATTGAAAGGTTGCAAAAGTAGAGAAAGAGAGTAAATAACGAGCATTAGATAAAATATGTGGTGATGTGCGTTTGTGTGTTGCTGTGTAAGGATCTCGGAAAAGGTCCAGTTAATATTTGGAGAGGGGATTCGAAATGAGTTTCTAAAGGACACATTTTGTGTGTGTGTGTGTGTGTGTGTGTGTGTGTGCGTGTCTCTCTCTCTCTGTTGGTATGTGTGTGTGCGCTTTTCCTTCTTTGATGTTGACCAATAATGCCTGATGTTCCGATTTAGTTGCTACGGTGTAAATTAAAAAGTGGTAAATGGGAGGAGTGTTTGTGAGTCGGTCCTTTACACTGTAGATGTATATGTCTGAGTGTATGTGTATTTGAAGGTATTGCTTTTGTGTTTGAATAATTATACTGCGAGCCATGTTTAGCGTTGTAGATAACTAAAGAAACTATGATATCGAAATCAAAAAAAGAACGATTAAACATAAGCTAACTACAGCCTCAGAGTTAAAGTTTCGACGTCCTTGACGTATCAGAAAGCCTTACAAAAGTGTTCTATAGTTTAATTGCTTCAGTTATTTGTGATGAGTTGTACATTCCCTATAATGAAATGAAGACAAGGTGCCACCCCCCCCCCCCCCCCCCCCCACTGTATATCATTTTGAATTCGGAAACAGATAGTACATGCCATGATACACCCGACTCCCGTCAAGAGTTGGATTACATCATCACCTACTCTTGCCTCTCATATATTATAATGTACAGTCATAGTGAATAACTCGTGACGAGGGGACTACAATTATGCACATACATGCATACATCCTTGCATACACATTATACGCACACATACGTATGAATAAACACACACACACACACACACACACACACACACACGCACGATTACACACACACTTTCCTCAACTTTAATTACTCTTCTTCTAATAGGGTACATTGATTATTTCATTTCGTCTTAGAGCCTTCACTTGACGTTCTCCACATTATTCTCATAGCCGTCTTATCATCGGTTTTCTTCGCCGTACTGGTTTGTGGTTTGCGTAGGGCGTTCGTACTGCGACATGAAGTAACCCGACGAAGCGCAATCGTAAGACTCCTCTTCCCTCTATTTTCTTTTAAACCATGCTTATGAAATGGATATAAAAAACAATAACAGTAAACCAGATTGCCCTAGTTTCAATACAACTAGGGAGAATACAATGATAAAGCATTCCCTACTGAAAAGGATGCAGTATGCCACACTGTGAAAGACGATGTGAAACACAGTGTGAACTCGTTTAGAGCACAGTATGAAATCTCATCACAATGTTGAATTTACCTGTGTGAACACAGTCATTGTGAACAATCAACTCAGAGTGTGAAATAGAACATTACTATATTTTGAATACCCCGTGAAAAATTACACAACAGTGTGAAATAATCTTCACAGCGTTTTGACGTCGTCGACTATGTGAACACAATGTGACCACACTGTGGGCACCGTGTTCTTTACAGCAGGGTTTGTAAAGCAAAATATGAACACATGCAACTATCCACTTCTGGAATATAAAAATTTACTTCCGAGAGAAGACAACATTCAACTTGATATCATAACAATGTCCTGCAGGCAAACCCCGTTACGTACATGACGAGATTGAAAAGGCAGTATGGAATCGAACACGAAGATGAGCACCGCTGCCACTCTCTTTACCTGGACGACCAGGACGTCGCAAGCGACAATGACGACGCAATGTACTACTGCATCGAGGGTGACTTCTCGTGTGAGGCCGACAGCAGCGTGTTCACCGCAGAAACCCCAGGTCATATTGATGAGGTATCCCGTCTACGCGTACCAAGTCTCCGTCACTCAAGTGCGCAATCGTGCGGCGACGAAGATGGATACGCAAGCGTCCCTGACTTCATGTTTAGCAACATGTACAGATGCGAGAGTGAATGACGCAACATTACATTATGTCCCCCCCCCCAAAAAAAAATAAATAAATAAATAAATAAATAGATAAAATAAAAAAAAAAATAAATAAATTACAATCAGATTTTCGCATTGATAACACCCAATGTGATTAAACTGTCTAAATGCTACTTCTGGGTCTTAAGATATAACATCTTAGCTCTATTTTGCAGAAAACCCCATATAAGCGGTCACAGAGAAATGTGGATTGTTGTAAAGCATGTCATGAGTATGATTCTTCAAGTTTAGCACTTTGATGCTCTTGTGTGTGAACACAATAGACAGAACTTGGAGGGAAGAGATTCCTGACATGCTCTACCAAATTCCTATTTTCTCTTTGACCACTGAAGCAAATCGAATGGGGTTTTCTGTAAGATGTGGGCAATGAGTTATAGTTTCGTACCCTGAAATTGTATTTGAATTGATTCACTATCTTTAAAATTATCATTGCGGAGTATCCCGTTGTATTTTTTTTTTTTTGGGGGGGGGGACATACGGTATAGTAACATTTGGTCACAACACAATATCACAAATCGAAGAGAAAGTTAGTTGACTTTCGTGTATGATGATGAATGATTGTTGTGACATTGCGTCACGCGACAAGAAAATGTTGCGAGATAAGATTTGGTAGTAAAGTAAGTATCTAAAAGTGTTGATGAGCAAACAAACAAACAAGCACACACACACACACATACACACACACACACACACACACACACACACACACACAACAAATGTTCCTTACTCTGTATCTATAAGCCCATAAAGTGACTTTAACGGACTTCCAGTAACTACTGCTTCATAAGCTTCTTCTTTTGCATCCAACGCTAAACACTCATCAATGTTTCCTGTTACTCACATCCTATTAACTCATCCTATTAACTTTTCAAAGTAGGAGAGTCGGTTTCTGTGGTGTGACAATGCACTATTGTGTTGATCCAACAATTATATCACAATAACACCGATACTCTTCCGCTCGATACTTAGTGTAGCGTTTATTTCCAGCTAACTGAATCAGACTGCATCTCATTATTGTACATTGTGTGTCCGGTCTTTAATACACTGATAAGTACCTTAAGTGTACTGGCGTGCAATGTGATGTCAGTGCATATTTGGCATGACCATTCACTAAAGTGCTCAAACTTGCATGAGACTGTCATTGTTGAGTGGTTATGTTGCTTTGTTTTTGTTTTTCTTATTTGTATTGTTCATCGTCAAGGCTGGTAAGAAAAAATGTTATATCTAAAGAGTTAGCTACCATTGTACGTGCCAGTGTCATTACTGGGAAAACACCGAACTTATGAAAGTCCCATTTACATCGTTCGCCAAATTTTACGACAATTAAGAACTTACCACTTACGAAACAGTTTATAATGTACTTGTACCTCAAAAGAGGCATTTTTTTATGCGCTATTCTATGTGGGCATGTCTATTACCGTCATATCGAAGACACGATGCCACTTGATAAGTAGAGACATCACTGTTTCGATGAGTTGGACATTGCTTTCAAGCAAGAAGAGAATTGTGTGCAAAACCTGTGGATTTTTTTACCTTTCAGTTTGAAGTTGATCGTTTTGCATTATTCTGACAGCACAACTACAACCTGCTTAGAGTAATTGAAGCTGATTTGCAACTAAAAGTAAGTAGTATAAACATTTCAGCATAAGAATGCTAAACGCCTGTTTATGTATTTAGTTACATCATTTTCTTCCTCTGAACGCTCATCGCTATCTACGCGCAAGATTATCTCAGTTTTCCAATATGAATATGACATACTTTATAGTGATTTAAATCAGTTCTGTGTCTTGAAACATTATTAGATAATATTTCATTATACAGAACTGATTTAAATCACTTTGAATCACTAAATTTTAATTGTAAAGTTCAGTCTGTATACACTTAATTTTCAGATGCTTATCACTTTTGATTGAACTGTTGATGTATGTTACAAAATGTCTATGTGTGGAAACTTAATAAATGAAGTGAAAATTAAAAGATATCTACTCAGACATGCATGATTATAGCATTATAGTAAATAGGTCAAGTACGATAAATGCGTTGTGATTTCGGTATATCGCACGCCCCGTGACCCTATACGCTTAATTTTGGCATGGGAAATCCCATTCACAGCATTCAATACCAGGTTTTTGGTGTGAGTGTTCCAGCATTGAAGAAGTGACATTTTGATTTTAGAGTTAATTTTGAATGAAAGGTAAGAAACATATGTGTCTTAGATCTACACGAAATCAGTAGTAGATGAAGTAGGGTCCGCACCTACGGAAAATGCTGGTAAACCGAAGGGTCTATTTTATATTATTCTATAACAATTAGTGAATGTTCTATTCGCGTTGATACGCCAGTATTGGACAATAGAGCTTCAAAAACTAAATTATCTCTCGTGCAGTTCTATTTTACATCGGCCAGCCGCTCGGTGAAACAAAACGGCACACCGGATTATTTGGTAGGTCCTATTTGTCGTTCTTTAATCCAGTATAGTGCATGACACACAGCATGCACGAATTGCATGATAATGTATGCTGTTATTTAAGATTATAAAAATGCTTTACTATAGAGGCAATAAAATAATACTAGGTTGTGCGTGCAAGTTTGTGCACTGAATTCCGTTTGCATAATGATTCCATTCGGGTGAGAAATAAAGCAGGTATTTGTTTCCTTAAATGAATGCTTTCTGGTTGTGTTTTTTTTTTCCCCAGGAGCTTGCATTTCTCTTTTTTTTCCCTCTACATCCGGCTTGTCATTCTCCGTCTTTGCTATTTCATCAAATGCTGCTGTTATATTTTTTTTTATATAGGTGTGTTGATGCGCTTTTAAAAGTGCGTATAATGGTAATTTCGACAATGACCAATGTTTGTATTCATACCTGTATTTTGTTGTTGTTGTTGTTGTTGCTGCTGTTGTTTTTGCTCAAGTTTGACAGAAACTATAAACGTATTCTTCACTGTCCCCCCTCCCTCCATCACACACACACATACACACACGCGCGCGCAAACACACAAGATGTCTCCAAACAATAACAATTATAGTCTCAGTCGGTGACAACATGATACGTGAATGCCTTTGCATTTTACTGAAAAGATGCCTAAGTGTCCATGCGTAGGAGGGATATGAGTAAGATAATATTGATATAGATAGCATGTCAGGTAGAGTGAAAGATCAGTAACCTTAACTTGAATTAGAAAAAAGAAGAAAAGACGAGATAGTTTCTAACAATCAATAATCGAGAGAAGATAACGATTGATAATAATTACTGAAATTGACATTGAATACTATGATGATGCTTCAATTGACCACTAAAAAATATGGGGTCAACCCTACGAGACCGACACCCACGTCAAACAGCCCACGAGTTCGACATTGAAAACAGGTCCATGAGTCATACAGCTCACGAGTCATACAGGCCATGAGTTCGGTACTAGGCAATTAGAGCCCGTGAGTTCGACACTAGGTAAAAACAGCCCACGAGTTCGACAGATAAAACACGGGGCTTAATGTGTCAGTCTCGTGGGCTTTGTTAGCTTAGTGTCGATCTCATGGGCTGTATAACTCGTGAGCTGTATAACTCGTGGGCTGTATGACTCATTGGTTGTATGACTCGTGGGTGTCGGCCTCGTGACGTGCACCCAAAAATATTCCTTCTACCCAAGGCTGGAATCACCGACCACGCAATGTTGTCACCTTACCTACTGTTGACATTTTCCAGAGGGCTGCCCTTCCAATCATCAGAAGGCTGCAGCCTCCTGCAGGGTTAGAATGCTATTAGCCCGATTGTACTCGAACACACCTACCATTTTATTGTAAATAATTGTGGAAGTACTTCCAAGCACCGCCGGCGTGGTCGGCCATGTCGCCATCGCACAATCCATCTCAGTCTAGCAGTAGTACGAGCTGCTGCAGGGAATACCCATGAAAGGTTCGAGAGGGTATCGTACTATCATGTTACCTTTCATGTAACATCGATTTCTGTTTGTATTCCACTTGGTCTCGCTTACACGACGTGTGCATAGTTTCCTACAGTCCTGGAGCGTCCACGGGCATTCTTCGGATATAGGATCGCTAGTTTACGAAACCAGAACCTTACAAGTCATACTTGATTGCGAGGAAATTAGAGCCCATCATCTAGTCTATACTCGATGTTTATCTTCTTTCTGACTTGCCCACTCTCTAGATTTACGGGTTTGATATTAAGTTCAGTTTACAATCATGTCGTCTTTGGTGTATCAAACTTTGAGATGCATTGAGGGAGAAAAAAAAAGCTAATACAAAAAAAAAAAAAAACAAGGACAAAAGCTAATTGTCTCGAGCCTTGTGCGCGAGATGTGCGAGAGACATGGTGGGGATTACGAGATTCCGAGCAGCGTAGATTAACAAGAAAGGATAAATCAGAAATAAAAGTAAAGAGCAAATGCTTGCGTGCGCACGTGCGCATGTGGATATTAATGTATGTGTGTGCGTGTATTTGTAAAGCCCCCGTTCCACTATCACGATTTGGACCCCGATCTGTCCCGATCTAGCAGATCGGGAGAGAGCGGCAAAAGCGTACGGGGATCGGAAGCATCGTAGCAGCAGCGTGTGGAGGTCGGGGTTGGAGCGGGCATTTTTTCAGATCGGGAAGAAATCTTGAACCGGTTCAAAATTTCTTCCCGATCTTCAAAATTGACATATTTTTAATCGTACGGCAAGCGGGGAGAGCGTAGTGACAGCGTAAACGCAGCGGGGAGAGCGTAGTGACGGCGTAAACGCAGATGGATGAGCGTAACAAGCTCTTTCTGAGCGTAGTAACATCGGCACAAGAACGGGAAGTAATTTCAGCTGTAATTTTCGAAGAAGAAGAAGAAGAGATGAAGAAAAAGAAGAGAAGAAAGCAGCGAAGCAGCTACCCAAAAGGCGAAGAAAGAGAGACTGCGCGTGATGCTGAAAGAGGAGGAAAAGGACATAGCAGAATTTTGAAGAATATGAAATCATCTACAACTAGAGGAAGACGGACTATAAAAGCAAGGACATCAAGAAAAAGCCTTGGAAAAAATCAGCACGTCTTTGTTTATACAATGCATTGCTGCAAAAGAACCGTGAGTTGAGAAGCCTCTTCGAGGTCCACAGTATATTTCTTCGGTTCTGCATGCTAATAAGTTGGCTGACTGCAGACCGACAGTCGAATCGCGGTACATCGGGGCACATCGGGCACTTTTCATCTCTCTGAACGGGGTAAAAGCGTGATAAGATCGTATAGATCGTTCACAGCGTAGATACAGCGTGCATCGATCGGATAACATCGGCAACATCGCACTGACAGCGTAGCTACATTGTTCTAAAGCTTACCGGCAGCGGCAGAGATCGTAATGTCTCATTCCCAATCATCGTAGTAAGAGCGTAGCAAGCACTTGGTAGTCGTAACTGCCGCGTACTTAAAGCGTTCTAACATGTTATACTGTGTCCAGATCGGGTCAGGTTTTACCCGGTCCTTCCCGACCTGAGAAAATTGTCAAATCGTAGCGAGAACGGCATAGTGGAACGGGGGCTTTAACGAGAAAGTACGTGTGACTGTGGGGCAAACAATAAAGAAAGTGAAAGAGGCATATTACAGGAGATATTAATTATTCGATACGGTTAGAATATAATTGTGTCAAATGACACCCAAAGAACAAATGTATTACATATGCATGTAAGTGGCAAAAACCATAACAGCACAAACATTGGCAAGGATTAAGTGATATCATTATGTCTTTGTTTATGGCGAACTACGGTCACCAGTTCGTGGCATGCAGATGTGGATTACCACGATCATTTGGAATTTCTCCGTCTGGTAAGTTAAACTTTCTAAATCCGTTTCTTATTTCATTTCTTTCAATCTTTTGATATTATTAATTTAAACAACTTGAATGTGTGGCAATGCGTTTCTTCCAAAGTTATTGTATAAAAACATGATCGTAAAATGTAAAAGCATTGCTAAGCCCAGTTCTCATTTAAGCCAGGACCTGTCGCCAGCCATTCCAAGATAGCTGAAATCGCAAATCAGCAGTAAGTTGTCGGAAGTTTATTTCATGTTTTTGTTAGGGGGTGTTTGTTTTTTGTTTACATCTGCAAATGGTCAACCGTTTACCGCGGTACCGTCTATACCGAGGTACCGTCTACCGCGGTATCGTCTTCCTCCTGATCAAACGCTTCAGTAAATACATGACATTGACATGCTCTGGCAAAACCAAACTCACTTTTCGTTGACAGCTTGTGGAATATTGATACTTCTGAGCAGTCTAAAGCCCCTTGTTA
This sequence comes from Diadema antillarum, assembly GCF_040938485.1. Taxonomy (NCBI): domain Eukaryota; kingdom Metazoa; phylum Echinodermata; class Echinoidea; order Diadematoida; family Diadematidae; genus Diadema; species Diadema antillarum. Next base: position 398,829 of record NW_027271031.1, on the reverse strand, counting down.
AAACAGAGCCTTTCAAACTATAATTACCGTGACGTCAGGGATTTTTATTTATTGATTTAGTTTGTTTGTTTGTTTGTTTGTTTTTAACCCTGCCTGTTAAAACGGTCCCCGGACGTTGTCGCGGTATCTTTTGCCAAATTGTACAATAATCAGCTAGGGATATTACCCCGGTATTACAGGAGCATTACCCCGATATTACCCTGACAATACCCCGACAATCAGAATAACACAGCGCAGGCCGAGCACATGCATGGACTGCAACCACACCCTCTTCGCGCATGAACCGGTAGGTTGTTAGGGAAACCTTCCTGGAGAAGGTTTTCGGTGTCTGTCTGTAAAATCCGCATCCCCCGCTTTCTCCTGCAGGTTTTATTGCTCGAGGCAAGGAATTTTGCTCTCCGGATGTCGTCGTGTTTAGGTCTGTTAAAACAGGGTCTTATTCTGTAATCATGTAGTACTGTTTAAACTGTTGCCAAGCGCCAAACGGTCATTAACAACCAATCGTAGACAGAATGCAACCGGTCTTCATTAAAATTGCCGACTTTTTTATACTTTATTGAATTGAATTGAAGGTCTTATTGATTATTGCAGCCCGTAGGCTAAATTGCGGACATTTTACAAAGATTAGCAAGAATGCATTCACATACATACAAACATACATTAAAAAACATAACTATTGCACAATAAAGTTAACCTTAATTATCATTTACAAAATAAAACAATATGTGACCCTGCATCACAAAAACAACAAAAAGTCGCCAGACACAGATTTTTAGTTAAGAGCAGATCCTGAAAGAGGAGACTCTAGTAAGCTTTCAAATGATGTATAACTCGAGTCAAATGTGACCCTGCACCTCAAAACAAACAAAAAAAAGTTGCCAGACATGAATTTTTAGTTAAGACCAGATTCTGAAAGGGCAGACTTTAAGCTTTAAAATGATGTATAACTCAAATCAAATGGACTCTCCTAACCTATCTAAATATTGGAAAGAAAGCACAAACTCAGGAAAAGTGTGAACTGAGAAAAGAGGCTCTGAAGTACAGTGTCTATTCAAGCGCTTTACCAAACCGTGCTGGCTGTGCGATGAATGGGACAAAAAACAGGAAGTAAACCACCAGAGTAACAACAATGAAGGGATTATCAGATTAAACTAAAATCAAGCATGCCTCATTAACACTCTGCCCATAATTAATGCCAACTTTCAAAGCAGTAGCACTATCCTTTCAAAAGTTATTAGAGTTGAAAGTGAAGAGCGTGGACAAGGTTTTTCAGAAATGAAAAAGGGATTCTAAAGACACACCTAATCACACTATTCTACCAAAAATTTTCGAGATAAACTGCTTTAAAAGCACACTTTCCTGCCCGTTTTATGATACCAAATTTTAGCATAATGTAAAAGAAGACCCACTCTTTCAGAAAATATGAAAAAGTCAAGTTCGGCTAGGTTGACCCATTTCACTTATTTTCAGTCCTCACGCAAAATCAGTGTGTGCGACTTTATGTTCGTTTTGAGGTGCACGGTCACAAATAGACTCTCGTAAATCTCTAAATATTTGGAGAGTAAGCACACATTCTGTAAAAGTGTGAACCGAGAAAAGAGACTCTGAAGTACAGGGTCTATTCAAGCGCTTAAAGGGGATGGCTAGTAACTGATCAGTGGGAATCAGTGGGAATGCTGAAGGATGATTGATCCATTCCTTGTGGGATTCATTTAAGATTACATTATATATCTATTGTTGTGTGAAAATTATTTGCTTCAGAATGATCTCATATTCAAGTAATGTGCAGTTTGATATTTCCAGGTGAGCGTGCCTGGTCAGTGACGGGGCATTAATCTGCACGTTACTTGCATATGAGACCATTCTGAAGCAAACAATTTTCACACAACAATAGATATGTAATGTACTCTTAAATGAATCACACAAGGATTGGAACAATCGTCCCTCAGCATTCCCACTGATTCCCATTGGTCGGTTACTAGCCATCCCCTTTAATCTTCACCAAATCGTGCTAGCTGTGCGATGAATGGGACAATAAAATAGGGTGAAATCACGGGAGCAACAACGATGAAGAGATTATCAGATTAGGCTGAAATTACGCATGCTCTATTAACACATTCTGTCCATGATCAATGCCAACTTTCAAAGCAGTAGCGGTATCCCTTCAAAAGTTACTAGACTTGAAAGTGAAGAGTGTGCAAAGGGTTATCAAGAACTGAAAAGGGGCCTCTAAGACATACCTAATCTCACTACTCTACAAAAGCTGAAAACCCACTTTCCCATTCATGTTATGATCCCAAACTTAAGAATAATGTAGAAGAAGGGTAGCTCTTTCAGAAAATATGAAAAACCTAATATTGATTTGCTTGACTCCTTTCACAGTTTGTGAGTTCTCACGTAAAATCAAGGAAGGTGACTTTTTGATTGTTTTGTAATGCACGGTCACATATAATAAAGAAGAGAAGGAATGGTCAAGGAGTGGAGAGAAAAAAAAAGTGAAAACGTGAAGAGAAACAAGCAACAAGGCTATCTCAGGACAAAAAAAAAAGAAATAATAGGAAACGTTGTTTGTTTGTTTGTTTGTTTGTTTGTTTGTTTCACTTTACATCTGACGTGTATATAATCGTGGCTTGATTGCCCATTTTTACACTAGCTATACCGTAGGGTTTAATCAACCTACCTACCTATTGTGAGGTGCTTGGTGCAGACAGCCTTGCCGGGTTGAGCACATTACGATGAATGACGTATAATTTGATGTTTTGTGCCTCTCACATACGGTACCTACCCTTTACGTCCAATCCGAGGGACAGTGTATGTTGTCTCTACTAGAAGAGACGGCATTATGATAACACAAACATCTCTCAGTTAAGACTCAATTGGATTCAAACCTGCGCTCCACCCGCGCCCGAACCCTAGCAATTTCACTGAAAGGCAGACACGCTTCCGAGTGAGCCACCTCAAAAGCGTTTTTCACAAAACAGCTATTATGCAACGGACCATGGAACTCTTGACCTTTGTCATACAATATTAATCATTGAAACTATTGCCTGTACAATCATAACGGTATAAGCTTAGATGTCTGTATGTAGAATATGATTTTGAATCTAAAAATCGGTAATGCCTTGTTTTGATATTGGTATACAGAGTGGGGAATAGAGACTTAAACATATATACAGCAATTAAAGTAACACCATTATGATATCATACAACACGGCATTGTGAATTTCATTGTTTAATCAGATGGTAGGTAGAGCTTGAATCGGCACCATGTCTTGGACTTCTTGGAGTCACACGTTACTGATCACAGCGATCATCGTGTATGCATCGTTTCAACCGGGAACCTTCATCTCTACAGGTGTGAGCTATATTATTTAGATATAAATGTAGTGCTAAGACGTTTGCAGTAAACTAGTATTTAAAACATATCAATAAAAATCAATAAGAAATTATAAGATCATAATATAAAATTATAAAATAATAAAATTAATTATAAAAAAATTATTTAAAAAAAACCGTTGCAAGGGTTTGGAAAATGTAATTTTCAGTGTGTTTTTAGCGTTTCCTTTTTTTTAACCTGCAGTTTTAATTTGAAGGCAAAAAACGGAAATTGTTAGTTAATATATTTCTTGATACAGAAGTAGATACAACACAAACTTGGCATATTTACCTCTACTTTGTGAGGGGGAGGGGGTAGGTAAAGTGGCAATACTTTCATGATTGCCCTACCAAGCTGTAATAGTGTTTGAGTTTGTTTGTATTTTAGTCGTGGGGCATTTGCGGTTGATTCGTAGTGTACGCTATTTTATTATTTGTACTCCGTTTTGATGTTCATGGCATTTTTATTTGTACATAATGTGGGCAGGGCCCCTTGGTAAAAGAGCTCACCAACTCAAAGGGATGCTCTGCTAAAAGAATATTGAAATAAATAAATGAAATAAATAAATGAATGATAATACTTGAACGAAGTGTAACCAGACGAAGTCGGCGGAAATTCAGAGAAAATGGGATGACTGTAATTTCAAACAATTTTGAACTGTTTTTCCTATCTTTCTCTCTCTCTCTCTCACTCGCGCGCGCGCGCACACACACACACACAGATTGCCCGTAAATATGTAGGATGGAGAGTGTGTATTGTATTATGTTGTCAAGAATATGCGAGAAGGTAATAAAATAATATATTACTAAAAGCCTCGGTAAAGTCATGCTACCTTTTAAGAAAGTAAAACATGACATTCAGGAAGCGTTAAGCAAATTCAGTCTGATATCTCTCTAAAGAACTTCCTGAGAAGTGGCTACCATTGTTGACTGCCATTCAGCTATTTTTGTTTTATGTGATCTTCTAGATTCTACCATCATTCTTCTAAATATCTGGTTTTTTATCTCATCTATTACTCTGCTTTAAATCTTTTCAAAGAACTCCGTGATACATGACTCTTGTCACAATCTGAAACTAAATACATCAATATCATAAAAAGTATATAGATAAGATATTATATGTCTAATCATCATGTGTGATAATTGTCTATAATTCAAGTTTCTCTTACATGAGAATCCAAACTATTGTTGACTGTTGAAACTTTCCAGGACCCATTGCTCACTGTCGGTTTGTTTTCTGTCCGTTTACTTCAAATAGATCACCGTCTCAACTGCAACAAACATAGTGTGATGAACATCAAGTCACCGAACTTCCCAAATCGCTACAATGATAACGAAGATAGGACTTGGAAAGTTTTTGCCACTCCATCCTCAAGACTTATCGTGAGATTTATATATTTTGACATGGAACGTGCTGACTCCCTCCGAATCCGCGATCGCTTCGGCAGAGAGACAACATACACTGGAGTTCAGATGTCCTTCCCACCGTACCTGTCCCTTTCAGATGGCATCACTCTCAGATTTCTGTCCGACTACAGTGGCAAAAGGACTGGTTTCAACCTAACTGTGGACTGCTACAGCCCGCGAGGTTAGTATAATATATTCTTACTATAACAACCGACAGTTCCACTTCAAAAGTGCAATACACATTGCTAATGCGTTGTGGCTATCATGGGACATTGGTATAAGTACAGGCTTGCTTCAGTTGCTCAAAAACGTTTGGGCCATATTGAATGCTTTAATCCATTTCCAATAACATAGTAGCGGATAAAATAAATCGTACAGTATCATTGTGTTTGATAGAATAATAATAATAATAATGATGATAATAATAATAATAATAATGATAATAATAACAATAATTATATATATATAATGAATTAATGCTTACCATCTGCACATAATAACAGATTGATGTTATCTACGTGGTTTCGGTACAAAATTCATACAAATTGACAAATCATATTGGTTTAGCATATGTACAAAAAAATACATAACTTACTCCTAATTACTACCTTAAAGGATCAACTCTTATAAATTGGATAGTCGATGTACAAAAATTTATCTGTGTTACGTAGACGAATATGTTGTGGGATGGTATATCACCGTGTGGGAGCGTCCTATTCAAAATGATCTTTGTTCATAACATTTTGTTCTAACCTTTGGAACGAGTTGCTAGTGCCATTTTGAATTGACTTTTGAGGTTGGGTTGTAGTGTGTCGTTGTCTTATTCATGTCATATTAGTCAGGTCATTTAGTTCTCTCCCCAAACAACTGCAAAAACCCCGAAAATTTGAACTGTGTTTAATACTAGTAGGCAACCAATCATGCAGTTTACAAGTGTTTGTGGAAATCTACCTCTGTTGAGATTTTTATTTTCAATTTCAGGGACCGATTCTTTTTTCTTTTCTTTTTTTCATTCTATGAAAATGATGGTCTGGTTATCAAGATCATTCATTTTGGTTTTATTGTTCTTACTCACCAAGAGTCCGAATACTATATGTTAACAATGTGACTTCACATAAAATGACATAAAGATAACAGTTAAGGAATGCACTCATAACATGATTGCAAAGTTGCAAAGCGTATTATAAAGCAACTATACATATATTTAAAAATTGCATCAAAATCGCATCAAAAATTCTAATTAAATCAGTGAACTATTTAATTTTCGTGGGTAGTCTTTCTTGGTGGTGGTAATAAAAGGCAGGGGATGATCCTAGAGAGACCTTATTTTGAATCAAGGAAACTGGAACGCGACAATTCACATTTCACACGAAATGTGAAACCTTTTCACTTTGTTTTTGTTTTGTTTTTACCTATTAATGGTTTTGATGTATAAAATGAGTATGTCGGTAAAGGTTCTGATAAATCATCTGTTTTGGGATTTAAAGTATTTACATTACAGGAGATCTCCTAATATACGCATAGCATTCATATCTAACCGTGCATCATAAAAACCTACAAAAAGTCACATATGCGCCGCCAAATTTTACGTGAGGACTAAAAATGGGTGATTTGGGGTGTTTTTTACAACATCTGCTCTTGAAGAATAGTATGATCAACTATGGTTAAAAAACCGTTTACACACTCTTCATTTTCAACTCTGATGACTTTTGAAACTATGATGCTATTGCTTTGATCAAATTGGGCCAGTACATCATTAATTTTTGGTTTATCTGACAACCCCTTTATTGTGGTTTCTATAGAGTCTTACATGTTGTTATTTTTTGTTTTGTCCCATTGTCCCAAAACAACCTGGTGAAGCCTCATTTCTCAGTAAACACTTTTCCAGAGTGTATAGGTCCTACTTTCTTTCCATTATTAGGCAGATTAGAAAAGTCCATTTTTACTGAGTTATACTTGTACATCACTTCAAAATTTGAGCATGCTCTTTCAGAACCTGCCCCTATCTATTAAAACAGAATCCATGTCTGGCGACTTGTCGTTGGTTTGTCGTGTCTTTGTTTGTTTGTTTTGAGGGGGGGGGGGGGTGTATGCAGGGGAACATATTAGGTACATTCATTCGTTATTCATTATCAAATGAGACCCTGCACCTCAAAACGAACATAAAGTCGCCAGACATGGATTTTTAGTTAAGACCATATTCTGAAAGAGCAGACTTTAAGCTTTAAAATGGTGTATAATTCAAATCAAATGGACTCTCCAAACCTATCTAAATATTGGAAAGAAAGCACAAACTCAGGAAAAGTATGAACTACGAAAAGAGGCTCTGAAGTACAGTGTCTATTCAAGCGGTTAATCTTTACCAAGCCGTGCTGGCCGTGCGATGAATGGGACAAAAGACAGGAAGTAAACCACTGGAGTAACAACAATGAAGGGATTATGAGATTACACTGAAATTGAGCATAGCTCATTAACACATTCTGTCCATAATAAATGATAAGTTTCAAAGCAGTAGCATTATCCTTTCAAAAGTTATTAGAGTTGAAAGTGAAGAGTGTGTACAAGGTTTTCAGAAATGAAAAGGGGACTCGAAAGACGCACTATTCTACCAAAAATGTTCCGAGATAAACTGCTTAAAAACACACTTTTCTGTCCGTTTTATGATCCCAAATTTTAGCATAATGTAAAAGAATACTTGTTCTTTCAGAAAATATGAAAAAATCAAGATCGGCTAGGTTGACCCATTTCACTTACCTTCAGTTCTCACGCAAAATCAGTGTGTGCGACTTTTTTTTTTCGTTTTGAGATGCACGGTCACAAATAATCATTAGGGAGAAAGTGCTTTACTGAGGTTTACTCGCTTATATCGCAGCCATGAATGAAAGAAAAAGCACAAAAAAACCCCACAAAAAACACCCCCTTCCCCAAAATTATCACACACACAAAACAATCAAACAAACAAGCAAACCCTCGAATCTTATTTCCCCAGATGAAAAATTATCGCCTGATCTTATCAGCGGTGCTGCTCCAGATGAAGGTCAGTTGATTATCAGAAACGGTACACACATCATCCAGCTCTGTAGTGCTAACCTCCTCGTAGCCGCCACCGTGTGTAACCAGCTCGGCTACCCTGGAGCACGTGCTATTCACAGCTGGAAATGTAAAAGAAAACGTTGTGGGTACCGGAATGACGACGCACCTCTGGTAACACACGTGACATGTTCTAAGCGTAAGTTCGTAAATATTTACGTTATGTGATATTATGCAATCATTTAGATGATTAAACTGCGACTAAATCAAATTTATTAGACTGTATTGTAAAATCGTATAATCGAGCCACAAAATATTGCGTGTTGACAAACTGAACATTCGGATCAATCACACCAAAATAAAAAAGGCACAAGCCTTCAAAGATTGCAAAGGAAGGAACTTATGTCTTTCAAAATAATCTCATCTTTCAGTGATGCAATAATTTACCTATTGTATATATAGGTTTTCCCGGTCAATTTCATACTTTTGTCACTCAAATTCATTAATGTGCATTCAAATTCACGTAGCGCACGCACGCGAAAATATTTGGGCTTCAAGTTCAGAATCCGAGCGATCGATTTCATTTATGTGCGTTCTATTTCGTTTTCGTGAAATCAAATTCACGATTGGGCATTCAATTTCAAAATGCGAGCACTGACTTTCCTACTCGTGCATTCAAATTCATGCGATAGTCACGCGATAGTCCTAATGAGCTTGTTTGGAGCGTTCAAATTCATTTTTAGGCGATCAAATTCCTACTTCGTGCGATCAATTTAACGAGGAAAATGGAGTAGACTTTTAAGAAAGGGAAAAGGGCCGACACAACCAATAAAGGCTTGCATATAGTGTAATTATGGTTGTTTACAGGTTCTACATTGTTCACTGTTCATGTATTCTTTGTTTTTCATCTCAATAAATTTCATATTGCAATGTCCAATCAGCAGTGCATCCAAACAACACAACGACTTGTAATCATATTTCTTGGTGATACTGCATGCTGACAACGCCCAAACACCAACCACATAATCATGATAATGACAATTCATCAATTTAAAGACAAACTGACACACAATGATCTCACATAGTCCCGCAAAAGTAAATCAAGGCAGCAATACACAACAAACAACACGTATAAAATGTTCAGTATCAGTTTCAATATAGTCGAAATTGTTGTTTTTTTTCCTCGAAAGTGTCAACCAACCCTCCGTATTATGCTCGTCTGTAGGCCTATACAGTGCCTAATTTTTGCTTGTTTGTTTCGTTTTCCATCAAAGAAGATGGCTGGATAACCCATATTTAGCTGCAAAAGCTGGTCTTCCATAAGATGGGGTCCAGTTTGATGTTCTGCTCTTTGCGATGAATAAATGAAGTGGGATCTTTTACGTGCATGAGTTGTGACTCTCTTACACATGGGACCTCCATTTTATGTCCAATCCGAGGGACATGTGCCTGCATATTCCTATTTGCTAAGCGCGAGTTCAAAATTGTCAATGAGCAGGTGGACCTCTACTGCAAAATAAATAATCATCGTAAATCCCAATATATTGAAAGCCAAATGAGAAACACATACATCACACGACTCCAAACCAACTAAATTCAGGACTTCTTGTAAATTGAATGCAGTTATTTGGAACATGGTTGCCTATTCACGAATTTGAATGACCAACGAGATTCCGTCGCCAGCTTGACATGAATTTGACTGCTCATTGATGAAATGCGTGCTCCTCTCTTAAATTTGAATGCTCCGATAGTGAATTTGAATGTTCCGATAGTGAATTTGAATGCTCCGACAGTGAATTTGAATGCTCGGAAAGTGAATTCGAATGACCGGATTTTGAATTTGATTGCTGATTCAGTGCTGCGAGCGTGGAATGCGTGAAATAGAATGCTCGGAATAGGAACTTGAATGACAAAAGTATGAAATTGACCGGGAAAACCTATATTAAACGATTATCATACTTATTGATTTTTAATGAATTTCTACGTGATTTTACGTGATCAATCAGAAGATGCTATATCTTTTTGATATGAACGTACATGTATATGCATATATATGTATAATCAGGGAGGTGAGACACCTCCCTGGTATAATGTACTATGTATGTATGTATACATATGTAGATATGTAGATATGCATATGAAATTAATAAGTAATGTTCACACTGATACATGCTATATGATTATATAATCATTCATATCACTCTCATTACATTATTAACTTGAAATTTCATCGACAAGTATGAATTATATGTCTTCATCATGTTCATCCTCGACATTCAACGCAGACACCTTTCGATTACAAGACTGCACATCCCAAGCCACCAGCCAGTGCAATGTATTATGGAAAACTGTCGACATTTATTGTCAAAGTAAGTTAACTTTCGACAATTGCATTTATACAAACCGTTTCCTCAACAACATGCTTGTTAGAATAACTGTGTGAACGTTAAGTTTGCGCTCGTATTCGTAAATTTTACATCTTTATGGTTATATTTACATATAATTATCAAACATACCAAAGATGTGCTTAGACACAGTGAAATATATGGAGGATTTAAACGACACTAACCAATACCCAACCCCCCCCCCAAAAAAAAAAATAATAATAATAAATGGCCCGTATACTTATACAATTGCAAGTGTCACATTTATTCAAGCAAATATTTTTATTGCTCAGACTACAATGCACAAATGACATTTTAAGTAACCAGCGCAACATTGCTATAGCACATGACTTTCATAAGTATAAATCCAGATCAAACAAGGCAAGCGTTCCAACGCGGGATCTACGCTCGACAAGCTTGCTTTTAGGTTCCATCATATTTCTTTAGCATTCACTCTCAGATTCCAACTTTCATAGATCGACCACTATGTTCTATATGTTTGCAATACTCTATTATGCCTCCCAGCTGGATGTCATGTATTATTTAATTTTGTTATATTTGATGGGGGTTTTTTCATCGAGAATATGAAAACAAATTGAAATTGAGATAACATGCAAAAGGTTATAGTTCTTATGATTTCACAAATATAGTGGGGAGGGGGAGGGAGACACAGTGGCGAATGTTGGATAAAACTCCAGATTTCCAATCGGGGGACTAAAGTTGGAATCCCATCCCAGTGCTTACGCCCTTGGACAATGTTGGACAAGATGTTTTCACCTACCATGTCCCTCTCGACTCAGATGTATAAATGGGTACCTGGCAACGCCTGTGTAATAATAATAGCAGGGCCGTCTGGTAATGTATCAACACTAAGGAGGCTACCCTGGATAAAGAAGACATTATTAATATAATTACTCTTATCATTATTTTCTTTCAATTCAATTCAATTCGTTTATTTCTATTTCAATCACAATAAAAACAACATGAAGCATTCAGTGTTACAGATGAACATACAAAACAATGACATATAAAAGAAACCACAACGACATCAGAATTACAGTCATAAATTGTTCCAGATTACAACAGGCAACAAGTAAAATGGAAAATGGTGTACACATAAAAAGCCAATAAGGCCCGTAGGCGCGCGTACACCGTTGTTACAAATCATGTAGAATTGGAATCTAAGTTATTTTCAGAAATCATAAATCAGTTTTATACAGAAGATACACAAAAGAACATCAAAAAAAAAAACACGACTTTGTTTATATATAAATATTTATTGATATATAAATCATAAAAAAATTTAAAGGTGTCGACGAATGCATTCAATTGTGGATCTTTACATCATTTCAAAAACCGGTGAGGTATCTAAGGATGATTTCGATAATGATGGTATTCTTCTTCCTGCAGAACCTGGCTACTTGGGTTGTTTTGATATGAGCACCGAACTTCCAGAGGGGGAACCAGTCGACACTGTGACAGCCTGTATATCTCACTGTGAATCAAGGAGAGAAGAGACTTCCCTTCTAGCCATACACACCAGGCAGAATACATGTCACTGCGTTAAGGAATCTGACATCGATCTCAGAAACTATTATCAATTTTGTCGGCCTGGTCTCGATGAAAACGAAGGACTTGGATCGATCTCAGACTGTGACGACTGCTCAAAATCTGTCGTGTACAACGGTAAATGCAAATGCTAACATATCGTAATGCATTTCCACTTTGGCGCTCATTTTTTTTTATTTCAAAGATATGTATGCAAAAGTAACATAAATGTATTCATTCGGGGAAAATTCTTAATAAAATGGTTTAGTTATTTACCAGCTAACTTTTCTTCAAGGAAATGAACGCAGGAGAGCTATGATATCCAACGGTGGAAATAATTGCGTGACTATATGTTCACTACATTCATTGACATAAAGACCCACACATTTTTCCCAATACCGTAAGAAGTAAACTCATTTTTGTGAGCAAATAAATGGAATCCAACAAGCTTTCCCTGTGTTCAAAAGGGATGCTATGGTTTTGGTTGAGATGGGGATTCAGGTTTTAACTTTTTGTGGGATAATCAAAAACCACTTGAAAGAAATATTAAGGAGCAAACAATTCTAAGAAGAATTCAAAGCTTATTTGATGAAAATCGATTTAAAATGCCCGAGATATCGTATCCCATTTCAAAACTATTTTAATCAAATACATTTTGAATTCCCTTTAAAATGGTATGCTCTTTAATAGTTCATATAATTGGTGTTTAATTATCTCAAAAGAGTTAAAACATGAACTCCTATCTCAACCAAAACTATACCACCCCTTTAAGAAATGAATAACACAGTTGTATCATTTATAGCAACGCAATTGAAAATGTGCTTCTGCACTATCAACATTTCACCATTTTACTCTTTCGTACAAGAGTCAAAGAAAGAGACTTTTGATTTAAAAAGAAATATTGAAACGCATATTTGATTTCCTCTCACCTCCCTGGTTGCAGTATCCAAGGTCAACTTTTGTTTAATAAGTAGTCCTAATACTTGACTCTATTTTCTTACTTGTGTATTGCTATTCCATACATTGATGAGGAATGATGTATCGCTATATAGCGACAAAAATAGTGTTTCAAAATCGCATTTCCAAACACTAAAACCTGATCTGAATTCCTCTTTCCCTAGGCTTACTTCAACATTGTTTCCATACATCATCGATATCATCTTTATTATGTTGTGTGTTTTCAACGTGTTTTCTATACCATGCACTTCTTGTTATATTTCAAACTTGCATGTGTTCAGGTTTTGTTTTATGAAATGTTTGGATCAATAAAAAAGACATCAACATTTAAAGTTTCAGTAGGTCTGTGTGGAAAACCTGATGACGTCACTAATGGGGTATGGCGTGGAAATGACACAAGGTATGGGTCAAATGTCACTGTGAAGTGTGACACAGGCTACGAACTGGAAGACAATACGACTTCAACTCTACAGTGTCTTGAGGGAGAGGGATCGGTGTATGTACCCGTTTGGAATGGAACAGCACCAGTCTGTCGACCAGTACCAGTTCCTACTTACATGCGCTCACCTTTCTGTAAGTATCACCAAGTTTATGTTTATCCATGATCAACCAAAATAATGTCAGTTCACGGAACTACAAATAGTTCAAATATAGAGAAAGCATTATAGGCAGAAGGCACTCTCAGATAATTCAACTGAATTGAAGAAAAGAAAATTATGCCTTTACCCGTGTGACATGGTACAGCACGAGTAGGCAACCCACTCTAAAGAAGGAGATATGTAGTCAGATAAGATCATTGTGATAACGTTATAATATGGTTAAATATATTGAATAAGTTAATGATGAGAGTCAATCTACTGCCCAAATGATACAGCTCTCAAAAATGAGCCATGCAAATACCAGATTCATCTATTGGATTGTTCTCGCTGAGCTATATTTAAACTTCAGACATCTTTAACATCCGTAAGTTTTCTTTTATCTATCGCAATTAGATAATCTATTGATTTCGATTTTTTCCTCAGCTCGGCAAAACACAACTCAGCTGCTATCAGCACAGGAAGATATACCGTTGACCACATCTAGTCTTTTCACTGAAGGTATTGGTATGGTGGTCAACCAATAAAATCATGTATCAATGTATGTTATATTGTATCTCGTATTTACTTATGATTCGAAGGTATGTATAGTGTTACTTGTCTTGGTATCATGTCTAGTTTTGTTTGTTATGTTTGTGTTTGAAATGTGCAGAAATGAACAAATAAGTAAACTGAACACTCATTTCAGGGACGGTTCAGTTAATTTCAATTTTACTTTTTCTTTCCATAAATATCTACAAAGAGTTACATCCATATTTACTTCATGGACGATTTAAATCAGAGACAGGATCAAAGGAAACAAGACGTATATCATGTTGCAAACACTGTCAAAAAATTTAAAGTGAACGAAATTTGAGATTTTATCACATGGCAGATTAGAAGTGATTGCTGAATGAAATAAGATGTTTGTCGTTTAACGGTCAACGTATTTTTTTGTAGATTTGTTGCATGCATTAAAAAAAATTTGCAGTTCAGCCGACAGCCATGATACGAATAAAAAACAACATCACCAAATATATATAAGGGTAAAGTTGGTGCCACAGTCATTGAAATAACTACGAAGTGTAATTAAGTGTAACATTTTGCTTTTCTGCCATTGTCCCTAGACTTGATGCAAACTGGCTTATCGCTCAGTGGACTGCATGTCACAATGACAGTTGTCTCTGCTTCGACATCTTTGGTATTACTATTAGTGTGTCTTCGATGGAAATGTGCCACTTGCTTACGTCATTGTCAATCAGGAAGGAGTAATAAAGTGAGAATTTTTTTTCTCTTTTTATTTTTTATGCAACCATAAAACAAACAAAACACACAATATAAACAATGTACAAATGTCCAGCCTATAGCAGTAAAAAGGGTTCAGTAAACAAGTCACATTAAACTATCTGCCATAATGGAATAACACAAGAAGATGGATGTCTATGAGATATATGAAAATAGAGGATCAACCATTACAAAAGCATGGACCACTTCCTCAAATGACATTGCAATTTACCTTATAAAGTGAGAAATTTGATGAATTTGATTTGATTTATTTACAATATGCATATTATAATTATAAACATTGTATACAAAGGCATGGAGATATATATATATATATATATATATATATATGTGTGTGTGTGTGTGTGTGTGTGTGTGTGTGTGTAGGCCTGCATCATAGGACATATAAATATAATATAAATATAATATGTCGTATGCGCCGAGGTAAAGTGAAACATGCTTATCATGGGCAATTACATTTCCCCCATAAATGTACCCAAAACGAAGTTAATAATTATGTGACCGTGCATCGCAAAACGAACAAAAATGTCGCACCCCTTGATTTTACGTGAGGACTCAAAAAAAGGTGAAAGGGGTCAACCAACACCGTGACCAAGTCAACATTACGTTTTTCATAATTTCTGAAAGAGCTACCATTCTTCTACGTTATTCTTAAGTTTGGGATCATAAAATGAATGGGGAAGTGCATTTTCAGCAGTTTTTCTACAACCTTTTTTTGTTGAGCAGTGAGATCAGATATGTCTCAGAGGCCCCTCCTCATTTATTGATAACCCTTTGCACACTCTTCACTTTCATGTCTGATAAGTTTTTAAGAGAAGATGCCACTGCTTTGAAATTTGGTATTAATCGTGGACTGAATGTGTTTATATAGCATACTCAATTTCAACTTAATCTAATAATCCCTTCATTGTTGTTGCCCCAGTGGTTTACATCCTGTTTTTGTCCCATTCATCGCACAGCTATCACAGTTTGGTAAAGATTAAACACTTAAATAGACAGATAGACCCTGTACTTCAGAGCCTCTTTTGTCAGTTCACACCTTTCCAGAGTGTGTGCTTTCTTTCCAATATTTAGATTTTTAGTTAGGAGCGTCAATTGCAATTGAGTTATACATCATTTTAAAGCTTAGAATCTGCTCTTAGAATCTGCTCTTTCAGAATCTGCCCTTAACAAAAAGCCATGTCTTTTTGTTGGTTTTGTAATGCAAGGTCACATATTATCTACACAGTGCTTCTTCAAGCTTAACCATCTCACACACCTCCTCGTACCAACATGACCAAAGAAGTATAATATCATACTAAAATATTAACCTAGCTGACACATCATAAATCAATGCAATTCAAGTAGACAGAAAAGTGCCCAATTCGATTTCACATGAACAGCTCATCCATAATGACGAAGAGTAACATTTCATGTATTCTTGCCCTATTCACATATTCATATTATCTTTAGGCTAACAGTAATGGTACACGTGCGCAAGCTTCACGTCAGTGCGGAATTCCTCTCCAGAGCATTGGCCACAAGCAAGATCCTGTCGACAATGAGAGCAGCGATGAAGTTGCTTACTCTACTGTGCCAGATCTGAAGAGAGCGTGTGACCCTACCATACCGACAGATCAAACAGGTCAGACCCAGTTTTCCCCGCCAAACGACCGCCAGCTTGGTGCTCAGGTCTTGTCAGAGCCAGCTTATGAGAACGTGCGACATCCTTCGAAGAGTAGGAGCCACCTCCGCGATGCGTCGGTGGAGCGGGGAGACGCAGGCCCGACAACAGCCGCCGGTGAGGTAGACGAATTCGGATATCTGATACTAAATCGCGCAGTGGCTGAAAAACATGTTGTACAGCATGAAACTCGTTTGTCTGGATCTGAAATGTACGTTGCAATGACAAGCGAAGGTCTATATTGTGAAATGAAATAATTGTGAGTGCGACCTTTCAGGACAATGGACGCCAAGCATGCCAAGGAGTGTACAAGAATACAATTGCAGATTCATACGACAGAGTATCAAGGACAACGTTTAGCAGGATCGTACATACTGTAATTATGAATGTCATTCAACTCGAATCATCTGGCAAGAAAGTTGTGCACATTAAGCGAACATCGACAAGGAGTTTGTGACATATTTTGACCTCTCTTTCTTTTTTTCTGAATTGTTAAAGATTGATAGAAAACAACAAGAAAGAAAAATTGACGATTTGTTGTATATTGCCGTTTTACACAGCCAGTCACTGTGATAGAAGAGTATTAGATAACAAAATGCAAAGATGTAACCAGGCAACCGCATTTCAAGGGCTAGATGGTATTAGTTTGATTCCATAGAATTAGATTTTATGAATGAGTTGACATTTAATAATTTGGGGATATTGGTAATACAAAGCGACTATCCTCCTATAAACGTGCAAGTGTTCAGTACTTCAAAAGGAAATAGCAGGCACACTTTTAGAATAGTACAAATTCATTGCCAAGATAGACAATAATGTCGAAGATGATTGTCATGTCAGGGCTTTGTATGGAAAAAATATCTCGGCATTGCACTACACGTATTACCAAAAAAAAAAAAATATCACGGATTATGCAATTCGGAAGAAATATAAACTTATGTAAACTATATCAACAGCCGTATGCTGGTGTCAAAATGAACAGTTTCAGCTACTTTTGATTATTGCCTTTTAAATGACAGGAACATCAACTAGTCATGATCAGTGGGCCGGAAATTTAGAATTCACTGAATTTTCTGGAATAACTGTTAATAGAGGTTGTTATATCTATAACATAACATCATTAATTGTTCGGAAGTCCTTCAGATAGCAACTTGGTGTTATGACATTTATGATAACTAATACATGTAATAAATGTCCTAAATTTATCTCAACCTGATTTTTTGGGGGGATTATTTTATTTATCTATTTTTATTTATAATGCACTCCATGCTCTCCAATTCAAAAGTGGTGTAAGATATACAACAGTATTGGGTCATGGAAAATCGTATACTTTACGTCTTGTATTGCCATTCATGATCTACGGTAGAGTATCCATATAAAATTGAATTGTTTTCACTTTAAGTCCACTTTCCTTTCAAAACCTAGTGTGGACACAAATTGTAATTAATCATGTACTGCAACCATAAATGTGCATGTCGGCACATGTAGTTGTATATGTGTAGGGGGGGATGCAGGAGTTTAATGATATCCAAGATTGTACAGTTAGATTTGATATTGATCTCTACAGTATACTGTGTGTGTTTTTTTGCCTTTGAAAAGCAAAACCATGATTACACAAACACAGACGCACACACACATTCATATACCATATACACGCTGAACGCCCATGTACATACGATCTGTACATGCATTACTATGATATGAAGTGGGTGTTTACCTCTAAACTCTGAACAATTGAATGTTAATCTACTTTCATTGTGTACTACGTTAAGTTTAGAAAATCTCAATGACTCGGTGAAGACTGTAACAAAATCAGGCAGGGAACAAGGAAGTGAAAGCTTTTATAATAACAATGTCTAAAGAGTTTGTTCGCAAAAACCGATAAGTCCATCTTTGAAGATTTTCAAGTATGATCTCTGTCATAAAGTACAAAATAATGCCTTTTAAATGATATATTGGTCACTACATATAAAGTTAAGATTTTGAAGTTATGCGTAAAAGAAGCAAAACTTGTCTTATTATTCTCCTTATTTTTCTTGACCTCTAATCGCAAATATCTCCATTTGGCAAATATGGACTTATCGGTTTTTGCGAACAATCTCTTCAATTGTTCTCATGAGAGGGTTAAAATCGGAAAATTTGATGATTTGGGGACGATTCTCCACGGTGAGGCCTGTGTAAGGAATTTCATGCTTCCCCGTTCCTTTGTGTAGTTTATTGCACTTTATAACATACATTCATGTATTCTTGTCAAATAACTGTTGAGAATGATCGTAAAACATATAAAGATAAAATGAATAAATAATATGAAAAGAGGATATAGACAGATATTGAAAAGAAAAGAGATGGACACGATTGACTGCGGAATCGCTGAAGCTAAATCTAACAAAAATTTAATCATACAATTTGGGTATTAGGTTACCCTCTTTATTCAAAGAAGGTATCAGTACATTTAAGATATCCATAAATTCAGGCACCGAAAATATTCGGTGTCTGTATTTGAATGCGCATTCAAATACAGACAACGAATATTTGCGGTGCCTTATATACAATGCGTTCAATGTATCGGGGTAGGTTGATGTGGGGCTACTTTCTTGATTCATATGTTATCATTTCTATGACATGAACGTGTGAACTACTTAATGAAGAATGTCCAAGAGCTTGATCATGACAAGGGAGTCTAATGATAATGCGATATGATACCTTGGTTCAAGTTCAAGCTCAAGTTCAAGTTCAAGTTCAAATTGTATTCGTTTTTCCACAATAAAATGATATATAAACGTAAATCTCACTTTCTTGAGTGACAGAAAAAATGCATGTAAATTTGTATAGAGAAAACAACAACAATAGAAAAAACTGACAGTGGTGACACATGTATGTACCTCGAATAGATTATATTAATAGCTGTATGCCTTGAGAGGGCCTTGTGAATTTTCTTACCACTCCAGCCGTGTCAGGCAACGCTTTACAGAGCTATCAGAGATGGGCATAGTTGGTGAAATATTTTGTCCAAGAATGATTACATCGGGCACAACTCGAATGCAGCATCTTCCTGAACCTTATCATTTATACACTACTTGAACTAAAGAGCTAAATAAATTTTACTCGATACATGTCCGCTCTAGATAACTTTTTTCTTGAATTTAGTTTCAATAACCATGATAACTGTCACGAAAAAATGAATAATTTATAGATGAATCAAAACTTATCGACACCATCATAGATCACTTCATAAACCTTATCATACTACTTGAACTAGAGAACCAAATCAATTTTATTCGATACATGTCCTCTCTAAATAACTTTTTTCGTGAATTTAGTTTCAATAACCAAAGTAACTGTCACGAAAAAAAGAAGAATGATTTATAGATGAATCAAAACTTTGGCCGGAAATGAAATAAGAATGAAATGAAATGAAATGAAACACACACGCACACACACATTCATATACACGCTGAACGCCCATGTACATACGATCTGCACATGATTATACTATGATATGAAGTGGGTGTTTACTTCGAAACTCTGACAATGTCTGAACAATTGAATATTAATCTACTTTCATTGTGCACTACGGTAAGTTTAGAAAATCTCAATGACTCGGTGAAGACTGTAACAAAATCAGGCAGGGAACAAGGAAGTGAAAGCTTTCATAATAACAGTTGTTCTCATGAGAGGGTTAAGATCGAAATGTGTGATAAATCGGGGACGATTCTCCACGGTAAGGCTTGTGTAAGAAATTTCATGCTTCCCCGTTTCTTTGTGTAGTTTATTGCACTGTGTAACATACATTCATGTATTGTTGTCAAATAACTTTTGAGAATGATCGTAAAACATAGATTATAAAGATAAAATGAATAAATAATATGAAAAAAGGATATAGACAGGTATTGAAAAGAAAAGAGATGGAAACTATTGACTGCGGAATCGATGAAGCTAAATCCAACAAAAAATGTAACCATACAATTTGGGTATAAGGTTGCCCTCTTTATTCAGAGAAGGTATCAATACATTTAACATATCCATACATTTTAATGTAATATGAATACAGGCACCGGTGTTTGTATTTGAATGCGCCGTATGTACTATGCAATCAATGTATTGAGGTAGGTTGATATGGGACTACTTTCTTGATTCCTGTGTTTTGATTTGTATAACATGAACGTGTGAACTACTTGATGAAGAATATCCAAGAGCTAGCTCATGACAAGGGAGTCTAATGATAATGCGATATGTTATCTTGGTGATACATGTATGTACGTACCTCGAATAGCCTCTTTTTATAGCTGTATAGCTTTAGAGGGCCTTGTAAATTTTCTTACCACTTCAGTAGCGTCGGGCAACACTTTACACAACTATCAGAGAAGGGCACAGTTGGTGAAATATTTTGTCCAAGAATGATTACATCGGGAGGACTCGAATGCAGCTTCTTCATGAGCCTTATCTTTATACATTACTTGAACTAAAGAACCAAATCAATGTTATTCGATACATGTCCGCTCTAAATAACTTTTTTCCTTGAATCTAGGTTCAATAAAAATAACCATCACGAAACAATGAATGATTTATATATGAATCAAAACTTGTCATTGACACCCTTATAGATCACTTCATAAACCTCATCATTTATACACTACTTGATCTAAAGAACCACATCAATATTATTCGATACATGTCCGCTCTAAATAACTTTTTTCTTGAATTTAGTTTCAATAACCATGATAACTGTCACGAAAAAATGATTTCTAGATGAAGCAAAACTTGTCATTGACACGTTTATAGATCACTTCATAAACCTTATCATTTATACATTACTTGAACTAAAGAACCAAATCAATTTTATTCGATACATGTCCGCTCTAGATAACTTTTTCTTGACTTTAGTTTCAATAACTCTCACAAAAATGAATGATTTATAGATCCGGCTAATGTTACCTTATTCATTCACGTTAGTACTCGATGTCTGTATTTCAACCAGTTACTCTCTTTATTAAACAAATTGTAGATTAATTTTCACGTTACTATGTTGTTCATCTGATTCCATGTATACATCATAATATCGTGAACGTGTGAACTATTTGCAGAATATCCAATTATACACTTGGATAAAGGGTTACATATTGTGTGAGACGTCTTGTCCAAAAATATTTACACCGGACAGGACTCTAGTGGGGATTTGTGTAAGATTCATGAACCTTATCAACTATACTTCACTGCACCTCTTGACTAACGTACCACATTTAGTCCATGCATTTCCGCCTCTGAGAAATCCATTCTCGGTTTCATTCAGTACAGATTGCTGAAGCCATTTGAGTGTAATGCGAGTCATGATGCGCACAGCTAGTTCACCAGGGCAGATAAGAGTCTCGCGTAATTTTGCACGACATCATTGGGTTGCGGTAGAATGTATTGATATGAGTTTCGGTGCAATGAAGAGTTATAAACAAAGACACCACAATAAGACAGGGGTTGAGAATAATAAAAAGAGAACATGTTATTGAGAGGAAGACAAGAGTGAAATTAAAAAAAAAATGGAGAAACCCTGAAAGAGAGAAAGGAGAGAAAGTGATTCTTAATTGACAAGCAGCAAACTGCATTTGGTTCCCTTTCCGTTTGTCGCAGTGTTAACATGAAAGCAGTGCATGACAGACATCAAGAGATAGACAACCTCATCAGATGCGTTATGACAGATTATTACACATAGAATGATGATGATGCTCTACGCCTAACCATTCTATCATGGCGTATCATGACTGACAGCGAAAGATATCACCGCAGGTAAGTACGGGCTTTGCACACTATTATATGAATCATGATGAATTGCACAATTTAGTATATATATATGGGTCAGAATTTTGAACGATGTACAATTGAGCCAAAAGAAGGCAAAATTTGAAAAGTAGGAAATTCTCCAAATCATTTATCTTACCTGAAAGAGTATAAATCAAGCTTTAATATGAACCCAATTATACTAGGATTTTCCCAGAGGAACAAGTTTTTATTCACCGCGGCAGTTTACCATGTCCAGCTGCAGCGAACGTCCGTGAGAAATAGTACCGCACATACATTTGAAATCCATTTAACATAGTTTGCAAAGATCTGATTCACTTCAAAATCGTAACGAAATATCTTAAGGGACATGTGTACGTGTTGGCAGAATATTAAGCTTGTACTCTTAATCTGTATGTAATGGTAGACAACTGATGATTTAACCAAATTTGTCATTTCTGTTGAAATATTGCTCTTCCGCTAAACACTTTCTCCACTTTACGTGCATTTTACAGAAACTCAATATTTTGACCTCTTATTTCGCTATCTCATACTTTAATCCTCACTCCCAAATAATACCATACCTTTTTAAGATGTATCTGATCTAGGCAGTCTCTATAACCCAACAAACATAGCATAATTTTCATCACGGAGGTTCGCATATAGCTCACGGACGTTCGGAACAAACAAGATATTGAACAATGCAGCTCTCTTGAGTTGGAAACGCATTCTACTCAAAGCAAGCAGCAATTTCATGTCGAGAACAAACTCCTCTGCAAAATCCTGAATAGATATTACCAATTCTCCATTATAACAGCTTGTTTATCTTGTCATACTGAGGAATCAAAGAAAACAATTTTTCCACCTCTCGTAAATGAACGCACAAACGTACGTGTAATCTCAGTGACGAAGTCCATCCTTGAGAACTAATACATTTATAAAAATTTCGTTATCACGCAGTAAAGATTTAGGTCCTTAATTTGTTATCTAAAGTCTACAATGCAAAATTTGCTTATAGCGAACATGGTCACAGCTAAATATGACAAAGAATTAACATAGAAAAACAAAAGAAATGTGCTCCGTTATAGAAATACGAAGTTTAGCTGGGGAGGGCAAACGAATACGTTAGGAAGAAATCCCTCTGCGTTTGCTCCTTGTGTTACACACTGTTACCGAGGAGAATTTGTGTTATTATATTTAATAGTCAGAAATGATATTAGGTTCGATACTGCGAAGTTTCGTTATAACAAGACACAATAAGTCCATATAACTTGGATGGATGTTTGTGACTTCGATATCATACAATATGCTTTGTTATAACAAACATTTTGTAGCGCGTCATTTCGGAGGCTCGTTATTCATACAGTTTGTCAATCCGAAAATTGATAGAGTTCGTATAATCATGAAGATTTTTTATTCGGTAAATGATAGGAATCTCCGAAGGTTAATCGAAAGGTTTATCAATTGGAACATAAAAAAATCAGTTTCGCTTATCCAAATGTGGAGAAACAAGTTAACAACCAAATCCTCCAAATTTCAAAACCTCATGATAACCGTTTTCACCTAAACGAATATCAGGCCAATTCCACTTTTAGAAGAACGGACCTAAAAATAATTATAATATTTAATATTCTGACTAACAAACTTTTGGAATAAGAACATTTTTAATAAAAAAACTCCTGAATTAACTACGAGCATTTTTTTTTCCATTTTCGGAAAAACAAACCTTTGGACATTCGGAGTAACGAATATTTGGAAGAGCGAACGTATCAAAGTGCAACCTTAAAGCTATTCTTAATCATTACTCTTTTTTAGCATGTGTTTTCAAAGTAAGCACAGAAGCACAAACAAATTGACGATCTCTCTGTCTCTTACATGTAAAATGAAAAGAAAAATCTTGGAAAGAATAACAAATTAACATTGCTTTTCATTGATGAGTATACAAAAAACACGTCAGCGGAGGATTTGCGTGTTTTCATCAGTCAATAATTGTATACTGCATTATTTTTGTTCGCTTGTGACAGCATTTCGATGAATGAAAAAAATAAACAAAAAAAAATCTCCAGAAGAATTTGGTATAACGGGAGTGCACTGGCAATTCTTTTCTCTGTGTGTTGGAGCTCGATCCCTTCTCTGTTTCTTCAAATTTTCATTCAACTGCTTCCACGTCCTTTTGAAACTTTTCCGTTTTTTCTTCAACACATGCCCATTACAGACTTCTTCCGTCATTATCCTGGATGTGATTGCGTAGCACTCTTCGGATTTGTTTTGTTTTGTTTGTTTTTGTTTTCTGTTTGGTCGCAGCATGTTCAGGCTACTCAGGGAATGAAAAAAAAATCGTCGTGAAAAGAAAAATAAGAATGAATTAAGGCATTTGATATCATGACAATAACAGCGAACGTCCGTTATGAAGACCAAAACTGGATGTGTTCTGTTTGAGACGGCAGCTATACTCAAAAGATAAACACTTGGAGCATCTGTCACTAAAAAGTGGCACTGTTCTTCTTTCTTCTACTGTGTAATCCATTGACTTATTCTACCAACGAACATCCGTGACCAAAACGTTTTCCGTTTGTTATGACAGGTAAATTGAGTGCTGAACGTTATTCACTTTTGGGTATGAGCGACTCGGTGATTTGGTAATATTTTCAAATAACATTAACTTAATGTGCAGTGATATATTTGTAATAATCAGAAATTTCCTTTCTCGGACAGAACGTCCGTGAGCGAAACTATCAGAACCTGTAACAGTACAAATTGTCTCCAGAACCTCATTAGAAAGAAATTTAAATGCACAGAAATTACAGATTACACAAAATTCCATTTTCCTATAACTTTGTTTTCAGTGTTAAGCTGTTTTTGTATAATTAGAGGAAAAACAAGCGTAAAATTGTGAGTAAATTTTCAACTATTTGTTCATCATGATCACATAGCGCCTTAAAAATTCTGAAACTACTGCTCTAAACCCATTGTTTACTTTGTTAAACTTCATTTGTCGCTATTGGAACCAGAAGTTTTAAAGAATACAGGATACTTTTGGGACAAGTTATCCCTATCGCTAGGATTGCATACGTCACGGACGTTCGCTGGAATTGTCACGGACGTTCGTTCTACTACTAGGGTCATGTTCCAGGACGGATAACTAATCGGCAGAGAGTACCTAGCCTTCCTAACTCTTTCAAAAATTTAAAAAGGTATTTATAGTCAATGCAAATTATAAGAAATTTGACATCCTTACAACATATGTATTGCTCAGAGGGGGATCAGGAGGTAAATTTTCAGAGAAAATATTAATTACTTGCTTGGTTTTCGGTGAATTGCATGGTCCCAAAACTGCGGACGAGCCTCAGTCCGCTCCCAAAATGACATGCTGCTCCTCGGCTACAGAGCCAAAGGTAAAATGTACCTTCGCCATCAAAGCAAGATGGTGTCCCACTCGAAAACGTTTTAATCATCATGGACGTTCTTTTTTTCTCGGAGGTTCGTCTAAAAATATAATTTCGGTTCCTCTTTGACAAAGGATGGACAGAAACTCAAAACAAACATATTATCGTGTGGCTAGATCTTAGTTGATTACGACTCAGAACAATATCGCCAATAACGTTTAATGGGCTACGATCTTTATTAGAAAATAGCTGTAGCACGTCCGTGACGAAAACTGAGTACAATTTTGTATAAAAGAATGTTACGTCCCATGTACAGCCAGCAGACGTACAATTTTGTAGGATATGTTTATTAGGTGGAACACCAAACTTTCGTATACATTACAGTTGGGACAGCAAAGTAGAATTTACAGCAGCGATAGAAATAAAAGCATCACGGACCTTCGTCTGTTTATGGCTTTGATATTTCAATTGTTCTCTGTAATTTTATACGTGCTCATAAAGTTCTTATAATTTTGTGGTACATACCCATGATATGTCAGATCCAGAACATGGTCAGATATTAGATGCCACGTACCACAAAAAAGGCACATCATTAGTTTGAAAAACAAGAATTATTGTGAAAATAGCGTTTTTACCGTATTTTCACGCTTTAAGTCCTTGTCAAATGAAAAAATATCAGGCAAAAGTCAACCAAACCATACATTTCCTGAAAGGAAATTTACCAATCTTTGAGATGACATGAAAAAAATCTGGTTTCTTAGATCATCATGGCGTGTTCTAAGGGAAAGAATGTCATAAGGTGCGAAAATTGGCAATTGTACATCGTCCAAATTTCTCACCCATATTATATATATATATATATATATCGTCGGTGAAAAGATGAACCGACGTATCTGAGAATTTTTTTCAATTTTATCGAAAATGAGATTTTTGCCTTATTCCACTGTTCTCACTTGCATCTATCATCGTAGCAAGTTGTGTACTTCAAATTACAGCCAAAAGCCATGATTTACGCACACGCCGTACATTATTTTGTCACTGCTGTTGTCGCACTGACTGCATGAAGTGACGCATCCGCATGCGTCTGTTCATGAACTAGCGCGTATTTTGCATGTGCGTGAATGAACCGACGCATCGCATAGGATCGCACGTTGTAACTTCGGGGTGAAACGCCGGTCCTCTGCTCTTCATCGAATCCTCAGTGAATGGATGAAGTGGCGTATTGTCAGTGATCAAGATGACAAACAGGTAAAGAAGAATACATTTCTATAAAAATTAACTTATGAGGTGTATATCACAGCCTATTTCACATTCACATTTGTTTTTGGAGGCCTATGTCGTGGAAATATAACTAAGTTAGTAATTTTCATAGTTTTATGTAACTTAGTTGCCGTCTCAATTATTGTAGTCCCATTCATTAGTAACCGTGTAAGAACAATCAGCAAGAGTTTAATTCTTTGTGTTCATGGTAGCCTTTATCTAAAAGATTCTGTATCCGAACACCTCTCACTAAAAACTTATTTTCGCTTCAGAATTCCCTAAAACTCCCCTATTAATTGCGTTAGAGAAATTTTCCGTTCATGTAGATATCTACAAAAGACACATACAATTATTTTAATTGTACTTTCTATTTGTATCAATGTAGGATATATAGGCGTCTACTCTAGATATCAAAACACTGTCCAGCCTAGCCTAGGCTAGTTGTAGTAGCAGTAGTTCTACTAGGTTGGTAGGAGCCTAGTACTTGTACTACGCCTATGTCATGGCTATATGTTGTTTTTGGGGTTTTTTTTTCCTCCAAGTCCAAGCCCCCCCAAAAAAGGACAAAAATCCACTCATATTAATCAGATTTTAGAACTGAAATGGCTCTTCTTGGGACCTTGCCTCAACAAGCAATACAAAGAAATGCTGTTCGCTGTCACGTGGAAATCTGATGGAGGCATTTGAAAACGTGCAAAGTCTATGGTAGAGTGATTTTTGCGAAGCTGATATCTGGTGTGTGCATTACTATACTAACAAGAGAGGGAGAGAGAGAGAACAGTGCGTGTAAAAGAAATGTATCTCTAGTCATGGTGAGTGGTTATTGCAAAAAACCACTCACCATGACTAGAGATTGTTCAGATTCTAGAGTTATCAAGTTGTATGAAAAGATAGATGGTCTGGTTGGACCTTAAAATCAATCAGGGTATTGTCATTTAACTTGTTTGCGTTCAAGATCATACATTTTTTTAAATACAGAGGTCCATTTGAATAAGAAATATGTAGATTACAACTTCAGTGTCATTGCAGTTCATACAGTCAAATAATTTATGTAGGAAGCAAATATCAACAATCAGAATTTGATTTAGTAATGGGTTTTATCTTAATGATGATGTTAGGTATTTATCTTTAGATATCTTGAGCTGTTCTAGTGTAAGTATACTTACATAAATGGATATAGATTATTACAAAACTTGTACTCTTAGGTATGAATTCACGAAGGTGGTTTAAATTTAGACCATGGTTTATGCAATTCCCTCTGCGTAAATGCATGTGACAGCTTGCATACACTGGCAGATGCTCAATAACATTAACAATCGCTCGTTGATCAGCACTTGTCAAAGGTACACCCATTTTACGCTTATTTTGTACCATGGTCTAAATTTAAACCACCGTAGTGAATTTGGGCCTTAGAGCCAAAAATCAACTTTTCTATCAAAATGAAAGACCACTTGACTAACCACTTTCAGAAAGCAGGGGGAATAATTGCTACCCATAACATATGTCAGTCAAGTTGATGGAATGTGTTGTTTTCATTTTTTTAATGATTTTTTGTAGTAATCCCTTTATATTTTCTTGATATTGTTATCCACGTACATCATAAATTACATGTACATGTATAACATTCAGGCTCTTCTGCATGGGATTATACTATTTGTACAGCTTGTGCAAGCCGAACAGACCAGGGGCAGAGCAGCCAGTCAGAGGCAACAACAGCACCAATCGGCAACTGCCATGGCACTGGTTTTCAAGACCACAGTGCTCCTTCAATACCAACACTTGGTCCCCACCGTGATACTTGTCTGCAAGGGCACAGCACCCCGTCAATGGCAGGAACAGTGCCACTTGCTCCCTACCATGGTACTCTGCAAGGGCACAGCACCCCTCCACTGGCAGTGACAATGCCACTTGTTCCCAAGCAATTAGTCTTCAAGGGCAGAGCACCCCTTCAATGACAGCGACAGCATCATCATGTAATTTCCACTATGGCACTGGTCTACAAGGGCAGAGCAACCCTTCAATTTCAGGAATAGTACCACAAAAGGTATCCACCCAGATTATATGGCAACAACTGCAGATAAGAAAAAAAAAATGGTTTAGTGCTTCAAAAGAATTCTTAAATGTGAGCTAGGGATGAAAATCATGAACCTTAAATGTTTATCTGTATTTATTTCATGGTAAGTATTGGGTATTGTAAAATTTAAAAAATGTGGACAATAGTTTTATCAAAATTGTTACTAGAATAAACCATCACTGGGACAATATTGCAAACTATTTAAATGCTGTGCTTTGCAGTGCAACTGAAGCATACATGTGCATCAAATGTGATGATTTTTAGCATATTTTTAATCACTGCGCCCAATGTTAAAAAGTGACTTTAATTGTCCCACTCAAGGTACTGGTCTTCATGTGGAGAGAACCCCTTCAATGGCAGCTACAGCACCACTTGGTCCCCACCACGGCACTGGTCTGCAAGGGCAGAGCACCCCTTCAATGACAGGAACAGTACCACTTGGTATCCACCCAGGTACTGTTTTTTCAAGTGCAGAGCACCTCTTCAATGGCACTTACAGCAACACTTAGAACACCTTGCTAACATTTGCAGATGAAGAAAACAAACTGTTGCCGTGCTTCAAAGTAGTTTCTAACTATGAGTTAGGGATAAAAAATCACCAACGTGAAAATATTAATCTCTATTCAATCAGTGTTAAGTACAGGGTATTGTAAGATAAACAAACAGTTAACAATAGTTGAATAAAAATCGTTTCTAGAATAAACCATCACTGTGACAGTTTAATGAGAAAATTAGTACTATCTCCTGTTTGTGGTTTTGTTGCAAAATTTTTGTTGCTAAGGTGTTTCGTGACACAAATAAACCATACATGTGCGATAATATGAGCATTTCTTTTTGATCACTACTCCCAATGTTAATAAAGTGGCTGTAATTGTCCCTCCAAAGGAACTGCAAGGGTACCACTCTACCCAAGGATACCACATTGTCAGGTGTCATCTGTTCCTGCATTTACTTTTTTTCATGTTATAGGTCAATTGCAATTATAGTGAGAATGGACAAATATGACATTGCCAAGATATGATGTGTAGCAGATGTGAACAGCAGGGCTTAATTGGCAGATTCACAAGAATGCACTCATCATGAATCCATGTCAATATTCTTATGATCAATGCAGTGATATTTTTTATTAGCCTTATTCTTCATTCAAATTTTTGTATTTTGTATTTCCCTCACAGCATAAGCATTTTGTTTATCTGCCATAAATCTCAGAAACCAAAAAATAAGTTGAGAATATCAAACCAGCCCTTGAGTTTTCTTTAATGATTCTCATCTTCATCTATTCCATGCCTGTCAATTTACCATTTCAGCATAACACACCTGACTTTTTTCCCCAAAACTTCATCTATGCTTTTAATTTCTCATTTGCTGCATAGCTGCCAGCTTTCCAGAATTTTCTTTAATTAGTAGTGCTGAGCCTGGAAACATAATTCTGGTTCTCCTTTACTGTAAATATCATAATGTTGTTTTAAATAGGAAATGTACGTTGTAATTGAAAGTGTACAAGTGGATTTCTACCTAGAATTTGGTACAGTGTTGTTTTGATTGGTTCATGTTGACGGCTGCGCTATTGTACAAATGTCAATGTTGCTAAGATACAATATAACCCAACATTCTTGCTTTCTTTTCCTTTCCCTACCCTTGCCTTGTTGAACTTATTGTGGCTCGTCATGTTTTTTTTTTTATTCATTTTTGTTTTGTGTGTGAAATTTCCCTATTCCCCACATGCACACAGCCAAATACTAGTAAGGCTAAGAACACACGTAAAATGCATTGCAGCGCAGTACTGTAAAAATTTCTAAGAAATCCATGTAGGAATTAGAAGCTTTAGTAATTCATTTCTTGTGACTCTGTGGCCATCAAGGAATACATTCCACTGGTGGATTTTTCAGCTGAGTGCATTATGTTCTCTTGAAAAATTTGTGTGTTATCAAATTCATTTTGGAAGGGAAGCTAGTGTGTTTTTGCTCCCTGGACATGAATGTTCTAATTACCAGGGGCCCATTGCATAAAAGTTACTATTGTGGTAACTTTGCCATCCAATGGTAACTACCATGGCAACAATACTCAACAGCCAATCAAAATCAAGAATTCCATGGGAGTTTCCACTGGATGGCAAAGTTACCATAATAGTAACTTTTATGCAATGGGGCCCGGCAGTGGTGGTGGTTGTTGTTGTTGTTGTTTTTGTTTTTGTCTTGCCTGCGTAGCGGAAGCAAGACATAGGTGTCACTGTAGTTGTTGTCATTGTCGTCAACTCATTAAAGGTCAAAGGTCCATAAACTTATGTTGAAATGTACTCAACTCACAAACTGCAGCATGCAGGTGAGATGTTGCTTGGCATTTGCCTTTTTATTTTTTTAGTCGAAATATGCCATGATACCACATGTTGAAATGGACACTCTACCGCATGCTTTTGTTGTGACATGCTGTTGAACTGTGGCTAAGACTTGCTTTTGCAATGCAATGATGCTGCATTTGCTGGATTTCTACTGCTTGACAGACTTATTGCACATTTTTCTTATTTTAAATGCAGTTGTGATTTTCTCCATTTTTCTACTCTGCTTGTCATACTCTTTGCTACTGTATTCGTTTTAGCTACTGTAACAGTAGATACATGCTGCTCACACTATTGCTATCCCATGTTAATGGTAATGTTTTTAGATTACGAACATAATCACGTTATATCATCACTCTTGTTTGTACAAATTAATTTGTCATGTATTTGTGCTGTAAGCTCATTGTAGTGTCCTCTAACAAAATTCTGTTTATACATGTACTTCATCTACCAACTGATATTTTAATTTCAATTGAAGGTCAGTCATGTTTCTGTATTGTATGTTCTGATGATAGTAAGTCCTAAGTAATATTGTTGACACACAATTTGTACTATGTATACAACTTTGTATTAGTATCTACCGGCTACTGTTAATAAAAGTGTTCAAAAAAAGAAGATAATAATTGTACAGTGTTTCATGTGTAAAGATGTGTGTGATGGATGAGCGCACATGTTGTCATGTGGAGATTTTATTCTCATTTTGATTCACTAATATCCAGATTGCTAGATAAACAATAAGACAGTTTCAGTATTGCAAAGGGAAATGAAGTAAATGGTGTGGTAACTGAATGCTCACCATAACTTGTAAGTATTATACATGTTTTGTTTTTTTCTAATTTTAGAAAATTTTCTAATTGTTTAAGAAAAAAAATGTCACTCCACTTTTATCATTATTTTTTTTTATTTGGACGATGCATAGGAATACATGTACATAGGGTGTCACAACTATGCCCCTACTTTTTTTCTCTTTTTTCTCTTTTTCTTTTTACCACGGTAGTGGAACTAGAAAAAAGATGAAACCCAAAGTATGAGCGTGATAAGTCCTTTTTTTTCCCCCGCTGAAGGCCTTTTGATTATTACTATTATTTTTTTTTTTGCATGTTAGTTGATGTAACACAGAAGTGGCAACAAAAGAATAAAGTGTCCCCTTTTTTATTTTATCATCATTATATATTTATTTTTTATTTATTTATTTCTTTTTTTTTTGGGGGGGGGGGGGAGCTGGGCACCGGCGATGTAAAATCCCGAAATTGGCGTAATTTGGCACTACTTTACAAGGTTGATAGCAGCAAGAAATAAGAGATGCATAATTTTCTATACAATGTTGACAAAATTCCAGTACACACTGGTACAAGTCACCTCACATAAGCACTTTAAAAATAAAGATCAATACTGTATTGCATATAAAAAGTAAAAGTAATCGTTTGCTTCATTTAGCGATGTCACTATATACATTCGCTTGCCAGAGCAATCTGTCAAATTCTTAGTGTAATTTGTTTGGCACTAAGTGAACTGTAATAAAATATGAAAAGTCATAGGTATATACACCGTACATTAAAATCACAAACATGTTGAATTTTTCAGTTAGAAAACAGTAAATATTGTAATACGCAAAGACCCAACCAACGTGTGCCTTCGAGTCTGCAGAAAAGTTCGTTGACCCATATTGAGCGCCTGTGTAAGCATACCCATACGAGACGGTGCTTACGCTACGCGTTCACCTACTGTGCGCGGATGAAGCGACTTATCTAAGCGTATACGTCTGTTTACAACCAGACGCGCAATAGACTTGATGGCATGAACCGACGCAAACCTCCTCGCGCGCTGTAACGGGCAGAAAAGCACTGTCCGAAATTTCAACCTAATTTTCCCCACGTCAATACTCACTGCATGCAGATAATCATGTTATTAATTTACAATGGTTAGAAAGAACAGGTCTTGGGCGTTCTTGTGGTGTAACGTTTGTCTAGATTAACAGTCGATAACTACGTGATTTCATCCGTTGAAAAAGTCCATATTTTCAAACGCGTTTTTCTCCGATTCACATTTGCGCACTTGCGGGTCGGAAACGTCGGTTCATGTTTTCACCGACGATATATATATATATATATATATATATATATATATATATATATATATAAAATTATGTCGAGTTATAGGAATCATACGCAAAATATTTAATCAAATTATACAGGTCAAAGTTATTCATTTTCTGCTTGTTTATTTTTTTCGTGTTTGTTTGCTGTTGTTATTTTGTTCAGTCAGCGGCTGACAATACCGTGATTGTTGTTGTTGTTGTTTCTTTCTCAGATGTCATGACAACCAGGAGGTGGAAATTCCGAGCAATGCTTCGGAATATATTGTATTATTCCTTATACACAATGATTATTGTGTATTGTGTAACGACTCAACCAACAAACAGCATCAGTACAGGTATGTGTTATATCAACATGAGTGTAAACGGTGTGTTCACACATAAACACTAATCTCTCTGTGCGTATGCGTTCAAATGTGTACAGGTATTTGGCTAAGAATGTGCGACGTGCACTCAACATCAAAAAGACACTGATTACTTACCTGCCCGTCACATAGTGTCTTGACGAAGAAAATTCTATCTGTAAGTTTTTATCAGAATGCATTCGTTGGTTTTATCAGAATACATTCACATTAATAGGCAAGCAGTGTCAAGGCAATTTCAGTTAAGTGAATGTCACTTGATATTAGACGTCCATTCAAACTCCCCTTATGAATCCATTCACTGATTGCTCTGTCATGAAATGCAATGGAACAACAAATATAATGTGTACTCGAAAAATTATCCCGAGTGCCGTTTTGTTTCACCGAGGCCTCAGGCCGAGGTGTTATAGAACTGCACGAGGGATAATTCAAAAGAATTGAGTTCGATAATCCGGTACTGGAGCTTCTTTGGAACATCCACTGATTGTTACAGTAAAAAGACCACTCGATCTTCATGCATTTCCTTAGGTCTAGGCCCTACTAGATCTAGAGCCAATACTACTGATTTTCTGCTCGCGGAGTTTAACGACGAAAACCTTGTTATAATACGTACAGGGTTCCGCGTATGCGTAGTGCTGGGCAGACTTGGATATTTAATTGTTTACTTTCTACGTCGTGTGATTTACGTATACGCTGAAATGCTTTGCGTGTCCTACGTCCCGGTCCTTACTGCGATGTGGACAATTAAAACATAGTCCTGCGGCTGCGTGCTGGAAGTGTTTCGGTATCTTATGGCACGTCCATGCGCTATATAATGTTTGTTGTTGTTTTTTCCCGTTTTTTTTTTTTTTGGGGGGGGGGTACCAAATTGCGAAAAAGAAAGAAAGAAGAAGAAGCAGTGAATGAAATGAAATTCGGATAAAATATTGGTACTCAAGTACTCTATTAAATAACGCCTTGCTTTTCTTTGCTTGTCTTTTCCCACACTATTACTGAAAAGATCATCATCTCGCCTGCAACGAGCGTGGTGTGGTGAACATCATGTCACCAAACTTCCCAAGTCGTTACAATGATAACGAAGATAGGACCTGGAACGTTTATACCACCCCATCCTCGAGACTTTTTGTACACTTTGTATCCTTTGACGTGCAAACTACTGACTATCTGGAAGTCATCGACCGTGATAGCAGAGAGACGAGATACACCGGAGTTCAGATGTCCTTCCCACCGTACCTGTCTCTCTCTGATAACATCATTCTTAGTTTTCGGTCTGATGACAGAGGAAGAAGGACCGGTTTCAACCTAACTGTGGAATGCTATCAAAGTGAGATAGAGTAATAGTTAGCGGAGGATTAGCATTTCTACATTAAAGTTCTACTTAGTGCTTGTTGATACTGTGTTTGTTACAATTCTTTATGTGACCGTGCACCTCAAAACGAACATAAAGTCGCACACACTGATTTTGCGTGAGGACTGAAAATAAGTGAAATGGATCAACCTAGCCGAACTTGACTTTTTCATATTTTCTGAAAGAGCGGGTCTTCTTTTACATTATGCTAAAATTTGGTATCATAAAACGGGCAGGAAAGTGTTGTTTTTTTTTAGTAGTTTATCTCGAACATTTTTGGTAGAATAGTGTGATTAGGTGTGTCTTTAGAGTCCCTTTTTCATTTCTGAAAAACCTTGTCCACACTCTTCACTTTCAACTCTAATAACTTTTTAAAGGATGATGCTACTGCTTTGAAAGTTGGCATTAATTATGGACAGAATGTGTTAATGAGGCATGCTTAATTTCATTTTAATTTGATAATCCCTTCATTGTTGTTACTCTGGTGGTTTACTTCTTGTTTTTTTGTCCCATTCATCGCACAGCCAGCACGGTTGGGTAAAGATTAAGCGCTTGAATAGACACTGTACTTCAGAGCCTCTTTTCTCAGTTCCCACTTTTCCTGAGTTTGTTCTTTCTTTCCAATATTTAGATAGGTTAGGAAAGTCCATTTGATTTGATTTATGCATCATTTTAAAGCTTAAAGTCTGCTCTTTCAGAATTTTTTTTTGACCCCAACAGGGTATTTATTGCCTCCATAATTCAACATTTTATATCACATCATACAAAAAATGGAAAAGAAAATACAATGAGCTTCAAAAGGGGTTCCTGAGATCAAAGGAAACCACAAACTATTTACACAATATACTTCATTTGCTTTGGTAAATTATAATATGTTTTCTTACTATTCAGATCTTCCTCTATTCTTTTACAAATTTCTCTTCCAAACAAATGTTGCAAATTAGTTTCACGACATTCTTTTCCGGTTTTATTTCTTAACAGTATATATTTATAAATACACCAAAAAGCA
Source organism: Diadema antillarum (assembly GCF_040938485.1). Lineage (NCBI taxonomy): Eukaryota > Metazoa > Echinodermata > Echinoidea > Diadematoida > Diadematidae > Diadema > Diadema antillarum. Next base: position 362,947 of record NW_027271031.1, on the reverse strand, counting down.
ATTGTCAAAAACAAATCTAATTCAGTCTCTTTATGAGCTTTTAACAGATGCACTCCTGTTATCTTAAAATCAACTTTATATATAATTTTAATTATAACTGTTAGATACGAAAAGAAAAACTTATTCAATTTACACTCAATAAACGCATGTAGATTATCTTCATCTACACCGCAATGCTCGCATATTCCATCTCTTTTGATTTGCCATCTGTACAAATTCTTTTTTACTGGTAGTAGATTATACAAAATCTTAAAATTAAATTCGTTCAATTTGTTTTCTTTACAATAACACAAATTTCTTTTGAATATATTCATCCAATCAAATGATGAGTCGAATATCTTTTCCCAGTATATACAACATCTGTTACTATCTGGACATTGTGTACACAATAGTTTGTAAAACTGTTTGGTTGAAACATCTTGAATGCTTCTTTTCTGCTCTCTTCTTCCTATTCTTATTTTAGGAATTTCCAATAACCTATTATGAAACTTTATACTTGATTCCGCGTAATTACTTATCCATGCTTTTGGGATAGCTGGCGTAATGAAATATAATCAAAAATTAATGTTTGCTTACTTTTTCTGTCGTTTAAGTTGATACAAAATTTCTGGAATGGATATAAACTTACCATTCTTAAAAAAGTCTTTAAGAAATACAATTCCACTTTGATACCAACCATCATAAAATAAGGTCTTTTTATGAAAGGTTACATTTTTATTATGCCACAAAATTTCATATTGTACTCCGTGTACCATGGGTTGAAATTTTAAGCAAATATCATTCTTTATCATTAACCAAGCTTCTAATATTTCACTATAAAACAATGGGAGTTGATCTTTACTTATTCTCTTCATATTCAAACAATCCAAAATAGAATTTAGCAACAATTCTAATCCACCGAAAGAGTTATACCAATAAAAACACATTTTACCCCATGTTCCTTTCGTTGCACCTATAGTGCGACCAAGCCATCTCAATCGAAAACTGACTTTTTGCTTAAAAAGATCGATCATATTAACGCCTCCTTTTTCAAACTCTTTAATCATAATAGTTCGTTTCACTTTTTCAGTTTTTGCTTGCCAAATAAAAATGTATTACAGATTATTCAATCGTTTCAATATTTTCTCAGGAATTGTGTCAACCATAAGTATATGAACTATTTGACTTAAAGCTAAGGTTTTGACAATAATCAATCTACCAAAAAGAGTAAGTTTTCTTTTTCTCCAATTATCCAAAAGTCTTTGCAATTTTGTAAGTTTGTTTTCCCAATTCAATGTTCGTGCTTTATTCATATCAGGTGAAACATAAAACCCTGAGTACTTTGTGGGTGTGTCTGTCCACACTAAATCAAGATCATCGAGTGACCATTTTGACTTGGCAGCTCCCAGCCACATAACAGATGTTTTACTCTTATTCAGTTTTGGTCCCGCTACATTTCCAAATAATTCCAACTCTTCACTTACTTTTTCTAATGATTGTTTATCTGAAACAAAAAATAAAGTGTCGTCTGCATATTGTAGTAATTTTACTTCAAAATTTTCCTCCATTTGTAAAACAGAAATACCATTTATACACTTGTTATTTCTTATTCGGGTCGACATAAATTCTGCCGCAAGCACAAAGAGTAAAGCTGAAAGTGGACATCCTTGTCTAATGCCTCGTTGTATTGAGAAAGACTCAGATATCCAGCCATTTACTAACACTGAGCTGCGAATATCTGTATACAGTATTTTTATCCATGTCTGAAAAATATTACCAAAATTAAATTGTTTAAACACAATAACACAAAATCAAGATCAATTACATCAAAAGCTTTTGAAAAATCTGCCATCATTATTGCACCATCTATTCCCTTTCTTTTCATATATTCAATAACATCGATTGTCATTCGTATATTAAAAGCGGATAATCGATTTTTTATATAACCAGTTTGATCTTCATTTACAATTTGACAAATCACTGATTGTAAACGTGTGGCTAAAACTGCGGCAATTATCTTGTAGTCGCAGTTCAACAGTGTAATTGGTCTCCAATTTTCTAAATATCGCTGATCTCCTTTTTTATAGATCAATGTTATGAGTCCATTTTTTTTTGAGTTTCGGACATTTCTTTCTTTTTGAAGCATTCATTAAGAAAATTTAACAATACAAATTGAATTTCATCCCAAAAAGTTTGATAGAATTCTATAGGTATACCGTCAGAACCGGGTGATTTGTTTTTATTCATTGAAAAAACCGCACGTTTGCATTCAGCAATTGTAAGCAGACGTTCGCATTTATTCTTTCCCTCTTCACTCAATGAAGGAATTTGAACTGAGTTTATATACTGATTTTGCTTATTTTCATCAGCATTAGATTTCTTATATAACAGTGAATAAAATTTCACTACTTCTTGTAGTATCTCTGTTTGTTCAGTTAAACATCTGTCTTTTTCTACTGAAAACAACTGGTTCATCTCTTTTCTTTCTGATCTATATTTTTCTAAGCCTAGAAAATACTTCGTACACGTTTCCCCTTTTTCCAGCCACCTAACTCTTGCTCTAACAGCTGCGCCTCTACATTCTCTTTCATTAACCTGTTCAAGTTCTTTCTTAACATATATATACTCTTTCAGTATCTTGACGTCACTGTCTACATCAATCATTCTCTGAAGTTCACTGAATCTTTGTTCTAAGCACAATTTTGCTTCTTTCTTTCTTAAAGCTCTATCTTTGCAGAACTTTTGCGTGAACTCACATACTTTAATCTTTATGAGTTCCCATACCTGTGTAAAGGAAAAACATGCATTACCTGAAATGCTTCTGATGAGCGATTTAACTTTTTGTTGATATATTTCATCCTTTAATATTTCTGTGTTCATTTTCCAACACCCTGGACCTTTAAAAATATTTGAAATCTTTAACTTAAGAGAAATAGCATTATGATCAGCTTTATAACATGTTCTTATATCATTTGACAAAACTTTTGCCTGTGCATTTTTACTGACTAACCAGTAGTCAAGTCTTGATGCTACATTTGATGACAAATTTCTCCAAGTAAATTGTCTGATATCGGTATGAGTATTTCTCCACACGTCAATCAGTTTTCTTTCTTTACAAAGTTGGCGCAAACTTTGTGGTGTCTTATGATATGAGCTTTGACTACCACGCACATCTTTCTTTATATCGAGAACGCAATTCATATCCCCACCTACAATAAGATGGACTTCATTTTCTGAAGTATAATAACTCAACCATTTATCAATTTTCATAAAGAAACTTTCTCTTTTCATCTTTTTAGCGGGTGCATAAACATTTACTAAGATGACATCATAACCTTCTATCTTAGCATCTAAAAGTAGAGTTCTTCCATCATTTTGTGAATCTATCTTATTTATTTCTATGTCAAATCTATTATCTATAAATATCGCCACACCACAAGAGTGATTGGTTCCATGTGAGAAGAAGCATTTACCTCTCCATTCACTTTGGATAATTGTCTCCATATCCTTTGTCCAGTATGTTTCTTGCAAAAACATTATGTTAACTTTTTGCTGTTTACACCATTTATATATCTGAGTTCGTTTAAGTTTGTTCCTTAATCCTCTCACATTCAGACTAAGCAAATGACATAAAGAAGAAGACATTTAGGAAGTGGATGCTTTCATCTCTTTTTCGCAGTTTTCTTCTTGGGTTTCTGCTTTCTTTTAGATGTCTGGTTCACTTTACCACGCCCTTTTCCTGTTTCTGGAGACTCTGCCGAGAGATCAGACTGGTGCTGAGTGATGTTATCTTCCTCGCACTCTGAATATTCACCTGATTCGGACTCGTCTTCTTCAGAACAGGCACTGTTGTCAGCTGAGTGTTGGTCGCTCAGTGCGCTGGTGTCAGCTGGCTTTCCATTGTGTTCGCGAATAGCGTCGCTGTGTTGCCTAGCTTGCTCGATGAATTGCGTAATTTTCGATTGCTGCTGATTGGACGGTTTTGGGGGTGCGGTCTGATCAGCTGTCTCTGACTTCTGTTCAGCGGGACGAAGCGCAGCGGTGGATTCCAGCTGTTGGGGGTTCGCTGCATCCGAAGATCGCATGTTGCTGCTGTCCTCGTGATCTCTCCGTGGACCAGCATGGTGTCGGTATGAAGACGTAGAAGATGCTGTTCTGCTGCTGCTCCGTGTTCTCCGGGGGAGGCTGTTGCTTCTTCGATGGGTCAGTTTCTCGGCAGGAGGGAAGTCTGTCTCATACCGGTCCCGTGATAGAGCATTGTCTGCTTGGCGGTTTTCGTGGCGACCTCTTTGGTCTTCTGTGCGAGACCATCGAGAGGGCTGTTTCTTTCCTGATTGTTGATTGGCTGGAGAGGTGGGTGTGTCATGGGTTGGGCAGTCAGCTTCGACGTGACCGGTTTGTTTACAAATCCGACACACGATCTCATTCATACACGCTGATCGCAGGTGTCCAGACTTCAGGCATCTCGAACATATCTTGTTCGATTTGTTTGGGTCTGGCTGTCCAACATGGAAGATCCTTCCCTTGAAAAGCCCAAAGGTGATTGTTCGTGGGAGGGGTGACGCCATGGGTTCCACATACACCACACGATCTCCAGTCAAACACTCTGTCAGTTTCCCATCCACTCTGAGTTTCTGATAGTGCATTTTCCCCGTTATTTTGCATTTTCTCCTCTCTAGCTCATCGGTTATCACGTTCTCATGAACTGACAACGGTATGTCTTTTACGACTAGACGCAGTGTGTCCTCTCTGCCACCAGGAAGAAAAGGATTCGAATCATACACACACACATTGACACTACGAATGTTCAGGCCATTTGTGATGAGTTTGATACGAGCATCTTTATCCGTAATGTACAAGCACCAAAGTCCCCCAATTCTCTGAATTCCTTTGATTTCACTTGAGGGTACAACGTGAAGGAGACATTTGAACAGTTCATCTGCGTACACATTTTTCCCATTAAAGTCTGGAATATCCTTGCTCTTGAGAAAAACTGGCTTACCTCTGTTCGGCTCTTGACTATCGCCAGCCATTGCTGAATACGACACACTTGTCGCGATTTTGAGGCATTCTCAAGGCAGAGACTTATTGAAGAAATCGTCCAGCATCCACTGTTCTTAGTCTAGATAGCACAATTTTCCTGGCTCACTTACTTCAAAAGGTGTTTCAAAATCAAGAAATTATATATATGTGACCCGCTACAACAAAATGATCCTAAAGTCGGGGTAGGTCGATTATTTGAAAGTTGCATGATATAATCCCCTAATCTTTCTGCTTTAAATTGATATATAACATATTCTATAACAATAATCGGCTGCTGAGATATCGATGTTTAAAAGAGAGCATGTCGAGGCGTCTGGAAAATCACTGTTTTGAGAAAAGCGCCCTTAAAGTCTTCCTTTCGACGCAATCGCGATCACGGACACGCAAGTTAGTTTTCACCTCTGGACAATAGAAGGTAAGCCCTAGCAACCCCCGAAGAGTTCATTCAAGCACATCAGCGTCGGCGGTCTCCTCACCAACCAATCAGTGACCAGAATGTGAGAAGCGGCTGAGCATGGCGCGCCCCGCCGGCACGTGCACCAGTCGACTGGGCAGTGTGCGAGCTTCACGTTTCGGTTAGCAGCAAGCAGCAAACTGACCAATGAGATCACTCTGGTCGTTGTTAGGGGCGGAACCTATCTGTGGCGCTCAATCCAAATTTTCGAACCAGTGCTTCGTTGAAACGCCAAAAAACATGGCTCAGAAAAACGCTAGTTTTTGGTCTTTCCTTTGATCATTTTGCTTCAAAATTTCGACAGATGATAGAAGACATGTTAGACTCCAATAATATATCAAAATCAGAATATCGTAAGTTTTGACCAATTTTAATGCTCTGACTTCAAACTAGATTTTCACGGCTTCAACCGTGCGCGACTTTAGGACCTTTTTGTTGTAGCGGGTCACATATATATCATTCACTTTCACTCACAAACACTAAAATCAGGGAGATTTTCTGGCTCCGTCAAAGTAGTCGTGACCGCTCAGATGAAGCGAAAATAGAATATGTGACACTGCACCTCAAAACAAACAAAAAGTCGCCAGACATCAATTTTTAATTAAGACCATATTCTGAAAGAGCAGACTTTAAGCTTTAAAATGATGTATAACTCAAATCAAATGGACTCTCCTAACATACCTAAATATTGGAAAGAAAGCACAAACTCAGGAAAAGTGTGAACTGAGAAAAGAGCCTCTGAAGTACAGTGTCTATTCAAGCGCTTAATCTTTACCAAGCCGTACTGGCTGTGCAAATAATGGGACAAACGACAGGAAGTAAACCACCAGAGTAACAACAATGAAGGGATTATCAGATTAAACTGAAATTAAGCATGCCTCATTAACACATTCTGTCCATAATTAATGTCAACTTTCAAAGCAGTAGCTCTATCCTTTCAAAAGTTATTAGAGTTGAAAGTGAAGAGTGTGGACAAGGTTTTTCAGAAATGAAAAAGGGATTCTAAAGACACACCTAATCACACTATTCTACCAAAAATGTTCGAGATAAACTGCTAAAAAACACACTTTCCTGCCCGTTTTATGATACCAAATTTTAGCATAATGTAAAAGAAGACCCGCTCTTTCAGAAAATATGAAAAAGTCAAGTTTGGCTAGGTTGACCCATTTCACTTATTTTCAGTTCTCACGCAAAATCAGTGTGTGCGACTTTATGTTCGTTTTGAGGTGCACGGTCACATATGGTCTCAACTAAAAATTCGTGTCTGGCGATTTTTTGTTTGTTTTGAGGTGCAGGGTCACTTATAGATGTTACCTAGAAGGAGTTTGAATAAGCAAACACAAATTGCAAGCTGGTGTTTGCAACATCAAAATAGATGTATGTAGTTTATGTATATATATAAAATTGTATCTAATGTTTCTCAAAAAAAGAAAAAAAAATCCACTTTTATCCCTAATAAGTGTGAACAGTTTATCTTTACATCTTGTCATTTGCTATTATACACGATTGCCGATGGCACTGTTACAAGTTCATACCGCAAAACAATACTCTGTGAAAACACACATTACATTACCAGAGCGTTACAAACACGTGAATCGATTTATACGCGTATACGCTGCGATAAAATTGTATCCTTCTAGATTGAATTTGACAATCTACAGTAAAACGTACGCTGTCGTGTATGGACCCATTAAGTTTAACTCTCGAATGTCATCTTTTTATGCCTCCGCCAACGAAGTGGCCGGAGGCATTATGTTTTCGGGTCGTCCGTCCTTCCGTACGTCCTTACGTCCGTACGTCCGTCCCATTTTGTTTTTGTCGATATCTCAAGAACCGTGAGGTGGTTTTGCATCAAACTTGGTATGAGGATTTATCCTGAGAAGATGATACTTTGTTTGGATTTTAGGGTCACGGGGTCAAAGGTCACAGGTTATTTTGTGAAAAAAAGGTTGAAATTTCATGTTTTTCTCCATATCTCGCAAATGGTTCAAGGTATCTTCATGGAACTTAATATATATGCATGTACCGATGGGCAGTGATTATCTAGGGAAGTTTGGGGTCAGTGGTCAAAGTTCAGGGGTCAAAGGTCAAGGTCAACTCCTCAAAATATCACTACCCGGTACTTTCCTTATACTTATGCAATGCCAGAAGGATTTTTTTGAACTTGATGTATGCATGTATAACCCAATATATATTCTATGGGGAGTTTCTTGCCAAAAGGTCAAAGGTCGAAAGGTCAAAGGTCAAGTGAAAGTGCTAAATTGCACTTCTTACTCCATATCTCAAAAGTAACTCAAGGTATTATCATGAAACTTACATATTTATGCATGTTCTACCTAACAGTGATTCTCTTTGGAACTGTGAGGTCAAAGGTCAAAGGCCAGGTTTAGATAATACTATTTACCATTTGATACTGAAATTATACTTTTTCTCAATACCTTGAAAATTACTCAATGCATAAACTTATAAAAGGGTCAAAAGTCAAGTAAAAATCATCAGTTCCCCCAAATACCTGCACTCTGACGTTTTAATCATTCATCCAATTGAACCTAGTTCTAGGAAAGTGAACATTCAGCACATTTGTGGCAAACCTGTCATTTTAATATTTTGCCATTTGTGTGAAACTGTCATCACACATTGTCAAGACATTGTACTGTAGCCCTTTTAGGAGAACCATGCATTATGGCGGAGGCATACACCAGTCGCCGTAGCGACATTTCTAGTTTATTTATAAAACGACGACGACATTTATCTTCCCAGATAATACCTTCTCGCTTGATCTTGTGGGAGGTCCCGCTCCTGATGAAGGTTGGTTTATCGTTAGAAACGCTACCCACACCTTCCAACTCTGCGGCGCAAATCTCCCCGTGGCAGACACCGTGTGCCACCAGCTCGGCTTCCCCGGAGCACGTAGCATTGACATTCGGGAATGCCAAGAAGCAGGTTGTGGGCGCTGGCAAACCAACACCCTTCGGATAGCTATTGGGAGATGCTCCCGCTGTAAGTTGTGTGAAAACATAACATCTTGTTTAAAACGGAAGAAGATGAATGAACTCGATGTAGGGTACTGGCCCCACCATAATTCATGATGGATAGTCACATTTGAATACATTTTACATAATCGTGTCAGAAAAATATGTAGTGTACGTAATAACCATTTCTTAATAATATCATAGAAGGATGTGGATGTGTGTGTGCGTGTGAGAAGGGTCTTTCCATTTAAGGTGATGTGTTTATGTGTCTGTGTGTGTGATTATATTGATGCCTGTAATAGCATTATTCCCTCTCCCTAAATTTATCCCAGTATAATGCATACTAATGCATATGAAGCAATGTTTAAGAAGATGAACTCATGTATCTTCCAGCAATAAGGGGGAAATGCGGAATAAATGATAGTTTGGGGGAATTTTGATAAAAAGCATGAAAATATTCAAAGAAATGCATACAAAGATTATGCATTAATATTGGCCCAATGCAGCATTGAACTGACAAGAGCACAGAATGCATCTTATACCAGTAAATTCTGTTAATGATAAAAGACTTTTTTTTTTCAGAAAAAGCAGATAATACCTAAATTCCCCAAGTGACCCGTTTACTATGCACATCCAATTTAGACATGCATATTCTTTTCCATCGCTGCCAATCTTCATTGTATTGACGGTACAGTCCTCAATCTACACACCGGCACTACGCCATCTGTGTCCTATTGTGGAGTAGTCCTGAGGCCCCAGATCAATGATAAGGCTTTGAAAAACATTGTCAAAACCTTAAGGGGAATCAAAATTTTCACTATTGGAACGAATTCCCCTCCCCTTTTCAGACATATATTCCTATGGGCGCATTTACACTATACATGTAGACACGACTCGACAACAGCAGTGGCCCCGTGTCAGGAAAAATTGATGTTGGGCCACCAAACTTCAGAAAATAAAAAAAATTCATATATATATATATATATATATATATATATATATATATATATAATATATATATATATACATATATACATATACATATACATATATATATATATTTTTTTATCATTTCACATATTGGCCCCACGAAGAAATGAAGAAACAAACTGGTAATGTATTTTTGACCAATAAAGAATGAGTTTATTCGACTCGAATTTTCAGCGGCCTCCGCCTTCTTCAGCAGTCTTGACAATGACAATCCTGGAGACGGCGTAGGACGCCGAAAATTCGAGTTCGATTCGAATTAAAGGTTATATATGTGTAACAACATGAACTCTTCCAAAACTTTTCTGATACCTGTAAGATCCATGATAGATCCAATGTATTCATATCTACTGCAGATGCCCTTCGATTCCAAGACTGCACAGTTCATTCCACCAGCCTGTGCAATGTATGGATAAAATATTACATTCAGTGCCAAAGTGAGTTGCTTGCATTCTTCTAACCGTTTAGTTACTTAGTAGAGTTATTTCATTTAAAACTTTGATCTTATAAATTTCATCATCGGTTTCCCCTGGTAACTCAATGATAATTACGTTCTGTAGAATCTATATTAACCAATTAATAATTGTAAACGTTTATTTTCAGCATGTCAAAGAAGGAATAATGTTTCAACGGTTCACACGAACACTACAAAGATTAACATTAAAAAAAGATAAACACTCGTTTACTGACACATTGTGAGAGTTGGCACAAAAGCGTATATCGCAGTAGCTCAAGTTGATTTTGAAAACCAAAGCGAACATGAATGAAATACACCTGCAACGGTCCATGTTAAGACTCAGAGAATTGAGCGATATGCAAATGCTCAGCATGTCATAATGTTTTCTATTTGGCAGAGCCGGGGTACATTGGCTGTTTTGCCATTGACATCGAACTTCCAGAGGGGGAACCAGTCGATACTGTGACAGCCTGTATATCTCACTGTGAATCAAGAAGAGATGTGACTTCCCTTCTAGCCATACACACCAGGCACACTAAATGTCACTGTGTGAGGGAATCTGACATTGATTTGAGAGATTTTTCTCAGCTTTGTCAGCCTGGTGTTGATGAAAATGAGAGACATGGATCTATCTTAGACTGTGACGAGTGCTCAGAATCTGTCGTGTACAATGGTAAATATGACTTCTATTCACTGTTTGCAAATCACTATCGAATTCACATTATACCCATAGTAACATATGATGTCATCATTAACGAATGGTTGTATTCGTATTTTACTGGAATATTCATTATGTTAGCACTTTTCATCGACCATTTAAAGCAGAACAACATTTGTCGTCATCTGATCTATACGACGCACACTATAAAAACATGGCCACTTTAATGCTCAGTTTTTCATGAAAGTAAGAAAATTAACAATAGAGCAAACAAGAACAAACAAACCCTTTTAAGCCATTTTATCAACAAAGCTCATAATGCTTAGATTGGTGGTGTTAATTCGTGTGACATTGATAGTAATCTGATTAGAATGAATGATGAATGTGATGAACGACAATGTTACAATAACATTATACCATGGAGCTAATAACAGAAAATTTAGTAGCTCCATGATTATACAGTGTTTACTTCATACGTGGCCTCTTGCCATAATTGATATGTAGGCCTTTCCTTAACTACTCAGTTGTATCATGGCTTTTCACAATCGTTCTCCCTTTCGTCCATTTTGTTTGGTAAAAATGTCAGTTCCCGCAGGCCTTTGTAAAAAACCTGATGACGTCAATAATGGTGTATGGCTTGGAAATGACATAAGGTACGGGTCAAACGTCACTGTACAGTGTGACACAGGTTATGAACTGGAAGACAACAAGACTTCGACTCTGCAGTGTCTTGAAGGAGATGGATCTGTGTATCAACCCGTGTGGCATGGAACAACACCAGTCTGTCTACCAGTACCAGTTCCAAGTATGAAATTCTCTTATACCTGTATGTTGTGCATGCATCTTAAAACGAATCTATGTCCCTGGTAGGAAAATAAAACATTTATAAAAATGCAGAAAAAGAATTACAATGTCTTCTCGCCAAACTTGGTGACTAGTCTGTGTTTTAACCAACCTTGGATTTGGTCCTTGTGTCGACAGATTCCAAGTAAGGACTGCAACAAGGTATACTTAAGAGGGGGACAACATAGTGTACCAAGAATTTGAACCGAAGTGTCAATCAGTGAAAACATATCCTCTGCTGATATATTAGCAGGTTTTGCTTTTGTGATTCTTTCATAATTCATATCCTGCTACTAAAAATCAGTCTTTTAAGTAGATACAGATGCAGTCGAATTTCTAGACTTAATCCGCTGTTCGTCATGTCTTTTGTATAGTGTTTTCACATTATGTTCTCTCTCAATGTCAAGTGAAATATGTGACCGTGCACCTCAAAACGAACATAAAGTCGCACACACTGATTTTGCGTGAGGACTGAAAATAAGTGAAATCAGTCAACCCAGCCGAACTGGACTTGTTCATATTTTCTGAAAGAGCGGGTCTTCTTTTACATTATGCTAAAATTTGGTATCATAAAACGGGCAGGAAAGTGTGTTTTTTCAGCAGTTTATCTCGAACATTTTTGGTAGAATAGTGTGATTAGGTGTGTCTTAAGAATCCCTTTTTCATTTCTGAAAAACCTTGTCCACACTCTTCACTTTCAACTCTAATAACTTTTGAAAAGATAGTGCTACTGCTTTGAAAGTTGGCATTGATTATGGACAGAATGTGTTAATGAGGCATGTTTAATTTCCGTTTAATTTGATAATCCCTTCATTGTTGTTACTCTGGTGGTTTACTTCCTGTTTTTTGTCCCATTCATCGCACAGCCAGCACGGATTGCTAAAGATTAAACGCTTGAATAGACACTGTACTATAGAGCCTCTTTTCTCAGTTCCCACTTTTCCTGAGTTTGTGCTTTCTTTCCAATATTTAGATAGGTTAGGAGAGTCCATTTGGTTTGAATTATACATCATTTTAAAGCTTAAAGTCTGCTCTTTCAGAATATGGTCTTAACTAAAAATTCATGTCTAGCGACTTTTTGTTTGTTTTGAGGTGCAGGGTCACATATGGAAATAACGAAATTCATGTGCTACAACATTTACGACGGCTTTATCAGAAGTTCTGAATTTACCGATCTGCCTTGCGTTAAAACATGTGCCTTCTTGACGGTACATTGTGCATTTTGTTTTGTTTATCCGTTTATGTTTGCATAAGCTGAGATAATTTCCCATTTAGATTATTCCAGAAATCTATCATTGGTGTAATTTATTGTTGGTCTTCCCTACCATCCTCAGCTGTGCGAAACGCATCTCTGCTGATAGCAATACAGGAGGAAATATCGTCGACAACATCTCATCGTGTCAGTGCAGCGTGGGCTGAAATATTGTCGACAACTTGTAACGTATCCGCCAAAGCCTGTGGTACAGTAATCAATCTTCACATGACAGATATTTCTTTTATCATGAGACTGATAATATAGGCCTATGTATAATATCTGTTAGCTGTCCCGATATCGGTGGAAAAATACCCCGACATTTTACTAACGAAATAGTTTTGTTTGATCATAATGTTTACATCATAATCAGAGTGAGGAACTGTATCCTTTTTTTCTTATACATGTACACATTCCGTTCCACCTCTCCACCTCTCCTCTTATTGAGTTGAAAAATCAATCCATGAAATTAGGTCATAAGTATACATATATTTATATAGTGTTATCAATGTACACACTTGGTAATTCTATCCTAATATGGAGAGTGATCGATGTCCTCAAGGGAAGAGCTTCACAGACAGAAGTAATGGAACAATTTCACGCGATTGACTGCACTTGGAATCTGATTATATGTGACCGTGCACCTCAAAACAAACAAAAAGTCGCCAGACATGACTTTTTAGAATAAGACCATATTCTGAAAGAGCAGACTTTAAGCTTTAAAAATGATGTATAACTCCAATCAAATGAACTCTCCTAACCTATCTAAATATTGGAAGGAAAGCACAAACTCATGAAAAGTGTGAACTGAGAAAAGAGGCTCTGAAGTACAGTGTCTATTCAAGCGCTTAATCTTTACCAAACCGTGCTGGCTGTGGGATGAATGGGACAAAAAACAGGAAGTAAACCACCAGAGTAACAACAATGAAGGGATTATTAGATTAAACTGAAATTAAGCATGCCTCATTAACATATTCTGTCCATAATCAATGCCAACTTTCAAAGCAGTAGCAGTATCTTTTCAAAAGTTATTAGAGTTGAAAGTGAAGAGTGTGGACAAGGTTTTTCAGAAATGAAAAAGGGATTCTAAAGACACACCTGATCACACTATTCTACCAAAAATGTTCGAGATAAACTGCTAAAAAACACACTTTCCTGCCCGTTTTATGATACCAAATTTTAGCATAATGTAAGAGAAGACCCGCTCTTTCAGAAAATATGAAAAAGTCAAGTTTGGCTAGGTTGACCCATTTCACTTATTTTCAGTTCTCACGCAAAATCAGTGTGTGCGACTTTATGTTCGTTTTGAGGTGCACGGTCACATATATATGACGTAATCAAAAGTGTTAGAAGTATTTACTCACTTGGTTAATCAGTTCATGTTTCTACTACAAAGTACATTGTTGTAATCTGAGTACACCATAACTGTTTGTTAGACACATACGCATAAATTCATGGCACTGATCCAGAAACTTCAGTAATTATTGCAATCATTCAACGCCTTCAAATACGTTGTCATAGTGAAAAAATACTTACAAAGCATTTTTATATTAATCATTTTTCTTCTGACTTTTTTCCATGCAGACTCAATGCAAACTGGCCAATCGCTCGACAGACTGCATATCATATTGATAGTGATCTCTACTTCGACTTCAGTTCTACTACTTATGACGTGTCTTCGACTACTGTATGTTAAGTGTTTACGTCATCATCGAAAAGAGAGAAAAGGAGGAGTAAGTAATCATTGGTAATCATGCATTGACCATTGAACTATTCAATCTATGCAAATCTTTCGTCAACGTTTTACTCTGCTATTTCATACTGGGTACCTCCTTGTGCATCTGCTGGGACGTACTGAGTGTTTTGGAATCGAAACCAATTGATAAAGACAAAGAAGTGGTGGGTTGAGGGCGTTGATGGCATTACTCCACTTGCACAGTGACAATTGAACGTATTAAGAGCAATGTTTCAAATCCAAAAGGAAACACAAAAGTAATCAAATATGATTTCAAAGAATTTTCGAAGTTTTCCCTTTTTTACTATTTTTACTACTTAACATATCTTTGCCAATCTTTCTAATCTCTATCAATCCGATATTAAAGGCTCAATTTAATGTTGGACGTGATTGATAATTGTTAATGATGTACTTTCCATCAAACTGTCCAATCTATGTAAATCTTAGGTTCACTCTGCTTGTTCAACTCAACATATCTTATCGAGAATTTGCTGGTGAGTGCTGATGACATGAAATGTTTTAGAACTTAACCCAATTAATGAAGACAGAAGAATGGCGGATAATCACATTAGTACCATTAGTCCACTTTCAAAATAAACGTGAATGTACTAAGAACAATGGGAAATACAAGACTGCAAATATAATCAAATGTGGTTTTCCCCCTTTTTGTCAATACTTTT
This sequence comes from Diadema antillarum, assembly GCF_040938485.1. NCBI lineage: Eukaryota > Metazoa > Echinodermata > Echinoidea > Diadematoida > Diadematidae > Diadema > Diadema antillarum. The sequence continues at coordinate 347,887 of NW_027271031.1, read as the reverse complement.
GAGGGTCCCTTGATTTTAAAATCGCTCTGTCATTATTTTTAATCCCCATCAATACCACTTTAAAGGCTCACAGTAATGTTGGACGTCTTCAATCTTTACATCACTCTGGAATTCGTCTCCAAAACTTTTGGGACCATAAGGCTTCTCTTGACGTCGAGAGTAACGACGGAGTTACGTACGATACTGTGCCAGATTTGCAAAGTGTGTGTGACCCTACCATGTCTACAGATCTCACAAGTCAAAAGACAGTGGAGTCCAGATTCTCCCAGCCAATCGCCCGTCAGCCGGTTGTTCAAATCTTAGCGAATGAAGTCGCGTGTGCGACGCCAGCCGACAGTGAGGTAGACGAATGTGGATATTTGATACTAAATCATGAAACCGCCGAAAGCCAGTACGACACCCCTTTGCCTAAATGTAAACTTTATCCTCTGGAGACAAACGAGAGTCTGTATTGTGATATGACAGGCCAGAACAGTGGGCAACAACGACTGTACGAGAATACAGAGGAAGATAATCCACCTGACTATTCAGGAGAAAGATGATTAGTGGCAACGTTCAGCTGGATTTATACCGTGTTTGTGAATGTCACTCAATTCCAACTGACAGGCGAGAAAGTTGCGCGCATTAAGAGAGAGAGAGAGGAGTTTTGTTAGATATCGTTAATTCTTCAGCAACTGTTCGGATATGTCCTTCTGTTGAATTTTTGGAAACACATAAGAAAGAAAAACGTAACTATATAATGGATGTTGAAGTTCACACAGCCAATCAGCAAAAGTGAAAAGAACAAAACACCAGCATGTACAGGGACACTCTTGCATTCCAGAACCTATAGACAATAATTTGGTTGATGTAACAATTGGAACAGTTTCGAGGATGAATATCATGTAAGATCAAGCCTGGGGGATCAAGTGACTATCCACAGACGTATGGAAACTGAGTTACAGATTATCAAAAAAAAAAAAAATCAACATGCTAAAGTATTAAAAGGAAAACATTCAGTTTAGACCGGTAAGACAGACAATAATGTTGCTCAGAAAGATAAGGTCATTGGTTGTACTGGAAAAAATCCAAGTAAGACACGAACTTAATAGATTTAAGACATATTATATTTATGTACTTGATTATAAAGAGATAATATAGGTTTGTCCATGTTAGCTCATGAACTCAAAATAACAACAGCAGTATAATGGTGCCATACTCACAGTATATAATACATTTGAACCTTGTCGTTTAGCTGACATGAACGTTGGTTGCGCAAAGACTGAACATTGACTGAAACCTCTGGAAGAGATGTTATTAGAATATATTTTTACACACCATGTATAAAGTAAGTATTAAGGTCATTGTGAGAGCAAATGATATCAACTTACATTTATTTCTGCTAATTTGCATCCAAAGTATTACAGTATCCTTCATAACTAAGCAGGGGTTGATTATTTCAAAACGCGAACGGCATTTCATTCTCACCCATCTGGCCTTCTTGTCATATTAGTGATGTAGGTCTAGTGGGCCTCCTTGAGGGGGTATCTCACTGAGCGACGAATGTTTGCGAAAGTAGCGAATTTCAAGCTTCGTCAGGTTTCATAAATAGTTGCAATCAAATTCGTTAACAGTTGCAATCAATTTCTCAAACATTTTTCACTGTCATAAGCGGTTTTTTCCTTGTCGCAAAGCAATTTTGAACATGTTTTAGTTACGAATTTTGCTTGCAATTGTTAACAAACCCTGAATTTCCCTAAAATTCGTTACGCTCCCAATCATTCGCAACTCAGTGAGACACCTCCCTCATTTTTGAAAAGTAAACCCGGAAAACTCAGTTTGATATCAACTAACACACACATGTATACACACACAAACACATGGACACACATTATGTCAAGGCTCGATAATAATCTGGGTTTTTCTTTCTCTCTTGGTGGTCTGTTCGAAGTAGCAAAATTATCATTTTCACCTTTTTATTTTATTTTTATTTTTTGAAGATGGCGGCAGATAATGGCCGAAAATGAATGTGGTGGTCCTATCAACAGGATCAAAATGAAGAAGACAATTATAATGTTGAAATAAGTCTGTAAAATCAAATAATGCATGACAATTATCGCGGCAGGCATGAACATGTGCTCCAAATACCACGTACTGTGACTAAGAACATAAGCGTTATATATCAATAAAACATTAGAATAATCATAAACCATGATGATCAAGTGAAAATTGGCATAAGGAGGTCAAAAGGTTTGATGCAGATCCTAAAATACCACGTATTGGCATTAAGGTTTACTATGTTATGTAACATTTTTAATGCTGATTTTCTTAGGGATATGCATGATTTTCGATGAAAATACATATTCTTGATTATATCTAACAGAACTTTTTTTTCAAATTATTGTTGTCTTCTCTGTACAATTGTATGCATTGTTTTTGTCACTTAAGAAAGTGAGATTTATGTTTGTATATTGTGGAAAAAGTGAATAAATATGAACTTGAACTTGAACTTGAACTTGAACGTTATGCATTCCTTTATTATCAAATTGACAAAATTTGGCATTGAAATTTGACCGTGATGAAAAAAAAAAAATATCTTGGACCAAACTTAATCGTAATATAGACTGAGTTTGACCTTGAAGATTTACAGTGATCTGGTAACCCTGGTTGCGGCAGCTGGCTGAATGCATGCATTTACGAAACACTGAGCCGAGAGTTATTCTCTGTTATTCTGGATGAGAAAACGCATAAAAGACGATGTGCATACACGCGAGTTTTTTGATGGGCACTTGTACCGAAACGGGGCAGGGAATAAGGAAGTGAAAACTGTCATAAGAATAGTGATCAACAGAGGGCTATCATTGGTAATGTGTTTTAAGTTGTGAATACTTCCAAAGGTTTAGTACCGGAAAACAAATGTGCTTTCATTCTCATTTTGAGTAATTCCTTGCTTTCTACGACATGCAAACATGCATCTAAATTTGGATTATATTGGGGAACATCGTAAATATATTTATGTAATTTGAAAAAAAAAAACTACACAGAAACTTCCCTACAAAACGAATGAGTATGAAAGAAAGTATTAAAGAGAAGATGGAGAAGGATTGAGAGGGAAGAAAGGAGATTAGTACTGCATTCTCCTAGAAAGTCATTGCGAAGTCGGTGAGGCTAAACGGATACCTTTTCATGACTATGCCATCACATGTGGGTAATTTAACCCTCTTAACTCACGTTGAAATGCTCAATGTCTGTATTGAATGTGTTTCTCTCTTTTCTTTTCTTTTTACATTTTTTTTTGTTGTCGTTTGATATGATGTCACATTCTTATTCTTGTATAACTTTCATGTACGTGTACATCATACGAACACAAGAACTATTGGTAGAAGAGAAAAGGCCATGAAGTAAGAGAGTCTAATGATGGCAGATATGATTAATATGGTATTATAGACCAAGAGTTAGTCCCTTGAATATCAGCTATATACCTCCACGTGGTACTATTACGATCTTATCACTCCAGCAATTCCAGTTAAGCCTTTACAATCCTATTTCAGATGGACATAGTTGGTGAGATATTGTGTCCATGAATGTTCAGATCGGCAGGACTCGAGTGCAGGATGTGTGTGAAGTATTCACGAATCTCATCAAAATATACTTCACTATGTCAACCAACAATATCACGTCTTTATTATTCGGTGCGTGTTCGCTCTCGATAATTCTTTGGTTTCGATCATTGTCACAAGAGAGGCCATCCTCCTTTTTTACGAAGGATAGAAGTCGCCAAAACATGTCGTTAGAACTCTGAAGAACCGATCCTGATATTATTTTGCATATGAATAGTTTATAATGACCAATAAGAGGCTCTTGAGTTTGGAGAAATGAATCGTTGAGAGAGGGATGGACTGAAAGAGTGAGAAAAAACAAGATGCAAAAGACTGAAAGAGAGAGCTAGACCAATTCACAGTCGTCTTTGTTCCTCCACTGTTAAGGTGAAAGTATTGCGAGAGAGAGAGAGAGAGAGGTGTGTGTGTGGGGGGGGGGGGGGATGGAGCAGCAGTCAAAAAGAGCTTCATAATGATGATGAGCTCCTCCCGTATCTGACGAGGATATATCATGAGTTTTAGGATCCTATCAGGATTCTACCAGCATATTGTTATCACTGACAGCGAAGACCTCCATTGCAGGTGAGTTTGGCTGTGCATGCACAATGCTTGTGGTGGTCATATTAATTATTTTAAGAATGCTGTTGTTGCCGGTTGATTTCTTATGACATTATTCTTTTTTTGCACATGGAAATCGCAGTATAACGAAAACTGATATGCGAAATAGGATGTTTTGATGAAATTTCGGGCTCCCACTTTTTCATCCATTCAAGTCAATGCATTGCGCTATACAATTGAATCAAAACGTTATAACGAAATGAACTGTTATAAGGAGTAGAGTGTCGTGACTGTCGAACAAAGAAAAGCAAATCATTTAAGAATTGAACAGACGAATTTGTAAACTCTCAGTGAAATCCATCTCTGCCTTTTTCCGAGTGAGGAATGCTATGATCAAGCTCGTCTAGTATTCAAAGCAGATTCGTTTTGTTTGTTATTCAAGTTTGTAAAGTGTTATAAATTGAGATTTATATGGTGGGAAAACAAGATCTTTAACCATCAAATTATGTATTATAATTATGTATGGTGGAATAGTTTTATGCAATGAGACTTTTCCCAAAAATGAAAAGTCGTTTTTATGGTACACTTGTATTATAGTTTTCTATTGGTGAAGGAAGACATTTTCTCATATGCAAAAAAAAAAATAATAACTTATAAAATCCACTGTCAGCACTGTCAACAATTATGATGTGTTGATTATCAAAAGCGACTGTGTCTCAATGTCCTCATTTAACCGAGTTTCTCTGGCCTCTATGAATCACAAGGTTATGATTTTTATAGTTTTGAACATGATTTTCTACATCGCAAGCGATAAACAGTTTTTTTCTTTGAAAAGTCTAATTATATAAAAGAACAAATGGGTGATTTTGAGAATTTTTTTGACGAGGTTTTTGTAGGAAATCATAGATTTCTTTGAAAAAATGCTTGTGTCAGATTCTTAGGATGTATTCTTCCTCTGATACATATTTCTGATTATTTTCAAAATTTTTCTGCCAAATATAAATGTAATATCTGTTGCCCCTTTTTGTGCAGACTTACAGAATCTTCTCATAGCGCCTAATGGACAATTCAATGCATATAACTTGCTTGTTTTCCATGTCCACCATGTCTTATCGTTGTGCTGGTATTCCCATAATGTTAATTTGATAGATGGTAGTCACATACCCCACGTGGGTGATTTAATCATTCAATAAACTGAACTGAACTAAGCTGAGCAGACTGAACTAAACTTCCCAGTAAACTTGCCTGAAAGTATTCATTTTCAGATATAGAGGAGTATAAAAACAAGAATTCCCACAGTACAAGTCATCATACGCACGGTAAGAACTCCCTAATTATCTACTGCAGAGTCATCAAAGTAAAGCAGAAAAATTATTTGGTGCTGTTCAATTGTTCATAATCTTCTCCCACAAAAATACATGATTTTTAGTAATTCTTCCTCTTTTTTCTTAATTTTCCTAATGCTTTCGAAGATCGCTACCAAGTTATACTGCGTGTTTCATACCCAGACTTCATCAAATCCAGTAGGTGTTTGATTCAGCGCAATGCCTTGGACTGCGTATAAGTACTCTTTATATACACTTACTATCGTGTATACTATATCAATGCAACCTAAGAGTTGCACTTCAGAAACAGGTATGTATTATTATCTGAATTCTATGGAGATGCAGCGAACACAAGGGTATTCATAATGGTGAAACATGAACGAGACGCAGCCAAGTGCATTTTACACGATATTATAGTAAATACCCGACAGTGAGCTGCATCTCCTATAACGTCACAATCTTAAGCCTGTGCTTTTTTTTTTAATAAAAATAGTTCGAAAATGTACAACTTGCTCAAAAGCCAAGATGTCAAAAGATGTTCGTTCCAAATACTCCTACACGTAGCTAGTGCTTGTAACTGATTAAATGAGCACCGCTAAATTATAACCAAGAATGAATGTCAACTTTAATTTCTGGATCTTAAAAAGGAGCAATATGAATTCATTCCCTCCAGTGAATGTGATGGACAGAGTGATTAACGTGTACATAGACAAGGAAAATCCCTGACATTATTCAACCAAAAATAATTTGTCTGTTCACGTATTGATGTCTATTTCAAAATTGCTAATGTGAAGCCGTTATCATCATAAATAATGAAATGGCTTGTTTTGAACAGGGTATCTTACTACCTTCTATCAAAAACTCAATTTCCCCTTTTTCTCTTTGTTGCAATCTGTCTCCGCATTTTACTCTGAATTACAAAAAGAAAATAAGAGGACCATTACGGTGCCTTCGAATCTTTGCAATCCACCTCATGCATTACAATAACGAAAAATCTATAATCCTCTATATTAGTATATAAAAAACGCAGCATATATCATTATGCAGTCTTGCATACTTAAAATGTGGATTTTATGGCTTTCATTAGAAGTATAATCTAATCCACTCATCCAAGAGGCGGGTTTGCATAATTGTGAAACAATACGGAAACAAGTCTTTTACATTTAATAAAAAAAGAAGAGCGATCGGTAATTTGACATTCTCAGCAATATCTTTATTTTGTTGTCCACGGAAGATTCCTAACACTTGTGTTTTTTAAATAACGAAGATAGATTCCGCTACTTTATTCTGTCTCATGCTCTGATGTGCAATTACAGTCATAAACACAGGAAGGTCATGTGTCCAGGAACATTTATAGAAATTGAAGTATAATGTTAAATTCATGTGGCGTTATTAAAACTAAAACCCATATCGAATTTTGATGTAGTACAACAACGGAAATTCAAGAATGTTTCTTTATTGGTTGCTTCTTATTGTTTTTCTTTTTTAATTTTAAGCGCAAATGACTTTACTTTTCTTTCTATTTTTTTATCTGCAAAGGGCTAGGAATGCCAAATCTGTGTTAAAAACTCATATTTTTGATAATATTGTTAACTACATAAGTTATATTAAACTAAGGAAATGTTTGAATGATTTCGTTTTTGAATGGACACACATAGAGACTATACCTTGTGGTATTCCTGCGTTTCTAAGAAAAGATTTCTTCTTCGTCTTCTTCTTCTCCTCCTCCTCCTTCTTCTTATTACCATTATTATTGTTATCATTATTACATTTTGACGTTTACCATTTTTTCAACCAGTGTTGTTAGTCTAATCCATAATGATTATACTAGTAAACTATTTTTGCATGAAAGAAACAAGAATAGGACCTACGTGTCCTTCCAGTAAAAAAAAAAGAAAAAGAAGAAGAAAAAAATGCAACTTAGCTATATTGCCGTTCTCGGTACTGTATACAATGTGACATCACTAAAAATAGAATAAGATATCAATATTTCCGTGCAGATGACAAATTCTCGGCTAATCTCAATGGAGGTTCCGCTCATGATGAGGGTTTTCTGATCGTCAGAAACGGTTCCCAAGCAGTCCACCTCTGCAGCGGGAACCTTCCCTTGGCTAATACCGTGTGCCACCAGCTCGGCTTCCCTGGAGCACGTGCTATTCACAGTCGGATATGTCAAGAAGCAGGTTGTGGGTACCGGCAAAACGACACTCTATGGATACCGAGTGTGATATGCTCGAAAAGTAAGTTTTGCGATATCGTGACGTCACTATGGAACTGAGTGATAATTATGCACTGGTGTAATGGTCCACCCATTGTCAATGTTATTACGAGTAGTGGTTTTACGTAATCACTAATAAAGCGATCGCGGGCTGTTTTTACCTCGTGTCGAACTCATGGGCTTTATTTGCCTATAAGTGTCGAACTCGTAGGCTGTATGACTCGTGGGCTGTATGACTCATGGGTGTCGGTTTTGTGGGATGATCCCCATAGTACATGATAATCAACATTATTTTTAAGTTCCGGTTTACTAAACAGCTTTGTCAACAATAGGAAATATGCCAACAGTTAGTTCAGGTTGTAGTCCATCGCATTTACACTCGATATTCCATGGGACAGCGATGAGGCAGATATTAACATGGAAATCTTTGTTATATTGAAACTTTGACACAGACAGCCAGCAAAAACATTTATTGTGTGACATACGAAAAAAAAAACGCACCATATATATATATATATATATATATATGTGTGTGTGTGTGTGTGTGTGTGACTCTGCACCTCAGAACAAACAAAAGCCGCCTGACATGAATTTGTAGTTAAGACCATATTCTGAAAGAGCAGACTTTTAGCTTTAAAATTATGTATAACTCAAACCATATGGACTCTCCTAAACTATCTAACTTTTGGAAAGAAAGCACAACTCAGGAAAAGTGTGAACTGAGAAAAGAGGCTCTGAAGTACAGTGTCTATTCAAGCGCTTAATCTTTACCAAACCGTGCTGGCTGTGCGATGAATGGGACAAAAAACAGGAAGTAAAACACCAGAGTAACAACAATGAAGGGATTATCAGATAAACTGAAATTAACTATGCCTCATTAACACATTCTGTCCATAATTAATGCCAACTTTCAAAGTAGTAGATTATCCTTTCAAAAGTTATTAGAGTTGAAAGTGAAGAGTGTGGACAAGGTTTTTCAGAAATGAAAAAGGGATTCTAAAGACACACATAATCACACTATTCTACCAAAAATGTTCCAGATAAACTGCTAAAAAAACCACACTTTCCTGCCATATGCCCGTTTTATGATACCAAATTTTAGCATAATGAAAAAGACGACCCGCTCTTTCAGAAAATATGAAAAAGTCAAGTTCGGCTAGGTTGACCCATTTTACTTATTTTCAGTCCTCACGCAAAATCAGTGTGTGCGACTTTATGTTCGTTTTGAGGTGCACGGTCACATATAACACATACAATGTATATATATATATATATATATATATATATATATATACATATATACATATATATGATTTATATGATGTGTAGTCGGAGTGTATTGGCTTCAAAATTGGCTTGTTGGTGTTTATGCCTCAACTCAGTATTGAATATGGTAGACTTTTGATATTGTACTTAGTCACAGTAAGTGTTAATAATGTCTTCCATCCTACCTGGTAATTTTTACATAATTGTCTTGGATTATTATTTTTTCAATTCCCAATTAAATCAGTTCATTTTAATGTCCTATGAAATTACTTCATCTTTATTGCCTTTATGTTTGTACAGTTTAGTCACAGTACATTGAAATGAAAACTTTATCCTAGATGGTAGCTTTAGCAAGATTACTATAGTTTATTTTATCATTTTATTGTTTTGTTTTGACAATAGTTCGTCTTTTTTTTCTCATTCAATCGGAACACAAGAAAAGGAATATGCCATTTTCATTCTTTTTTTTGTGGCCGACAGAGGTAGATGTTAGTGTCAGGCTTTATTCAGATATATATGTATATAATTCCTACTTAGTTTATACGTTTTCATGATCGTTATGACCTACTACAGACAGCTTTCGATTCCAAGACTGCACCTTTCAAGCTACCGGAGTTTGCAATAAATGGAGAGAGCACTACATTCATTGTCACAGTGAGTTACTTTCCGCCTCTGAATTCTAAATGTTTCCCATATGAGTCATTTCCTCTGTGTGTGTGTGTGTGTGTGTGTGTGTGTGTGTGTGTGTGTGTTCTTGTGTTAGTAGACAAAGCTTTTCTGCCTTTTATAATGATGACGTCTACAAATAAATCGGTTTACGGTATAACAGTGTATGGTGCGTACAGTTAGTCATTGCTGTCTCTCCAGATTTCCAAACGCCAGTTTCACACTGAAGTATAGGTAAACCTCTTAAGAGCATTCAAGAAAGATAATTATTTCAAACAAACGAACAAACAAGCGATCAAACAAACAAACAAACAAACAAACAGTTACTGTTAATGCATCGACAAAAAAAAAAACCACAAAATATCAAAATCACTTGTATGTGAAATGCTAGTAATCCATACATCTATATATCAAAAAAAAAATGTATTGGTTTTTATTCCTTTTGTACAGAACCTGGGTACATGGGCTGTTTTGCTATCGACAACGTACATCAACATGGGGAACCACGTCCAGTCAACACTGTGGCGGCCTGCCTATCTCACTGTGAATCAAGGAAAAATGAAACTTCCCTTCTAGCTATACACACCAGGCAGAATACATGTTACTGTGTGAGGGAATCTGGCATTGAATTGACAGATTATCATCAGCTTTTTCTGTCTGGTCTTGATGTAAACGAGAAACTTGGATCTATCTCAGACTATGACTTTTGCTCAGAGTCTGTCGTCTATAATGGTAACTATGAAAAATATTTACTGTTGACCCTTTGTGTGCCACATTTAGGGTGCGTTCGAGCGCTCTCCTAAAGCGAACTGTACCATACCGTACCCGCGCCAGAGGAGCGCTCGAACGCTCCTAAAGTGTACCGTACCGTACTGTACCAAGCCAAAAGTGGACCACTTCCCAATGTGCTCCAAAAGCGTACCAAAGCGTACCAAAAGTTCGCTGTAAAGCATGCGCGTATCATGCGCATACGTCACAATGCAAAGACATCATTCTCTTTGTTCGGGACAGCTGCAAGTAGTTCAAGCGCCGGGTGGATTACATTCTTGCTACAAAAATGCGTGACCTTTTCCAAAAATAACTCGTGAGGTACGCTTTCTCGACAGAGCGCTCGAACGCTTCAAATCTGGTACAGTTCGGTACGGTACGCTTTGGTTCAGTTTGCTTTGGTTCGCTTTAGAGCGCTCGAACTCACCCTTATTTTCTGTCAATGAATGTGTGTGTGAAATTCGCACATATGATTTGACTAATTGGCCCAGAAAGGGTTATACTCAATTTGTACCGGTAATATCACATGATATAAACATTTCCAAATCTATAACGTTCATTGAAGAACTTTGCTGGCTAGAACTACAACAATAAAAAGGCAAATGAACCCGTTTTTATTGATAGTCACTCTTACACCGGCCCTTTTTTTCACCTTACGTCTTTTACGAGTACGGTTTTACTCTCTATTTGCTGTCTCAATACATACGGATATCTAAAGCTCTAAGCATCCACTTATAAACAATTTATTTAAAGCAGTATATAATATCAGTTTGCGACCTGTCGCAACATATTGTCTGTTATTGGTCAGTTTCAACAATAAGGTATTTCATCAATTCAGACAAATTCTAATGTCTACTACCATGCTAACAGGGTGTGTATGGTACCGCAAAGAGAGAAAAAAAAATCACCAGATATATGTGCGTCTTTGATAACGTTTTAACAAATAATGTCACATCTCAGATGGTCTCTGCATTGCCCACAGTTCTTTGGGAAACAAACAAACAAACAAACAAAAACTCGAAGTAATTCGTGACCAGCATGTATGGTAAACGTTTACCAATGGAGATGGTATAAATAGAATGTAACCGATTTATATGTGTCATCTTGATGTACTTGATATGTGTTCTTGGTTTCCTCAATCATCTTTGCTTCACATTCTTTCTCCGCTTTGTCTGTTTTGTTTGATTTATGTCAGTGTCCGTGGGACTGTGTGGAAAACCTGATGACGTCACCAACGGCAAATGGCTTGCGAATGACACAAGGTACGGAACAAACATCACTGTACAATGTGACACTGGCTATGAACTGGAAGACAATATGACTTCGACTCTACAGTGTTTTGAAGGAGAGGGATCTGTGTACAACCCTGTGTGGAGTGGAACAGCACCAGTCTGTCGACCAAAGCCAGTTCCAAGTATGAAAACAATTTTTTTTTTTTGCTGCACATGCTGCAACGTAGTTGTACATATTATCTAGCACCAGTCTTCAGAGCGTGAAACACCTCCCTACTGCAAGTTGGGGTCTTTTTAGTGACGTAGATATCTCATGAATATTAATAGTCATCAGTGTTTTAAGTAACACATGAAATCATGTTTTTTATAGAGGAAAAGAAAAAAAGAAAGCGATTTCTCTGCACCTTATGAGAGGGTAGTGTGCATTAAGGAATAACGTTTGATATAAAACTACAGCTTCATCTGGTCGTTGTATCAACAAATTTTAAGATAGAAAGTATCTATGAAGATATGTTTGCAGCTATAAATACATTGTAAGTTCTAAGATGGTTGAAACGAAAACATTAACTCCTGCTGATACCGTAGCCCATTCATATTGGTCTTCTCAAGCATGCAAATTTATCAATTTGCCTAGCTTGAAACATACATGACATTCAAATTCAAATTCAAATTCAAACTTTATTTTCACTTTTTTTTTTCCTACAGAATGTACAAGAAACAATATTATGAATTTCACATGGGAGTAACAAAATATACAGAACCAGACAGGATTAACAAAATGTTCATGTCTACATGATCAGTACAAAAAAGATACATACATTCTATAGACACTCTGCGAAAAAAAAGGGGAGGTACCCACTCAAAAGACTAGGCTTGCATCATGTTGTTACCTCTGAGGAAAAGGGGGAAATAAGGGGGTGAAAAGCTTACAACTACAAAGAGTGCGGGAAACTGGGAAAGTCGGGAATAGAGAAAAAAAAGCAAAAGTGTGATAAGAGGGGAAAAAACAGGGAAAAGAGGGAGAGAGAGAGAGAGGGAGAAAAAGAAAAGACTAAATAATTTTGATGCAATCACCAAGGGCGAAAGCCCACAGAGACAATTAGCTAAGCGTCTTCGAAAGTGATACATTGTCGAGCTGCTTTCCAGCGGAAGAGATTGTACTACTGTGGGGACGAGAGCACGTATGGAATACCAGCACGCAGTAAAGATTATCTATGCCTCAAGAGAACGCAGCCTATAGTGAAATAAGAGACGACAATGTCGTGCTTACGAAATACATTACACAATTAAATTCATTCGGTTACATTATAAGACTTCAAAAGAAACATTTTCAATCTCTTTTTAAACGAATTCAATGAAGGTGCATTTTTTATATCCATGGGAAGGGAGTTCCAGAATTTAGGACTACATAAATAAAAGTCTGCTGAGCTAGCAAGATTCTTAACAGAGGTAAATGAAATTCATTTGACTGTCTGGTTGGATATCTATGGTATGTCCAGTTACGCATAAACATAAAGTTAAAAATTAACGGGAGGCAATTATTATTACAAGTATACATAAATTGCCCCATTTGAAATAAAAACAAATCTTTAATTTTCAGAATCTTATTATCAAAGAACAAAGGATCTGTATGAGAATATGGAACGGTATTAAATAATGCGAAGAGCCTTCTTTTGTAACAGTAGAATCCTATCCAACAATAATTGATGCGTATTTCCCCATACCAAAATTCCATAATTCAAATAAGGTAATATCAGAGATGAATACAATGTAAACAAAGAATGTTGAGGAATGGAACATTTTACTCTATTAATAACACCTATATTACGTGAAATTTTTTTTACAGACATTATTCAATATGAAATTTCCAAGAGATTATATTGTCAACTGTAATGCCGAGAAACTTTATATGGGAAACATTTTCTAAGACAGCGTCACCAAAATTCTTAACAGAGGTAAATGAAATTCATTTGACTGTCTGGTTGGATATCTATGGTATGTCCAGTTACGCATAAACATAAAGTTAAAGATTAACGGGAGGCAATTATTATTACAAGTATACATAAATTGCCACATTTGTAATAAAAACAAATCTTTAATTTTCAGAATCTTATTATCAAAGAACAAAGGATCTGTATGAGAATATGGAACGGTATTAAATAATGCGAAGAGCCTTCTTTTGTAACAGTAGAATCCTATCCAACAATAATTGATGCGTATTTCCCCATACCAAAATTCCATAATTCAAATAAGGTAATATCAGAGATGAATACAATGTAAACAAAGAATGTTGAGGAATGGAACATTTTACTCTATTAATAACACCTATATTACGTGAATTTTTTTTTACAGACATTATTCAATATGAAATTTCCAAGAGATTTTATTGTCAACTGTAATGCCGAGAAACTTTATATGGGAAACATTTTCTAAGACAGCGTCACCAAAACATAAATGTCCGCATTCAAATTATCTAAAGTGTTACTGAAAAGCATATATTTTGGTTTTTTTTATATTCAAAGACAACTTATTTGCTCGTATCCACTCACATAAATTTTGTAATTCAGAATTAACTGTCTGCACAAGAGTATTTGGGTCTTCATGAGAGTAGAATACATGTGAATCGTCGGCAAAAAGTATGAACGATAACACATCGGACGAAGCACAAAAATCATTAATGTAAACAATAAACAACAGCGGGCCCAATAGACTACCTTGCGGCACGCCACACTTAAGTTCTCTCATATCAGAGTTATGATTGTTCAGAAAAACACATTGTTTGCGATCAGTTAGATAGCTCCTGAACCACTCCAAGGCCTTCCCACGTATACCATAATGAGACAACTTGTAAAGTAAGATATCGTGGTTTATAGTGTCGAAGGCCTTGGAGAAGTCCAGGAAGATACCAATCAAATGAGAGTGATTGTCTAAAGCATGTGCTACTTTATCAACAAAATTCAACAAAGCGTGACAGGTGTTATGCTTTTCTCGGAACCCAAACTGCGAATTTGTAAAAACGCCATACATTTTTAGAAAATTCATCGTTCTTTTATATATAATTTTCTCTAAAATCTTGGACAAACAAGATAATAAAGAAATAGGCCTATAATTACTAACATCTAACTTATCTCCATTCTTGTATATGGGAATAACTTTAGCTACTTTCATTTGTTCCGGAAACACACCCATTAACATTGACAAATTAACAATATGTGCCAAAGGATCCGCAACAGAAGATATAACACCTTTCAAAATCATATTGCTTATGTCATCATAACCTGAACTTTTTTATGTTTTTCAAACCAGATACAATATCAGTAACCTCATACCTCTTGGTAGGAGTAAAAAATACTGAATTCATATTATATTGATTTAAAAATCAGAAAAATGTTTATTAGTATCGGGAATTTCTTGAGCAATGTTTTCTCCAATCGTTGTAAAATATGTAATAAACACATTTGCTATATCCGCAGAATTATCAATAATTTCATCATTAAATCTTATTTTTGAAATACTAAACTTTTCATTTGATATATTCATTGCTTGTTTTAATATATTTCATGTACTTTTTATATCACATCTGTATCTCTCTAATTGCTTGTGATAATATTTTTTTCTTTTCAATACGTATTATCTTAGTGAGAATATTCTTATACAAAGTATATTTAATTCGTGCTTGTTCAGTTTTCTTCATTTGAAATACATAAAACAATTTATTTTTCCTATTTATGGAACGCAAAATGGACGTCGAAATCCAAGGAAGCTTTGGTGTTGTTTTATAATTCCCTCGTTTATCCTTTCTTTTAAGAATGTGAATATCCAAATGATTATTGAAATATCCAAAAAATTATTCAAAGCCAAATTAATGTCATCAGTATCAAACACACAATCCCAATTGACATTATCCAAAGAAGCACAAAAAGAAGCCAAATTTTCTTGGGTTACTTTACGCCTCAAATATCGCTGATATGAATTATTATTATGTTGCGACACGGATTGTCGCCCCTACACGGATTGTCGCCTCCTGCTCGGGGCGACAATCCGTGACGGGCGCTGGCGGCACGGATTGTCGCCCCCGTCACGGATTGTCGCCTGGCGACAATCCGTGACGCTTGTGCAGTTCCCAGTTTTTGACCTCGAAGGCGACAATCCGTGTTGGCAAAAAATTTGTTGCGACACGGATTGTCGCCCCGTCACGGATTGTCGCCCCGGGCTCGGGGTGGTTCCTCCGGTGTTAAGCTTTGGTGGGATGGGTATGACTGGTAAGTTATGCGTATGTGTGTGTGTATGTGTGTGTGTGTGTGTGTGTATTGTGAGCTGCATGATATGTGATGTGTATGATTTGTTGTGTGTGTGTGTGTGTGTGTGTTGTGTGTGTGTGTTTGGAGTATAATAATACAATATGTAGAAACTGTGCATGTGTGGTGGTTGCATAGTGGTAGTGGTTTGTTTGTCTGTGTGTATACGTGTGCCTGTATGCTTACGTGTGTATGTGGAATATAGTGGCGCTACTGTGGCAATACAAACGCCTTCAGAGTGTATGAGCACGTGTTTAAAGAATTCACACCAGCGTTGATCTAAAAATAGTATGGGTGTGTCAACCAAATATCAGCGGTGAGGCGGGCTGGGCGAGAGAGAGACCGAGAGAAAATACATACGAGGGAGGTACCCTCCCCAAATGTTATTTGTCTTTGTTCATTTTTCCCTGCAGTCATTTTCTTCCATCAGTCTTATAAACTAGAACGTCCATACCACTATTCTTTGTCCCAGAATAGGTTTGGCATGCTTTATGCATGAGCGAATAATTTCCACACGCCGTAAAAAATTTGTCAATCGTTACTTGATTTTAGCACAAACGAACTGCCATTGCACACCGCTAATACATACGTAATACAAACAAACACCAACAAACACTCAAACAAACCTCATAATGCAAATAAACCAACTCAACACTTTTTTCCTTGATATTTATTGATTTCATTCAAATCATTCATAAATCGACCCATTCTGGGTGCACTATGAACAAAAAAAGTTACAAATGGCAATTCGAAACAAAAGCAAATCCATTTGTCAATTTATACCACAAATAATCTCACTTCAACATATAGATAACTCGATTATAGACCAACCCTACTAATAATTTCTTCACGAGAAAGTTTCGACATGTATAGGGCCCTACAAAACCTATATTCCTTGAATATATTGGTTTGGATCATGTAACACCTTCTTACTTACAAGGGCATATACATTAAAAAAAAACACAAACATATTACACAAATCTAGAATGAAATCAGTCATAAAAAACCCGACCACCCCCTCCCCTCCCAAACCGAAACAAATCTAGGGCCTACATCTATCCTAAATATTAAATCCTACCAACATCCGTCATACCATTTATAACTATCCTTCTTAAAATCCAATCCCCAACCCCTGATTAAACAAAACCTAAATCATCCCACACCCACATTCACCGACCCAAATACATACATACACACACACACACACACACATACACACACGAAGGTTCGTTATTCCGAAGTTTCGTTTTTTCCGAGGCTTCATTTATCCGAAACACACAATTCCCTATACCTAGTGGTTCGTTGATCCAAAAATGAAATTCGGAATAACGAACCTTCGGAATAATGACCCTTCGGACGAATGAGCCTTCGGACGAATGAGCCTTCAGAATAACAAACTTTTGCAATAACAAAATGTAACCCCCTTCCCACATACCGACGCACACCCGAACCGATACCACATCCTTCCTGATGAAACGATTTCCCAATGTTGATAAAGACATAATGGACTGTATGCAGAAAAGCAGCATCCGCCCGCACGCAAGCTCCACTCCGAATTCACATACAAATCTGCCAAGCAAACTCATCAAATTCAAAGCTGCTGATAAAATCAATATCAATGTTTATGCCAGCAACAGCTTACTAGGTATCCCTCCCCACGCGCAGCTAAAAAATACATACGCAAAAAAACTGACATAATAAACACATTCTTCCATGACACACACACACACACGCACACGCACAAACGGACACTAAATTATCATGTGCACGCGCACATACACACTTCCTTGAAACCTCACCATGACTTTTTACATGGCATGTCTGCATGGATGTAGCCATGTAAGTTATGTGTTAGTATTTCAATGATTATGTCCAGAACGATATTACCCAGCAAAATGTGCTTAGGGGGCGACAATCCGTGCCGCCAACGCCCGTCACGGATTGTCGCCCCGAGCAGGAGGCGACAATCCGTGTAGGGGCGACAATCCGTGTCGCAACAATTATTATTTTTTTTTTTTGAGTATGAATTCCACTACAAACTGCATTTTGATTTGATTTATTCATTCTCCGTATGGCAACATTTACAATTTTTTTCAACATAATCAAACATAATGATATACAAATATGAAACTCATTATAGCTAGTTTCAACAATTTCAACAATTTTGATTACAAATGCATTTAAGACAACATTACAATACATGTGTTACGAATTACCATACAGAACGGTCGCCAATAATAAGCTATAAGCTTGACCCTTTGGCAACCGATAATACAATACGTTAATGCAATAAAAGAAGGGGGTCCAACATGATGCTCGCGGGTTAGGGGGATAATAGGAGAGACAGAATTACTAATATGGTTGAGTTTAAGGTGCGTCATTATTGGAAAATGATCGGTAATATCTGATAAAATTATTGACGAATTTGAAAGGGTTAAAACATTACTAAATATATTGTCAATTAAAGTGGCCGACTGATGGAAACGCGTGTCGGTTTCGAAATAAGAGGTAAGAAGGAAGAGGATAAGAGTGTCTCAAGAAATTCTCCCGAGATATTATCCGTAAAGCGGGGTTCCCACTATCGTGCGATCCATTGCGAACGCCACGATTGGACATTCGTAACTGATCGTGGAAAATTTGTTGAACTCGTCTGAAATTTCACGTTTGGATACGAGGTTATGCGAGTCAATACGTGTTGGTACGCTTGGATGCGATATGGTCACGATTGGTCTATTTCAAGGGATACGATCTGTCACGATGTGGTCTGCCGTTCAAATACGATCTGACAGGATTGTCCTGATTGAGTTCACGATTGGTACCGATCTAACATGACCATTACGATCAGGATCCCCGATCTGGTACGTGCAGCAACGTACTGATACGTTCCAATACGAATACCGCGAACCAATACGGGCTGCTGAGATAAGATACGATATCGTATACGATCGGGATCAGAAGCGACCCCCATTTAAGGCGCGATTGGACCCGAATGGGAATATTAAAGTCCGGCTGACGATGGATTTCATTGTTTCCCTTAAGTTATGCAGAGTGATTAGGCCTATTAATTTTATCCACAACCATTGATGATGGCAAGGCTTGACAGGTTGACGATGATGACAACGTAACCTTTGCAGTATCGCTAATGACGATTATATTGTTATCAGAGAGAAAGCAGCACCCAGGCCGGCCATAACCTCAGATATTCCCTCGTCTAATATTAAACGAAAAAATCAATAGATTATTAAATCGACATGCTCACCTTCCCCTCACAAAAAAAGAATGAAATGACGAACCCAAATACATAAGATCAGATGATTACCCCTCTTCCCCAGAAAAAAAAAAAACAGCAAGACAAAATTACCTTACATGAAGAAAATAATTATATGATGAAATGGAAGCTGAGAAAGAGGATGGGATCATTTTGAATGTCATGTAACACGGTATTATGTGTTATATACGCTCGATACAAGGAAGGTGGCCGAATGGATAGTATTGCTTATGTGTACGATTTCATATTCGCAAAGTGTATGTATCATATGCCTTTTTATTTCAAAATGTCGTTATTTCATGGGTTATTAAAATTTTGGTTTATTCGGCTTGATTTAGTGTTTTACTTAACAATGTTTAACATAACTGATACACACATAACAGAAAAGTGACCCCCTAATCAAAATGATGTCACTTTCTAACAAAAAAAGGAGGTTTTACTCAAAATTATTTCGCAGGGGTATATTGCTACACTTATTGAATAACTAACTGTGAAAAATAATAAGAGTGATCTTCATTGTCATAATCATACGGGTGATCTCACATCCACGACAATGGTCACTTTTACATTTGCAGTAATAATGAGAGTTGAAAATAAACATTTTCCTCTAAAGGTATGCTCTACCAAACATACAAAAAAAGACATTGAACAATGTTGAAAAGTGTCAAAATAGATGCAAAGGGGTCAAACGATGGCTGATGAAACAACAACTCTTAATTACTATGTACAATACACAAACAGCAGGATACTGCACCCCCCCCCCAAAAAAAAACAACTCTGTAATATACTTTTAAAAATCAACCATTTGCCTTTGATATGTACCCATTCAAGCACGATTCATTAAATTATTCTCATCTTTGTACTGACGTTAGTCAATACGTGCATACATACAATTGTCATATTTTTGCTCACTTTTTGTTTTCGTTACAAAAGTTATCCTATATCCTATTTTGTGTGTCTGTATAATGGTAATAACAACTTATTAATGAAAACATCATTAACATAATGTATGAAAACATCAAAAAATCTGTAATTCGACTTTCATTTTTTGAAATCATTAAGAAAATGATTTTGATAATGTACCTTAAAAATTATGACAATTAAACTCCACACCGTCATACAATTTACCGTTTGGAAATAATAATCTAAAGATGCAGGCTACCACCTATCAGAATACAAAATAAATTAATTTATGAGTGAAATAAGGGCAAATAATAATAATAATAAGCGGAAGTGAAGTGAAAAAGTCGATCCCGATCAACACGATTAAGAAGCACGATTAGAAGAGATTTGCTGCGTTTGGATACGATCCTAGACGATCTGATGCGATGATCACGATCAAAAACTAATCGTGTTAATCGTAGAAAATTTTTGAACCGTCCAAAATTTTCCTACGATTAACGCGATTGCCACGATTGACCTTATGATCTGATACAATCTGATAAGACCATCACGCTTGCTGCATGATTAAGACCACGATTTAAATCGTGGCGCCAATCGTGATAGTGGGAACCCCGCTTTATATGTTTTAACAAATCAATATTAAAATCGCCGAATATAAAAGAGTCTGAGTTTATAAATAAAGGGTTTGTAATTTTAATTAACATTCATACTACTAGCAATCATTAACATGTATTTCTTTCTCTCCCTTTCCATATAGGTATGCAAAACACACCCTCGCTAGTATCAACACAGGGGGAAATGTCGTTGACAACGCGTAACCAATCAGCCTCACCATGTGGTATAGTGACGTATCTTCTTTTCGTTTGATTCAATTTATTGTAATAAATTAACATGGTTAAGTAAGCCCTACTTAAACGATACGTTTGCTCTTGTCCATGGATAGTTTTGGTCAAAAGAAAATACACACACACAAACACGCGCGCGCGCGCGCACAACAACAACAACAACATCAACATACCACTAACGAAAGAACATTTTTTTTTTTCTCCTTGTTCTTCTTCTGATACGTCTACGTTGGATATTCCACGTGCAGGCCATACCATAAGCCGATGTATACATTGGTACCCTTCATTCTAGGAATCGGTGTCTCATTCATTACTTTCGTTAAATGTGGAAAATTGAATAAATAAAATAATCAAAATTAGTTGATTTAAGATTTTTCTACTGGCGAAGCACTTTGATTCTGTTCTAGTATATCATGAATATTTGAAGTGGGTAAAGGTATCATTAAGGCAGCCGGAAGCAGGGAAACTAAAGCAATCGATATGTTAGCATCAAAAGTAAATACCTGGGTGAGACAATTCCTGTAAAGCGTTTTAATATTCCATCTTCCTGCTGGCATGTTCCCCAGACTCGGCGCAAACTGGTTCATCGCTCGACAGACTGCATGTCATATTGATAGGGACATCTACTACGACTTCATTGTTACTATTAATGACGTGTCTTGGACTGCTGTGTGTCAAGTGTTCACCTCATCGTCAACCAGAGAGAAAAGAAGAAGTGAGTAACTATTAATACCGATGCACTTTCCATTATACTACGTTAATATTGCACTCTGCTTTGTTACTCTGTATAGGGGGGGGGGGGGGGGAGGGGACTTGATAGCATTACTCCACTTGCAAACTGAAATATGTAAGTATTAAAATGCTTAATGCAACAATAAAATGCAAAAAAAAGTAATCGTATTTGATTTCCGAGAATTTTCTAGGTTTCTTCCAGTGCACTATACTTTGGAGGGTGTTTTGATTTTGACACCTCATGCCAATCTTTTAATCTCCATCAATCTGATATCAAATGCTCACAGTAATGTTGGGCGTAATAGATAATACAAGTATGATTGATAATGATGCATTTTCCATTAAACTATCAAATTTGCGTTAGTCCTATATTCACTTTGCTCGTTCACTCAACATGCCATATCATGCATCTGTTGGCGAGTGCTGATAACGTAAAAAGCTATAGAACTCTAACCAATTAATAACCCCCACCCCCCTCAAAAAAATGCGGGGGTAAACCCATTTATGTAATTACTCCACTTGCAAAGTAAACGTGGAAGCAGAAAGAACAACGGTAAATGCAAGACTGCAAAAGTGATCAAATATTTAACTGTTGTCCTCATTTTGTTGTCCATACTATTAAAAAAAATCCATATTTGGAGGGTCTTTTGTTTTTAAAATCTCTCTGTCGTTCTTTATAATCCCTATCAATACGACATTAAGACACCGATTAATGTCGGACGCTTTCAATTTTTCCGTCAGTCCGGTATTCGTCTCCAAAGCTTTGGGGACCATAAGGCTTCTCTTGACGTCGAAAGCAACGACGGAGTAACGTACGCTACTGTGCCAGATCTGCAAAGTGTGAGTGATCCCACCATGCCCACCAATCCTACAGGGTTAACGGAAGTAGTGTCCCAGTTCTCCCTGGAAAACGCGCGTCAGCCGAGTGTTCAAGTTTTACCGCGTGAAGTTACGTCGTGTGCGAGACCAACAGACAGTGACGTAGACGAATTTGGATATTTGACACTAGATCGTGAAACAGCCGAAAGACAGTACGACACACATTTGCATAAATATCAGCTCTATCCTCGGGAGACAAACGAGACTCTGTATTGTAATATGAACGGCCAGAAAAGTGAACAAGAACGAGTGTACGAGAATACAAAGGGAGGCCATTCAAATTAATATGATATTGAATTTTCATACGACAGAGGATTAGTACCAAAGTTCAGTGGGATTTATCAGTGTCGCTCAATTCGAACTGTCAGGAGAGAAAGTTTCTTTCATATAGAGAAAGGGGTTTTGTTACAATTTACTTTTGTTTATCCTCAGGTACGTTTTCGGATGAACTGTTGCAGAGGTGTAGAAAACACAAAGACATGGCATTATGCACATTGGAGTTTATACAGCCCTTCAGCAACAGAAAGTAGAACAAAACACGCAGAAGCATGTACAGCGACAATCTCGAATTCTAGAACCTATCGAAAATAATTTGGTTGCGTATGATTAAACAAGTAAAACAGTTTCGTGTTTGAACAGACGACTTTCCTTCGAGTTATGAAAACTGAGTTATAAATCATTGAAAAGAAATCAACGTGTAAACGTAATGTGAAAGAAAAATGCCATGGGGTTGCACTGGAAAGAAAAAAAACCAAGCTGCACACTAAGAACTCGGCTGCGCCATGTTGAATGGTCATTTCATCTTTCACCTCAAAAAATATTTTGTCCATTGCGCTTATAAACATTCATTATTTCTATATTGTGCACTTAACCAGAAATGTGTGTGTGTTGGATATCTGAAGCGTACGAGGAGGTCAGTGATAGGGAATCTTGTTTTCAAGTTAAGTTTGACCAGGGAGGGGGACCTCCAAATGTGACAGTGATCACTACAGTACCTTTTGTGCCCTTATACACGAGAATAGTAACACTCTGAGCAACAATACCCTTTATCACATGTACACAATATGCATGCACACACATGCATACACATGCATACACACACATGATTAATGATACCTATGTGACGAAGGTCGACTCTTACTTTTTGTTTTCTTTTTAACTGTCTTGACTAGCAAATTCATCTCTTTTTTTTTGGGGGGGGGGGGGGATAGCGGTTTACCGACGATGAAATGTGGTGCCCTACAAATAAAGAAAGCAATAAGAACAATAATATAAGTAAAGCAATTCAAACAATACAATCAGCCATAATAATTACATAAAGGAAGGGCAGCTACGATCATGTTCTACAAATACCACGTACTGTGACTAAGAATAAAAAGATTGCAAAATGAAATAATTTGATAAAGCATAAGAATAATTACAATCCATGAAAAATATGTAAAAATTGGGATGATAAGATGAAAAGGTGTGATGAGGATCAAATACCACGTACTTGGATTAACCCATATCGTGCCACCTACGGGATATTCCGTAGTTCGTCCAAACGCCGCAGGGGCCACATACGGAATATCCCGTATGTGAATGAAATGACATATGAACGACGTCATTCCAAAGTTCTTTTCACCTTCTAACCTTTGACAACATGTCCCAGAATGCTTTGCTACACTGTGTGCGATAATTCAAGAAGGTTTTGTCAGTGGAACGCCAACAATATCGTAAAAATCATCGAAAAAATTTGTGTTTACATGGAATAACGCGATGCAAACAAGAAGAGTCAGTAGATGCTATGTACAGCTGTACGAAGTGCTCGATTTTGGATTTTCTGCCGCAGCTTTTGAGGAGGTTTGAACACTTGCCGGGCGATGATATGACTGTTTTAATAGTTCCACATGTACATCCAAAAATATGTAGAAACTCTACGACAATTGTATAATTCAATCGAAACTAAAAAGCTGTATCTATCGTCACGAGTTTCAACAAACTAATTATTCACACATTATACTACTGATTTCCCGTGCACTCGCAATAGCATCATCGTCATAAGCATGAAAATAAACCTGCAATTATTGCATGAATGGCCATTATATTTATATGTCCAGGACGCTGACACTGATCATTTCATTTCTGGTACCGGATGTGTAAAATTACAACATTTGCTATTTTTAATCCTTGAATGAAAGCAAACAAAACATTTTCGTAACTTATGGATTACTGCACTTCACTTCTGCTGAGTACTATGACTGCACTGTGCATTGAATGGCAGCATGTCATATACCATTTAAAAGGTAATTTTATCTTCCCTTGAATGACATATAACTTGTCTATGTTTTATTCATTGCTTGCTAATGAAGAGCGATTGTTTGGAGAGTTGTCTGCCTGGAGGTGTGTGTGGCCAAGTACTGCGGTGTTTGTTTACACAAGTGCGTTGGCCCGAACTGGGTTAAGTTTACTATTGTAGAATGGAGTCAAAAGGGGCCTGAGTTTTCGATCCTAGCAGAGTCAGAGGCAAAATGACCACTACTATTGTAGTGTAACATATTTGATACTAGATTTCGAAGAGACAATCATGATTTTCCATGAAACATTAGATTCTTGATATTTGTTTGTTTGTTTGCTTTTATTTCTGCATTCAATCAGATGCAATTTGAATGCAAACTTCAAAAAGTACAAAGGCAAAGAATAACAAGTGCAGTGAAATAAATCGATAACAGTACATAAATAGATACACATAGGTGATTGCATTGAGCAATGTAGATACACAGAAACATAAAATAACATATACAGTATTTTTCAGTAAACAACAGAGATAATTGAATGCAGGAGACCACCATCATAAGCGATTAAGCTTGAAATGGATGGAGGCCTCATAAAATGACTATCCAACGACATAACTCTCTTGGAGGAAGGTGATCAGGTGAGTGCAGTGCAGTTGCAGGTGAGAGTGCAAGATGCAGTTGAAGGAAGAAAATAGAGATTGACAATAAGATGACAATCTACACTATAAATATTTGTTAGCTCAATTGGTTTGGAGAATATAATTGTATCAAATATCGTTTAAGTGAAGCTTTCAAAGAATAAATACTTGAACAAGACTTTATATTATCCGGGAGATTATTCCAAATGTCCGGACCCGAATGTCTTATAGATTTATGTGTCACTAATAATTTGGGATTCAAAAGGTGGAAATTTCTACATATACGAGTAGGGTACGAATGGACAGAAGTATTGAACCTAAACATGTTATCAAACGATGATGGAAGTTGATCATGTATATATTTAAACATTATTACTGCTACTTGAATAATATTCAAATCAAAAACCTTCAATGTTTTAAGCTCATGAAATAAAGAATCAGTATGAGCCATAGAAAATGCGATCCTGTACAAATACGTATAATTTTCTTTTGTAATTTAAATATAGAATTTATTTTCATAGAGCCGCAAGTACCCCATACAACATTGCAATAACTTACATATGGGAGAATTAAGGAATTATATAATAGAAATAAAGTTGAACGAGGAAGAAAGAACTTCAGCTTGGAAATTATCCCTATATTTCTAGAAATACACGTTGTAACATAATGTAAATGCTCATTCCAAGTCAAACTTTCATCTATATATACTCCTAGAAATTTTGAATGCATTTTCTTTTCTAATGGGATATCATCAATGTTAATATGTATCAACGTATCTTCATTATGAGAAGGAAGTTTGAAATGAATGAAATGAGTCTTTTTTATATTCAAAGAAAGTTTATTAGACTAAAACCAATTTGATACTTTACTAATTTCAATATTTAAAGTATCATTTAAAATCTTAAGATCTTTATGAGAATAAAATATATTCGTATCATCAGAAAAATAGAACAAAAGAGAGAAGAGAGGATGTATTTATGATATCATTAACATAAAGAAGGAATAATAATGGGCCCAGAATTGAGCCTTCAGGAACACCACATTTAATTAAAAGGGGGTCAGATTCACAACCATTAAAAGTAACATATTGTCTTCTTTTAGTTAGATAATCTTTCAGCCATAAAAGTGCTTGTCCTCGAATACCATAATGACTAAGTTTGGTGAGTAAAATAGAATGATCAAGAGTATCGAATGCCTTACTCAAATCACAAAATATACCTGCAACACGTTCTTTGTTTGCAAAAGCACTCGTAATTTTGTCATGAATTTGTATTAGTGCTAGATCAGTTGAATAATTTTTTCTGAAACCATATTGATTTGGAATAAGTAAATCATACTTATTAATAAATTTAAGAAGTCTATTATAAACAATTTTTTTCAAAGATTTTGGATATACTAGGCAATAAAGAAATAGGACGATAATTGCTAATTTCATGAGGATCATCTTTTTTTATGAACAGGATTAATTTCGCTATTTTCAGCAGATCAGGGAAAATACCTTGTGACAAAGAAAGATTAAATGTATGACTTAACGGTTCTGCGAGTGGATAAACTATTTCTTTCAATAACATCATACTTATTTTATCAAAACCACCAGATTTAGAGCTATTTAAAGATTTAGTGATACTAATGGTTTCACTGGGATTTGGTGGATTAAAATAAATAGACTCTTGATTTTGGTCAAAAAGATAATCTGTAAAATGAGCAGAAGTATTGCTAATTTTAGTAGCAAGTTCCGGTTCGATGTTAACGAAAAATGAGTTAAATGAATTAGCATACATATCGGGATCATTTATTTTAATGCCGTTTAATGTGATATCATCCGTTGGCGGAGAATCAGGTTTTTTACCTAGGACCTCTTTAATAATCTTCCATGTTGCATTAATATTCGAAGAAACCTTTTTCATTCTATCAGAAAAATATAATCTGCGGGATAAACGAATCAATTTTGTCAATTTATTTCGATAAACTTTGTACATATTCAAATTAAATTCATTTGGGTTACGAATATGTAACTTATACAAAAAATTACGAGTGTTTATGGATTTCAAAATACCCTTTGTAATCAAAGGATTTCTTGGTTTACTTCGGTTACTTTTTATTCTACATAAAGGAATATTATTTTTATAATAATACAATAATTTATCATGAAAACATGTATATGCCAAATTAACATTGTTAATACTATAGATATCTGTCCATTCCTCTAAAAATAAATTCTGTTTCAATAATTCCACATTACATTTTGACTTTTTATAATACCATATTTTATCATGTAATTCATTACAACCGAATTTACATTCACAAATTGAAAATATTGGTAAATGGTCAGAAACTTCAGAACATAATATACCCCCCGTAATTGTATCATTATACACATTCGAAAATATATTATCAATCTGAGTTGATGAGTGTGGATTTATCCTGGTGGGTTTATTGATAATCGACATAAAACCATATGAATACATTAAATTCATAAAATTAAGGGGATTATTCTTACCGGATGTGGGGGAAAATTTAATGTTGAAATCACCAAAAATAAAAACATGTTTACTTTCATTACCTATCTTATGGAGATATAAATCCAATTCATCACAAAATAATTCACAATTCAGATCAGGGGGTCGATAAATTAAACCTATGATAACGTTTTTAGAGACTGGGTTCTCAATCTTAATAAATAACGTTTCTGCATATCTTAACGTGATTTTAGAACGGATTTTGAACTGTAAATTTTGCGCAATATAAAACGCAACACCGCCACCCCTTTATCCTTGACGATCAGCCCTAACTAATTTATGATTGGGTAAATTAAAGATATCTGGGGAGCTTTGATGTAACCAAGTTTCACTTATTCAAATAACAGAAAATTCAAAGTTGTTTAAAGAGTGCAAAAGATTTTCCAAATATTCAAAATTTTTATTCAAACTCCTAGAGTTTATATGAAGAAGTGAAATATTATCTGAACTATACGGTACAATATCATTGAATTCAAGGGGTGTGTAATATTTACTGTCGCGCATAGGCATAACGTCAGCATATGATTATATAACGGAAAGGTATAGGGGAACGTGGGGCAGGATGGGCCACATTTAACTAAAATGTGCTTTATTTCAAATACTTTGTCACAAACTACCACATGAAACAGGATTTGCAAAGATTGTGTAAGGCAACACTATCACACGTAATATCATCTTAATTGCCTTGTTTTATTTTACGTAATAGCCATCTCAAAATAGCCAAATCTGTCCCATCCTGCCCCACATACGTGGGGCACGATGGGACAAACAATGAAGACGCATATTTCTGTGTTCCACTTGAACGGTCGCTCTTTCTTTTGTAATTTCGGACCATTCTGAAACTGAAAAAAAATAAAACATATATATCAACCACATCAAATATGATGGGGCAAGATGGGACACCCGCCCATCCTGCCCCATGCACACACACACTACACTTCTAAGCTCTACACAATACATGCAATGACATACAGTCCGCCTACATTTTGTGAAATAAACTTGATGTATATATTATAAAAACCACACGATATCAACGTTCTACCTTTCTTCGTATTATGCCAGGGATACTATATATTTCTAACTGCAGAAATTCTGCCGTCATCGATATTAATTTTTGCGTCTGTCCACCAAAGCTCAAGAGAATCTCAGCTTCACATAGCGCAAAGATGGCTTCCTGACAGCGTGCTGTTTATCAGTGCAGATTATAGTGCCCTCTGATGCTTACTTAGATAGTTATCGCATTGTCCCATCCTGCTCCGGTGTCCCATCTTGCCCCCACCTTCTACGTTCTTCCATTATCAAAATTGTTAATTGATGAACTTTGGCACTAAATTGCCAAATTTTATAAACATAACAAAATCTCGATGCCAAATTCCTTCAGTATAATGATATCATTATGATGTTATTATCATATTGATGAAATGTGGCATTGAAATTTGATTGCCGCGAGAACGAAATTTGACCAAAGTTTGCCTTACACACTGAGTTCGCCCTTGAAGATTAGCGGTGCTCTGGCAAACCTTGTACCTGCAGCTGGCTGAATCGATAGTAATGCACGCAGCTATTAAACACAGTCGAGAGTTCTGCCCTCCTCAACAATGCACTAACACTCAAGTATTTGATGGCCAATGCCAAGTTACTGAAGCAGGGAACAAGGAAGTGAAAACATTCATATTATGAATAGTATCATTTAGAGGGCGAATATCAAGTGTTTTGTTAATAACTTGTGGACACTAAATCTCCATAGTATCGGGAGGGGGGAATCGAGCTTTCCCTCTCACTTTACTTAATTCTTTGCATTCTACTGCATGCAACATTTACATATCTATGTATTTAAGTTATGATTATATTGACATATATTGCAGATTAATACAATGCAATTTGAAGAAATTAGATTATAAGAGAAAATTGGTACAAAATAGATATACACGTGGAATAGAAGAAAGAGAAGAATGATAGACAGAGGTCGACGGAGAAGAAAGGAGATTAGTACGGCAGTCCGCAATATAAAGTGATCAATAATTGCGAAGTTTGTGACGCTAAACCTAAATAACTGTCGCCATGCCATCTGGGTAAAGTTGTTCTCCTAATTCAGGTTGAAATATTAAATATCTGTATTACATTTAATGTGTCCCTCTCTCCTACTGAATGAGTTTCAGTAGTTTGATATGACGTCATGTTCTTGTTCTTGTATTTTCATGTAATATCATGCAAACTATTTGTAGAAGAGCAAGACCTAATTTATGACAATTTAAGAACTAATGGAGTCCAATGATGGCAGATATGATTTGTATGGTATCATGTACCAAGAGTTGTTTTTCTACTTTCATATACATGCCTCTTCCTAATCCAGTAGAGTTACGACACCATTTATACACCTATCTAAGATGGACATACATGTAGTTCGTGAGATATTGTGTTCAAGACTATTTACATTCTGCAGGCAGGACTCGAGTGCATAGCCTGTGTGATAATTATTCGAGAACCTCATTAGCTATAAACCACACCAGTTCAAGAAAATAACCACTCCCATTGAAAAAAAAATCCTTATTTGGTTTTAACAATTATGATTGTCACACCAGATCATGTTTTCATCTATAAATCGAAACCGTTAGAGCAATGTTCATTGAAATGTATAAAAACCAGTGTGTGCTGAAATTATTTTGCATATGAATAGATTTGTTATGATGATAGAATCTCCTTAGATGTGAGAAAAGAATCGTAGAGAGAATGGTGACTGAACGAACAACTATTAAAACTGAAAGAAAAATAAGAGAGATGACCAAGAATAAAAAGTAACGAGAACAATTCACAATTATTGTTTTTGTTTCCCCATTGTGTGTAGCGGTGTTAAGATGAAAGTAGCACGCGATAGAAAGAGAGAGAGAGAGAGAGAGAGAGAGACAGAAACTGAGTGAGAGTAGAGAGAGAAATTCATCAAACGCAATAGCTCTTCCCTTATCTACCAGTCTGACGAGGATATAATATGAGTTATCAAAGCTCCATTAGGATTCTACCTTGATGACATCGCAGAGAGTGAAGGTTGTCACCTCAGGTGAGTATGGCTCTGCAAAATACACTTGAAGACTCTAAGTATCTTGAATAGTTTTGCTGTTGCCTGTTGTGAGTTTATTATAATGACATTATCCCGTTGAACTTATAGAAAACGTGATATCACCCCCCCCCCCAAAAAAAAAAAAAAAAATCATAATAATGCAATGAGAAGTAGTATGTTTCAGGGGTCCCTATTTTTTCTCATTCATGTCTATGTTGGCTGTGGACCAAAAACTCGAAGTGAAATAAAAACACGACTTTCCAACGGACTTTTTCCGACTATAAGAGGGGTTGAGAGAGTTATCATCGACCCAAGAATGAGCACTACCATTGAGCAGGATCTCCACCTGCTTGTTATATCGAGTTCCCTGTCTGTGAATGAAGAAGACGTGGTTTCCAACATTGAAAGGGTTGAAGAAATTCTTTTTGAAATGACAAAATATGTATAGGATGGATGTTTTGTTTTATTATAATTCAGTTAAGGTGAGTGATCCTCAGGTTGGCAAAGTTTTGCATGAAAAAGAATTTGATTTATTTCGGAAATAGTTTTGGTGTAAAAGGTCTTAGGCTGAAGTGTTGCATAATAAGTCATTTTGAATAAACATATACATGTAGTTATGTATTAGGTGTATTCAGCTAGGTGAACTGTCTATACATAGCTTCAGCACCTATATGAAAGTTTCCATTTTCTTCCTGTATTATTAAAGAAGATAAGGAGTTTCTTTTATCTTACTTTGAGAGGAAGTTTCTTCTGTTTGTGTTTATTTTTCCCCAAGTAAAAATGATATATTTATTGTTTGTTAGTACTCCTAAAGGCCGATAAGTTCAGTAAATTAAACTCCACGTAGTTAAACTAAACTAATCGAAACCAAGCTGAACATTAAAAAAAAAATCTTCCTGGAGACTTCCATGAACGACTTTATTGAGGTATATAGTATTTAAAACAAATATTTTGTTTTCCAACAATACCAGTTGCCATGCAATAATAATCATTATAAGTTATATCAATCCTTAAAAGAAGAAGTTTGTGATGCTAATATACCCTCATCATTTTCCACCAATTAAAACAAAACATTCATCATTTCTCCAATGTTCTTCTTTTTCTCAGTTCTCGTAACACTTTTGCCTACAACGAGATATCATCACAGCCAGGAAGTGACTAGTTCAACACAATGTTTTGGACTGCGTATAAGTACCCGTTATATACACTTGCTATCGTGTATATGTTTATTCAACCTAAGAGCTGCATGTCTATAAGTATGTATCATATCTGAATTGTTAAAGCGAGATAACTCACACAGTCATTGATCACTGAGTGTGTGTATGGTAACTATTGTTTTAGTAAGTGATTGACATTATACAAAAGAGCAAATGCAATAGACTGTCACATGTTATCAGACAGAAAGTGTCACATTTTCGACCAATCGCTAGCATGCTCTAGTTCTCCCCTGTATAATGTTATATTCTGTGTCTATTATTCTGTCCCTTTAACCATGTCAAAATCAAAGAGGATCGTTAAGGTACCTCTATGCCTTTCCACTATGTACTTTTGTATCAAATTGTAATCAAAACATGAAGCGTGGACCTGAATTCGATCGTTCATTTCTTTTGTGTATACTAATTCAAATTGATGATTTTATATCAAATGGACCACACCTGTCCCCACCTTCCAGTATAAGATTGCTTTGAAATGTCATCCAATTTAAAGAGCTGTACCCCTTATATACACTTTTTCGTTCAATGCACATTACACAACACGAATTACTTGTCACTCGTGTTTCTTTTGCTACTTATTTTCAAACCAATCACTGAAACAGAGCATATCATCGACTGCACCGGACGTAGTATGATGAACATCATGTCACCAAACTTCCCAAATCCCTACAATCATAACGAAGACATGACTTGGAGCATTGACGCCACCTCGAGATTGATCGTGAGCTTCGTATCTTTTGACGTGCGACGTGGGGACAGACTACTAGTCATCGACCGTGATGGCAGGGGGACTTCATACACTGGAGAACGGATGTCCTTCCCACCGTACCTGTCTCTCTCAGATCGTATCACCCTGAGATTTCTGTCCGACTTCAGTGGCACAAGGACCGGTTTCAGCCTAATTGTGAACTGCTACAATCCACAGTGTGAGATGGAGTCTATACTTGACAGATAAGGGCAATGTTGGCCGTGGCTGTACGCATTTAATTCTGTTTATCTTATCTTTAATTTGTACAGTATACTGTTCTGCTTCCGTCAGGTGTATAACAAACCAAAAGGTTGGGTTCTTTTTCAGGACATAACACATATAACAGCATCGAAAATGTCCTGTATTAATTCTTAATGATTATGATAACAACAAATTTTGGTCATTTTGCCATTTCAGCGCTAAATTCATTTTGGGTTATTTTCCCCCAGGATTTTCCATACCTATGATAAACTATTGGGACAGGAAAGAACGAAGTGCATGATTTAACAACATTGTGTCTCATGCTTTGATAAATAATGAAAGTCAGTTAGACATGAAGTCCTGATTTTCCGTAATATTTATTGTGAATTACCCAACAGTATGCAGAGTTTACAGGACATCAAAAACACATATCGACTTTTGACGCAATGTAACACAAATGTCGCTCATGATTTTGTCTTTTTCTTTCTTTAGTTCTTGTCAGAGAAAGTCCCTTGTTATATGCAAAGAACGATAAATAGTTTTGTAAGTATGGTCTGTGTATTATCATTAGACTTTAAAAAAAAAAAATCATCAATCTTCGCAGACAACACCATGTCCTTCTCGTCTGATCTAGTGGGAGGTCCTTCTCCTGATGAAGGTTGGTTGATCGTTAGAAACAGTTCCCACACCCTCCATCTCTGCAGCGGGAACCTCCCCTTGGCTGAAACCGTGTGCCACCAGCTCGGCTTCCCTGGAGCACGTGCTATTCACAGTCATGAATGTCGAGAAGAAGGTTGTGAGCACTGGCATCACGGCTCCCTGCAGGTAGTGACTGTGACATGCTTTAAGTGTAAGTTTCTCGGACAAATGAAATTGTCAGTTTGCAGTCTAGCTTGGTTTGAACAGTAATCTGAGCCGTGCATTGATTCACTTGATCATCAATGAAAAAAAGCCTCCCACTTTGAATAATCAGGTATCACATAAGTTTGATCGAGATATATCAGTTTAAAGTGTATTCAATATATATATATATATATATATATATATGTATATATATATATATTTGTGTACAGTTTGTTTTTTTTCCTGAAATTCGAGACTACTATCAAATTGAATGAAAAGAAATAATAGTGTTATATCAACAAGGATACCACTAGTAATGCATGGCATTCGCACCCTTTATTCTGACAAAAGTAAAACACTCTGTGAAGAAAAGGATGGGAAATTATTATTTTTTTTTCAGGCCAGATCAGATGAAGGTGACAATGAAAATCCTTGAAAAAATCTGAAAGAGTGAATCAGTCATCTCTTACTCACAAGGCACATCTTCTTAACACTACAAAATCCCAGCAGCTCGGCTTTCCCCGCAATAACAGAGTGGGAGAGGAACAGCTGATTGACTGTTTAAACTACAAGTCTTCCTCTGAGCAGTAATATGTATTCACGAATGTATATCACAATCACTTGGATTGTATAGACCTATGTAAATAATACACACCTATTATGTATAATATACATGTTGAGTAATTTGTGGTACAGGTGTTGGTTCAATAATATCAAAAATAGGACAGAACTCCAGGAAATGTATCATGCTGTCAAAATCTCTTGACAAAGGACAGAAAGCCCGAAAGTTTGTCTTTTTCAAAAAAGCTGCGCGTTTTGACAGCACGATATATTTATGAAGTTGTGTTCTATTTACTTTACATGTTTGATGATATTTCCCTGATTATGTCGTATTAGCTGTTATTATCTAAACGATTTACCACAGACAACTATCGACTCCAAGACTGCATCTTTCAAGCCACCAGCCAATGCAACGCGTGGATGAAAGTTCACATTAAGTGCCAAAGTGAGTCATTTTGAATCTTGGTATTCTGTTTATGTTTGCAAACTGTGTTTGCCCGTTATGTCATTGCATGTGTATGTGTAAGGAGACTATTCCATTCAATTTAATTCACTTGAATTCATTTTATGTTGATTTCTTTTTCCAACAAAAATAACATGGAATGAAGTATTCATCTTTCTTGTCGTTCCATATAATGGTGAATTGTATGAATAGATGGACAGTAACAGTTTCATACTACATACAGTATATTCGTCATTGCGTTATATTTTCCCCAGATTTCTGAAAGTCAGATTTTAGCTCCAGTACGTACATCTCGTTAAAACTTTTAAGATGATTTAGTTTATAACAACTCAATAATAAGTTAAAAGAAGGAAAATAACAGTGCAGAACGATTGTGCGTAGATAGTTATTGTCTAAAATACCCGAAATACTGATGGGCTGCTGATGTATAGAATTCTGGATTTAAACACAGTGATGTAAAATATATTTTTAGGGAATATTTCTTTTTTCTCTTTGCAGAACCTGGGTACATGGGCTGTTTCGATATTCACACCGAACTCCCACAAGGGGAACCAGTCGACACTGTGACAGCCTGTATATCTCACTGTGGATCAAGGAGAGAAGAGACTTCCCTTCTAGCCATACACACCAGGCAGAATACATGTCACTGTGTGAGGGAATCTGACATTGATTTGAGAGACTATTCTCAGCTTTGTCAGCCTGGTCTTGATATGAATGAGAGACTTGGATCTGTCTCAGACTGTGACGAGTGCTCTGAGTCTGTCGTCTATAATGGTAAATATGAGTAATACTGTACTTAAATATCTATTCAACTCATTTTGTACCTGTGATCGGAGTTCGACACCAGCGGGGGCCCGGTCACCCGATGGTCCGAAGCCACTGAAAGGTGATCCCGGGACACCAAATTTCCAAAACGGTTATGTTTTGGTGACCGATTTGGCAATCAGGATTCGAAATGGATTGCTGGAAATAATTTTATTTCGGGCCTCTGTTTCTTTCTTTCTTTCTTTCTTTCTTCTTTTTTTTTTTGGGGGGGGGGGGTCAACAACATTTCAAATGTATTGGCCTAGTAGGACCACCAGAGGGGTAAAAAAGTGTTGAGCTCTGCTATAGTGTTGTATGACACAATCTTTTCAAATAATATATTGTTATTTTTGGTAGAATTATGAGCACAGAAAGGCAATGTTACCCAATTATATGTATTCTACCATTTCCACATTTCCAGCTAATTTTAAATTTTAGCTTTTACAACCACTTATAAAACATTTAAAGCTTTCCGAAATCATATATCAATTTAAGCCGTGCCGTGCAGGAAAACCTTTTTTTTTTTTTTTTTTGGAATGGTAAATTTCAATAACAAGGTATTGCAACAGTGGATCAACGTCTACTGTCTTGCTCAGAAGGTTTGTAAGATACGGTGGAAAAAAAAAGAAACCTTCTCCAGATAGCCACGCGTCTTTGATAACTTATGAACATAATGTCACAGCTAATGGTCTCTACAGTGGTCACAATGCCTGTAGAGGAAAAAAAAAGCTCGAATAGTTTCTTAATGATCAGCATGTGTGGTAAATGTTTACAGCATGAGTTAGTACAAAATGACACTTTGAACAACTTGCCGTAGAGGAAATGTGTGCTTTACCTGATCGGTTGTCTCCTGGTTCACATTCGTTTCCAGCTTCTTCTTTTTTCTTTCCTATTTTTTTTTTTTTTGTTTGGTAAATGTCAGTGTCCTTGGGTCTGTGTGGAAAGCCTCACGACGCCATACATGGTGAATGGCTCTCAAATGACACGAGATACGGGTCAAACATCACTGTGGAGTGTGACTCAGGCTATGAATTGGAGGACAATACGACTTCGACTCTACAGTGTCTTGAAGGAGAGGGATCGGTGTACAACCCTGTGTGGAGTGGGACAGCACCAGTCTGTCGACCAGTTCTAACAGTTCCAAGTATGAAAAAAAATACCTTACTGCAGCGAAGCTAGGAGCATGCTAGAAGTGTCTTTGATAGATCCCTTTGATTTCTTTGGAAGGGTACTACATTTGTATTACGCAAAAGCATGTAAATAAAGTTTTTACAAAAATAAGTTTGCAGTCACTATTCATGCTATTAAAGTTCTAAAATAGTTCGAGTAAATATTACTCTACACTAGCATCCTAACACCCCAAGATGAGTCTTGTCCAAAATACAAATTTACTTGCCCAGCTGTAAACACGATATCCATACAACTAATAATGAGTATCATATATTGGTTTATTTCCCTGTCCACAGGTGTACAAAACACACCCTCTCTGGCATCAACAAAGGAGATAATATCAACCACCTTGTCAACGACAACGTGTGGCAAATCCGCCACAATCTTTGGTACACTTATTCAACTTCAATGCAATTGATTAAGTCATGAAATTCTTCCGTCGAGGTGTTTTTCATTGCAACTGATTGACGAATTGCCCTACATCGACGAAAGCTCGGTGGTCTAGTGGAGATGACGCCTGTCCGGTGATCAGGAGGTCGTAGGTTCGAATCCTGCTTGAGTATGTACGTCCATGATTTTCTTATCAAGGCAACTACTAAAACACTGATCACTTCAGTGCTTGTTTACTTCAATGTAGCGCAATTTGTCAATCAGTTGCAATTGATCAAGTTTTTATGAATTTATTTTCGTTGATTAATGACTAGGATAATGTGTTTTTGAATTTCGTAAATATCAATAAATTCAATTCAGTTCAATTCATTTTCCCCTCATTTTTCTTCCAACAAAGCATAACACAGAATAAACCAGGAATTATTTAGATATAGGCATAATGTTTAAAATATGTACATTAGAACGTGTGATAGATAAATGAATAAATAACAAATAGAGATGTACATACATACCGTCAAAATACTAAGTTATGTTTAAAGGGGAACAAGAGAACTGAGAGGTCCACACAAACAAAGCTTGTATATAGTGAACACTCAAGATTTTCTTTTAGAATACTTACTGTAATATTAGAAATATATTAAAACTAAAATGATTAAGACAGAATGGAACGGAACAGCAGAAACACAACAGCCATGACATAACTAAACTGAGGGGGATACGATTAGATGGGGCAAAAACAAAAATCAAAGTAAGAAAGGAAAGAAAAAGAGAGAATGCCTACACACGTTGAACAAGGGAAGCGGAAAAGGGGATCGAGGAGGTGCTTCTGACAGCTGGTGACTGCACGCAGCTATGAAAAAATTATGCAAATTAAGATGCCGTTTTTCTTTGCGTAATGATGCCGTTTTTCATTGCGCAATGATGAATTCAATGACTGATGTTGAACCTTATGTTTGCTGTAACCTATATAGGTAAAGGAAATGAATATCTCAACAACAATTTAGCAAAAAAAAAAAATCAATTACGCTTAAAACGGTATAGCAATTGAGAATTCTCTACTCCACAACTTAATGAATTGCAAAATGTAAGATCGGTGTATACACACGTATCTTGAAGTTATAAGGTTCTCAGGAGGGGTAAATGAACTCATTAGACCGCCTAGTGGGATAATCATGAAAAAAACATGATTTCGTGGAAACATTAAATTGAAAATACTGGGAAGAGCATGTGTGTTGTATTTGAACATGAACTAACCCAATGAGAGAAAAACACATCTTTAATCTTTAAAATCTTATAAACTTTAGAAAAATGAATGTGAATGAGAACGTGGCGAGACCTCACCAATAACACGAAATAGTTTTTTTTTCTAATAACAATAATTTATCTAATAAATTTTGATGGATGCTACCCCGTGCTTAAATTCCGTAATTAAGATAGGGTAATATTAGATAAATATACAACGTTAGCAAAGACGACGATGGGATGTAAAAACTTAAGTCTGTTCATGATACCAATAGTGCGTGAAATTATTTTACTTATGTTTTAAAGAGAAGAAAGAAATCAAATGTACCAATAATTACAAACATTTCTTTTTTAAGTCTACATTGGCCATTTCGTTTCAGTTGATGTATACATTCTTGCTTTTAAAAAAAAGATAAGATGATCACATCCAGAAGCTACATCCGAGGCATACTATAGTTGCCTCCAGCACGCATTTCTATTCATGTAGAATTAAAGCATTCGTCATAAAAAACTGGCATGAAAAAGGGAAACATTAAACAATCAAACGAAGTTAAGTTTAAGAATAGACGGCTCATTATTCCACCGCCAAAGCGTATTCGCTGCTTTAGTCAACGTTTGAAATAAATCTCGTGTAAGGTGTTGGAAGCAGAGAAACTTGAAGAAACAATTCTTAGCATCCACACTCAATACTATGAGACAATAATGTTATTTTTAATGATTATTGTCATGTATATCTTCCTCCTGACATGTTCCCCAGACTCGATGCAAATTGGTTTATCGCTTGACTGCCTGCATATGATACTGATAGTGATTTCTACTACGACTTTCTGCCTGCTGCTGATCACGTGTCTTCGACTATTGTGTGTCACGTTGTCACCTCATCGTCGATCAGAGAGACAAGAGAGAGTGAGTGACCCATATTATAGTAACGCAGTATCTGTTCAATTTATGGATATGTAAATGTTATATCCACTCTACTAGTTTACTCTGCGTGTCATTATCTGCCATTAAATACTGCAGACAAAATAATGATTATGTCTCTAAGTTTTTACCGTCGATACGTTGATACTAGAATTAAAGAAAAATGAATAGCTGTCACTGTTGTCCAATGATCATTATAGAATTTTTAAAGACATGATTATTAGTTATTAAATAGGTTTAAGCGCAATATTGACAATAACTAAAAAGTAACTACCATCATTCATTATTGTCTTATTTGTGTTTTGTGGCCATTACCAGTCATTGATATTCATTCCATATACAAAATTATTCGCATCTAGTTGTTTGCCTTTTGTCTTCATTTGTCATTCCTCGCATCAGTTTGGAATTCATCTACAAAGTACTGGAGACAATGAGGCTTCCCTTGACGTCGAATACAGAGAAGTTACGTACGCAACTGTGCCAGACCTGCAAAGTGTGTGTCATCCTACTATACCAACAGATCCTACAGGTCAAACGGAAGAGGTGTATCGTTTCTCCCAGCCAAACTCTCCTCCTCAGCTGATTGCTCAAGTTTTGTCCGAGGTGTCGTATGAGAACGTAGGGGACGCTTTATAGAGAAACTGCTTCCACGATGCGTATGTAAAGTCGCAAGTGGCACAACAGCCGACAATAAGGTAGACGAATTAGAATATTAAATAGTAAATCGTGAAGCTACTTACGACTGAAAGACAAATCTAGACTCACTTGCATGGATCTAAACTGTATGTTGGAGTGACATAGCGAAATGGAGAATATGACCGTTCAGGACAGTGGGCAACAACGAGTGCACAAATATACAAGTGCATGTCATCCGTTTGATTAACTCATGGTAGGGCTGAGCATTTGATAGTAAAGCAACGTTTAGCGGGACGTAGCCGTGTTTCTGGATGTTACTCAACTCATACCATCAGGCAAGAAAGTTGCGCACGTTTAGAGAATCGAGTGTTGTTGTTTGTTTGTTTTCTCTCTCTCTCTCTTACTCATGAATATAATAGCATCTGAATAAGATTGAAGTAGTTCGGGAGTAGAGACATCCCGGACGTATCTATGTTGGCATCTTAACTTACATAATAATATGCATATACTGTCTAAAACTAACAGAATAGACCACTGTCGATTATTGTCGTAAAAAGGACAGGAACGTCAGTTGCGAAAACTGAAAATTTACCAAAACTTCTGGAATATCTATTATGAGATATTTATCGAGTGTTCTAAGGTCATTTGGATAGCTACACATGTAATGTCATCAAGTGACATACAATTTTGCAATGCACGTCACACCGAAAGTGTTCTAAGCTTAGCGGTAGGCCTATTGGATTATTTCAAAACACATATTGCATTTCACATTCTTCGATTCATTTCATTTTATCTATTTACTTATTTATTTTCATTGACAACATTTTCACACGATCATAGACACAGCGTCACATTTATTTTTT
Organism: Diadema antillarum; assembly: GCF_040938485.1. Lineage (NCBI taxonomy): Eukaryota > Metazoa > Echinodermata > Echinoidea > Diadematoida > Diadematidae > Diadema > Diadema antillarum. The sequence continues at coordinate 306,807 of NW_027271031.1, read as the reverse complement.
TTTTCAAATGATCACATCAGCTCGTGATTATTGTAATGTAACCAGGTGACAAAGTCACAAAGAATTAATTAACGATGAAATGTTAAGGTATGATTACATTTGTATACGCAGTTTGATATAGATACTGCTATAAAGTACAGCTTGAATATTACATTCCCCTTAAAAAAAAGCATCATGATCATAAATGTCATTTAACCCGTTAAGGACGAGTCCCGAGTATACTAGGGCAAGGGTCTATGGGAAATGCGTGTTGTAGCAAAATCAGCCCATCCTCACTGGGTTAAGATGTACAGAAGAATTGGGCCAGAGAGTATCTTACCTTTTGTCTTGCGTTGCCATAAATCATCTAGTGTCAAGAAGCTGTGATGGAAAATTAAAGAGTTTTCAATTCATTCCTCCTGGCCTTCATAGCCCATTCAAACAATTACGTGTGTCTTAGTCCTTCCATGTGACCTATCAAAGACCTGCTTCTAAATAACGTCTGTAATATGTTAAGAGAAACACCAATACCGAGATCTATTTTTCTCCCTCTCTCTCTGAAGGCAGTTTTGAGTTCGCTGATTGCACTATGATGTGTAAAGTTTATACACTTCAACAAGATATGTGCATAATAATCATGTTGGATGTGTGAAGGGCTGGATAAGTAATGTTTGATATTGTATAGCTTTTGCCGTTCATCTGTAGAGTAGGCCCTACTGTTCGTGCATTTTGCCTTTGAAAAGCAAATTCAAGTATATAATATATATTCATATACACACATAGACAACGTCGTATGCATGCATAATTTCAAAGTGGCTGTTTGTTTTTTTTTAAACTATCAATAAACGATTGAAACATGTTAATGTAACACAGCAGGTTTGAGACAAATGACACTGGACTCCATCATTTGTTCAGTATAGTGGCAGACTTTAATTGAGGGTGGCTTAACCCTGAAAAGAACAACAACAACAAAGAACAAACCATGACTTACACAATGGCCATGTAACATACCTACAAACTGCATATTGTTGTAACATACTTCACAACTGATGCCTAAGTTTTGTTCATTCATGCTTTTCAGCATTCCAATCCATGTGAACTGTAATGGAAACATCAATATCACGTTTTATGATTTTCCATCCATATCGTTTTCATTACCATACACCATTGTACAAATATGATTTTATACCATTGTCACTGAAGATTATCTACACTGATAATCATCTTTATTCTTTAAGTTCACAATATACAATGGACTCCCTTCTGATTTATTTCAACCACATGCATATAGTTGCCCCCCCCCCCTTTTGTTGTTTATTTTGCTTTGTATTGTTTTGGACTCAGTGTATATGTCCCAACATCTGCTTTCATAATATGCAAAATAACTCACAGCCTGCTATATGTACTACAAACAGCACAAATTTAATGATATTACCTTGTCAGCAAACAGGCTTGTAGGACTATCAACACCAATATACTGTATCGTACAACATCAACTCTGAAATGTATTAAACACAGCACATTTCAACTGACCAAAAACTTCCTGAAACAAGTTTCCTTTCAACAACAACCTATGTACAAATTAAGCAGTGTTGAGCTTGCTAGCCTATATGCTTATCACTGCCCTACTACAACTCACCCCTCTTGAGCTCTCTCGAGACTCGACTCCTTGCAGTGACTTCCAAGCCACTCAGTGAACTTGAACTCTGTAGTATCAACATTACATAAAAATAACATGAATGTCTTAGCGTCTTGTTGTACCTAACGGCACTATAATTTGAGTCAGACTCTATTTGTCATAACAAATAACTCCTAGCAAACACCTAGCCAGTGTCATCCGTATTTTACATTCCAGCGAGTATGGTAACATATCCCATCTGGCACATTCTCCATAGAAAAGAATATACAACACATTGATGCTACAGTAACATAGGTGTATGTTATAGCCGATACAGCATACTTCTCGAGTTTTGGTACAATGCACCACTACACCTAGATACAACTAGTTCATCATCTCTCTGGGTGATGGATCAACACCATGGATATCTAAGGCTACCTTATACCCCATGTAGAGTGCTATAATGTACCATCATTCAACGCCTGAATGATAAAGCTAGTACCGTCTCCATGGTACGGTGTACCTCATACAGGATACTTGTCATACCTTCTATTTCCATCATTCACATTAAACTATGAACACAGCATGAAGTGACTCTTGAAATATGGCATTCTCACTCACACCGCAACCTATGCCATAAAACTACGACATTATTCCTAGGGAAAGGAATGAAACAGCATACCCTGTCTTCCTTCATCTCCCTTATTTCTTACTACACAGTCACTCCGGATCACTTATCACCTATAATCAGTCACCCTTAAAAGTTTCAGTGATTACACAGTGACTATTTATACTTGCATAGCATCAAACTTCCAATGGAAACACTACGAATAAACAGGAATGGCTTGCCTGTATTGTAGCATATACTACTGTGTCACCCAAAAGTAATCACACAAGCTGCCTCTAATATCATGAAGCCAACCAGTATTCTTCATATATGACATAGCATTGTGACAAGTTACTCTCTAGTTTGCCAGGTATAACACACACATTTATCTGCACCATCGGTACCATACCTTAGCTTATGCAGTAACTCTGCGTAATGCAGCTGCCCTCAGCAGCACTGACTACAACCTTTCTTTACACAACTTGACAAATCATGCTTCAAACTCACACTTGTCACTTATTGTACAACTATATAATAACAAAGTTGTCATTTTCATAGTCCAGGCATTGTAACCCAGGTTTCTCACCAAGTTCAGGCCTCTTGTTTCTCCACAACTTTGTTGAAACTTCTGGAACCTTTGAGCTAAGACATGCTAGCTTTCATCCATCATCCTGCTCCAGAATGTTTCACTGGTCCCCCAGCCACATTTTGATGACTGCACACAACCCTGAACACAGTATGGTCAATGCTGCATGCTTTCACTAAAACAATAGGGTGTGTGAGCCACACACACAATAGGGTTTTGTACCTCAGCAAAAAGAAGAAGAAGTGAGAGCGTAGTCTACACCTCTCAGACTCACAAGATTAGTCTCAAAACTAGACTCAAGTAAGGCACTATTGCCAATTCAAATTGTACATTGCTTAGTTGCAGAGATTAACATAACTGGTCTGTTACATTCTCCCCAGCTAAACTGTTGCTGTCCCAGCAACCAATCAATCTTCACAGAATATACACAAGGTCATCATGCTGAATAGACAATCCATATATTGCCTAGGGAAGACAACAAAAATTTCCAGGTATTTACTCTGAATGATTACCAGAATACATTCAGGATTCGAGGACTTAACATGGAAATATCAACTTCTTCACTCATTACCGATCTCGGTAAATTGTATGGATTGGGATTCTTTCCGGCTGTGGATCGTGATGATCTCCGGGGCATAGGAAGCTGATGCATGCATTCCACATCTGAATTATCAGTTTCACCATCAGTCACAACATCAGTCTCGAAGTCAGTCTCACCCTCAATCCCACATCCGTCTGGGGTTGGTCCCTGGTCTGGCCACCTTGGTGACGGAAGTTGAAGTCCTCCGCAAGTCCATCAGTAGATTGGGCCAGATCTTGTGCTGGGTTTCTCTGTGTGTGTGGGCAAGACACAACTTGAGCTCCTAAATTGTTCAGAGCTTGGGCAATGTCATAGTCACTCGGTTGCCCATTCGGGATCTGATCTGGAGGTTGCACCGGCTCTTGGGCAACATCAGGAGGAGTTCCTTCCTTGGACCCCGGCGATATTTCCATGGACTCTGGTATCATCAGCAGGTCAGTGCGATTCACCACTTTGATGCCATCTGGTCCATCAACACGTTCAATTTCATTGTGCCTTCCTTTCCAAGCCTGTTGACGCAACAACACTCTTTGGCCTACTTCCAAGTCAACATCAGATCCACTTGTCTTTTGGGCCTCTTGCCGGCGATGTGCTTCCTTCTCAAAGTTCTTAGAGGCACGTTCGAAGGCATCCTCTAGTTGTCTCTGATGAGTACATACCCAGTCATCTAGGTTGGAGGCAGTAACATCTTCCTCAGGTGGTCTGAAAAGCTGGTCAATCGGTAGTTGAGGTTCTCGACCAAAGAACAGAAAGTAGGGTGTGTATCCTGTTGTGGCATGGGGTGTCGCATTGTATGCAAAGACCAGTTCAGGCAAATGCTGGTGCCACTTCCGTTTCTGGTCGTCTCCCAGGGTTCTGAGCAGATTGTGCATTGTCCTATTGAATCGTTCGGCTTGCCCGTTTCCAGTTGGGTGGTATGGGGTGGTTCGGCTCCGCTTGATGCCGTACATGTGGCTCAGTTCCTTTATGATGTCCGCCTCAAAGCAACGCCCCTGATCACTATGGATGCGTCTTGGAACCCCATAGCGTACAAACCACTCCTTGACTAGGACCTCTGCTACTGTCCGTGCTTTCTGATCTCGGGTAGGTAGAGCCTGCGAGAACTTAGTGAACACATCGGTTATCACCAGTATATTCTCAAGTCCACTTGATGACTTTTCCAAGACCGTGACGTCGATGGCTATCACTTCTTGAGGTCTCCGGGCTAGGATGCTCTGCATGGCTGGGCGAATCTTGGGCTTGGTTTTGGCAACCAGACAACGATGGCATTGTTTGCAGTACTGCTCCACATCCACCGCCATGCCTGGCCAGAAGAAGCGGCTCCTACACAGGGACAGGGTACGGTCTACTCCTTGGTGGCCGAGATTGTCATGTAACTCCTCGAGGACTCTGCCCTTGAGAGAAGTCGGGAGCAGCAGTTGTCGAACAAATCGTCCTTGGAATGTGACTTCACGGAACCACACGTCACCAACGGAAACAATGCGGTCAGTTTCCCGAGCATAGCACCTAACATTCTTCTGTAGGGACTTCATGGTATGTGCACTCTGCATGTGTCCAGACCCCCTGAGTTGAAGAAACTGACTGATATCGGGGTCTGTTTCCTGCAATCGCCGGATATCATCTTGACTGTAACCTGGAAGAGAGGATGAACATCCCACAGGGTTGATGATGCTTGACCTCGTCTTCACCTCATCTATTGTCACTGTTGATACCAATTGGGCTGATGTAGCTTCAGTCATCAACTCTTCGACTCTGGACTTCAATTCATTCGAGACTCGACTGGTCATGGTCAGGGCAGATAAGACGTCTGTCTGGTCCATTTCTGTGACATCGTCCTCCAATGGGATCGGGTTACGACTCAAAGCGTCAGCATGGCGATTGGTTTTCCCAGACCGGTACTTCACCTTGAAGTTGAACTGGGCCAGTTGTGCAACCCAGCGCATTTCCGTGGCTCCCAGTTTGGCTGTGTCTAGGTAGGCAAGGGGGTTGTTGTCTGTTAGTACTGTGAACGCATTTCCCAGAAGGTAGTCCCGAAACTTTTCTGTGATCGACCATTTAAGCGCTAACAGTTCCAATTTCATGGCACTGTAATTGGCATCATTGCGTTCAGTTGGACGGAGGGTACGGCTGGCGTACGCTATGACTACTGTTCGTTCGTCCTGTTTCTGTGACAGTATGGCACCCAGTCCTTCGAAACTGGCATCGGTCTCAATAATGAAGGGAGATTGGAAATCAGGATATCCTAGCAGAGGACTGGACGTGAGGCAGTGCTTCAATTTGGCAAAGGATGCAGTACATTCGTTGGTCCACTTTTCCTTGAAAGGCCGGCTGTCATGAGTTGTGCTAGACTTCTTTCGCTTTGCCTTTTGCTTGGTTGTGGGACCCAGGATGGCATGCAGAGGTCTGGCAATCGAGGCAAAGCCCTGGATAAATCGCCTGTAGTAACTGGCTAATCCCAGAAATGATCTCAGCTCTGTCTCCGTTTCTGGGATCTTCCATGACTGTACAGCAGCTACCTTGTCGGGATCAGTGCTGATTCCAGCTTCTGAAACAATGTGGCCTAGGTACTTGACTTTCTTCTTCATGAGATGGCATTTTTCTGGCTTGATCTTCAAACCAAACTCCTGCAAGCGGTGTAGAACCATGTCAAGCCTTTCCAGGGTTTCTTCGAAGGATTTGCCAAATACCAGTACATCATCAAGGTAGACAACTACGCTCTGTAGGTTAACGTCTCCTAGGCAAGCTTGCATCAACCGTGAAAAGGTTGCTGGGGCATTACACAAGCCCATGGGCATTCTTGTGTACTCGTATAGGCCCCAAGGACCAGCTCGAAATGCCGTTTTGGGTATGTCGTCCTCTTCAATTGCACACTGCCAGAATCCATGGGCCAGATCGAGGGTTGCGAAGTACTTGGCTCCCTTCAGCACCTCCAGAGCCTCATCTACCCTTGGAAGGGGGTGGGCATCCTTGACTGTCTTTGCATTCAGCATGCGAAAATCCCCACAGACTCTTAGCTTTCCATTCGGTTTCCTAACCAGTACCATTGCAGCAGCATAAGGGGAGGTGCTGGGACGAATCACACCAATGGAACACTGTGTTTCGAGAAACTCCCTGGCCTCTTCCCATTGACTGGGTGGAACACGTCTGTATGGAAGCTTGACTGGTGTGTCATCTACTGTCTTGATGGAATGCTTCACCTTGTCACAATAGCCATATCATGATCTCCCCTACTGAACACTTTATCATGTTGAGCAATGAGAGTCTTTAACCTATCTCTCTCCTCTGGGCTGATGTCTCCAACATCCAGCTTAGCAAAAACATCAGTTTCTGACTCCTCCAAGTTTCCAGTTTCTGGCATGGGACCTGGTTGACAAGGACTTCTTCTGCAGATACTGTCACCACTCTATGTTTGGGGTAGCTCTGGATTACCTGAGGGTAGCTCACTTTTGCGAGAAGTGTGCGGGGATGTAGGTATTGGTCCTCTCTGGAGAAATTGTAAACTGTCACTGGAATTTGTCCATGCAAGGAGCGAACAACTGATGGGGGAACACTAATTCCACGTGGGAGATGGGAGTAACTCTCCTCTACTTCTTCGATGAGCATTGTCTCACCATGTCCTCGGGCTGAAGCTGTGATTGTTCTCACACTCTCTGCTGAATAAGGAGAGGCTGTTTCCCCAATACTCTAGTGTATCCGTGTGGTTGGTCGCTCTCTGTAGTTGCTGACATGTCATTAGCTTCCGCATACAAGGACAGGGTGGAAACCAAGTTCTCGTCCAAGACCTTTGAGGGGATGGAAGAGCGAATTATCCGGAGGATATTGCTTCCTATGACTCCCGGACGCTGTGCCTTTCTATTGCGCGTTTCATTGTTCTCAGAGTCTCTAACAACTAGCCATCCCATATCATGTAGAGTATGTTCACCTATTGTGACATCCAGTTCCACATAACCACAGTATGGGATGGCCAATCCATTGGCTGCCGTCAACTTCAAGAAAGGGATATCTTGGAGTGTGTGTCCATGGAAATTCTGACAAAAGAAACTCTCTGTGATAGTTGAAACTTCAGACCCTGAATCCAACAAGCACAACATTGCTACACCTTGTACGTGTACCTTTGTCTGAGGACATTTTCCTATGGTCTTGCTCAAGATGTGTTCTGGGTTGCTGTTTGAAACTCTGCCCGCTACTTCCTGGTGAGTAGCGGGCTCTACCCTTTTAAACCACGCTGTTGTAGGTGTGGGCAGTTTTTCTTGATATGGTCCATCTCTCCACAATGAAAACATCCTGGGGGCCAGCGTGGGCGGCTTTGCTGTTGCTGTGGTTTCTGTTGCCCCAGGAGCTGATGGAGTGCTCTGTTGTGCTCTTCTTGTTGGCACAGGAGGTTTGATACTAACTGACTTTGCTTCTGGAGAACCTCCAAAACCCTCGTCAGGCTATCTGCTCCAACTTCCTGGGCGTTGACTTCGGCTTTCTGGGCAGCGACGTTCCTCCTTACACTTCCTCCTTGCTTTTCCCACTGCACGGACCAGTCTCGCAGCTGGACAAAGGTGGAGGGCTGCTCATTTGATCGGCGGAGGAGTTCTCTACGCAGATCCGGATCACTGACTCCCTCAATGAACTGGGAGATGAGAGTCTCATCCTTATCTCGACTACCCAGTCCCTTCCACGTCTGCAGAAGTCGGATTAACTCATGTGAGTATTCAATGAGGTTCTCTCCTCCCCTTTGCACTCTGCTGAAGAATTTCCTCTTTTGTGAGGCTTCCGTCCCCACATCACCAAACACTGCTTTTAGGACCTGGAGGCTTCTGCTGCGGTTGTGACATCCTCCCTACTTGTCAACTCCATTCGTGCCGCTCCATTTGTGTACCTGATAACGGTTTGTAGTTTCTCCTTGGGACTCTGGTGCGGTCTATCTGCCAACAGACTTTGCACATCTGATATCCACTCTTCTAAGCCACCATCGCCACTAAAGCGCCGGATTTGTCTGTCTGTTGCGACATACACGACTGGCGGCCCTTTTTCCTTCGCGCCTGAGAACCCATCTTCACATTTCATCTTTTGAAGTTCAGCTTGGAGCTTCTGTAGTTCTCCTTTCAGTGTCTCCACTGAATCCACACCATCTCCTTCTCCATTCCCTGCATCTTTCTTTTCTGTAGACATGGCCTACCAATAGCTAAGGGTACACAAACAAAGCAATACTGACCCCTACCAAGATAATTATTGATAGCAATGAAACAACAATCACATGTAATTGCTTTATTTCTTCAAACAAGAACAACCTAGCAAAATGAGACAGTTCTGATACATCAACACAAAGTTAGAGGCTTTGTCTCCGTTGTCCTGTTCTCTACAGTCTGCTCATCCCCGTGGTCCAGTAGTAGAACCCAGGCAGCAGTTGACACTCCCCTTAGTCCAGTTCAGGCACCACGCTCCACTCCTTGGTAGTCTCCTCCAGTCTCCTGCCGAACATCCTCAAGAGGGGGTTCTAATGCACAAACCAGGTATCCACCCTCAAAACCACTATCCTGCCGACTACGCCAAATGTAACACAGCAGGTTTGAGACAAATGACACTGGACTCCATCATTTGTTCAGTATAGTGGCAGACTTTAATTGAGGGTGGCTTAACCCTGAAAAGAACAACAACAACAAAGAACAAACCATGACTTACACAATGGCCATGTAACATACCTACAAACTGCATATTGTTGTAACATACTTCACAACTGATGCCTAAGTTTTGTTCATTCATGCTTTTCAGCATTCCAATCCATGTGAACTGTAATGGAAACATCAATATCACGTTTTATGATTTTCCATCCATATCGTTTTCATTACCATACACCATTGTACAAATATGATTTTATACCATTGTCACTGAAGATTATCTACACTGATAATCATCTTTATTCTTTAAGTTCACAATATACAATGGACTCCCTTCTGATTTATTTCAACCACATGCATGCTATATGTACTACAAACACACCAATATACTGTATCGTGCAACATCAACTCTGAAATGTATTAAACACAGCACATTTCAACTGACCAAAAACTTCCTGAAACAAGTTTCCTTTCAACAACAACCTATGTACAAATTAAGCAGTGTTGAGCTTGCTAGCCTATATGCTTATCACTGCCCTACTACAACTCACCCCTCTTGATCTCTCTCGAGACTCGACTCCTTGCAGTGACTTCCAAGCCACTCAGTGAACTTGAACTCTGTAGTATCAACATTACATAAAAATAACATGAATGTCTTAGCGTCTTGTTGTACCTAACGGCACTATAATTTGAGTCAGACTCTATTTGTCATAACAAATAACTCCTAGCAAACACCTAGCCAGTGTCATCCGTATTTTACATTCCAGCGAGTATGGTAACATATCCCATCTGGCACATTCTCCATAGAAAAGAATATACAACACATTGATGCTACAGTAACATAGGTGTATGTTATAGCCGATACAGCATACTTCTCGAGTTTTGGTACAATGCACCACTACACCTAGATACAACTAGTTCATCATCTCTCTGGGTGATGGATCAACACCATGGATATCTAAGGCTACCTTATACCCCATGTAGAGTGCTATAATGTACCATCATTCAACGCCTGAATGATAAAGCTAGTACCGTCTCCATGGTACGGTGTACCTCATACAGGATACTTGTCATACCTTCTATTTCCATCATTCACATTAAACTATGAACACAGCATGAAGTGACTCTTGAAATATGGCATTCTCACTCACACCGCAACCTATGCCATAAAACTACGACATTATTCCTAGGGAAAGGAATGAAACAGCATACCCTGTCTTCCTTCATCTCCCTTATTTCTTACTACACAGTCACTCCGGATCACTTATCACCTATAATCAGTCACCCTTAAAAGTTTCAGTGATTACACAGTGACTATTTATACTTGCATAGCATCAAACTTCCAATGGAAACACTACGAATAAACAGGAATGGCTTGCCTGTATTGTAGCATATACTACTGTGTCACCCAAAAGTAATCACACAAGCTGCCTCTAATATCATGAAGCCAACCAGTATTCTTCATATATGACATAGCATTGTGACAAGTTACTCTCTAGTTTGCCAGGTATAACACACACATTTATCTGCACCATCGGTACCATACCTTAGCTTATGCAGTAACTCTGCGTAATGCAGCTGCCCTCAGCAGCACTGACTACAACCTTTCTTTACACAACTTGACAAATCATGCTTCAAACTCACACTTGTCACTTATTGTACAACTATATAATAACAAAGTTGTCATTTTCATAGTCCAGGCATTGTAACCCAGGTTTCTCACCAAGTTCAGGCCTCTTGTTTCTCCACAACTTTGTTGAAACTTCTGGAACCTTTGAGCTAAGACATGCTAGCTTTCATCCATCATCCTGCTCCAGAATGTTTCACTGGTCCCCCAGCCACATTTTGATGACTGCACACAACCCTGAACACAGTATGGTCAATGCTGCATGCTTTCACTAAAACAATAGGGTGTGTGAGCCACACACACAATAGGGTTTTGTACCTCAGCAAAAAGAAGAAGAAGTGAGAGCGTAGTCTACACCTCTCAGACTCACAAGATTAGTCTCAAAACTAGACTCAAGTAAGGCACTATTGCCAATTCAAATTGTACATTGCTTAGTTGCAGAGATTAACATAACTGGTCTGTTACATTAATATCCAGTGTGCACAGTGTGCACTATGCACTGACACTTTTCATTTTGTTACATGATTGTGTGAACTATCTAGTACATTCAATTGTTTGATCATGACAGTCCGTGAATCAAGGAAGTGTAATGATGATAGATATGACATTGTGGTGTCATGTCCCAAGAGTAACCTCATCAGTGTCAGCTCTATACGTTTGTAACGCCTCATTAATTTCTTATCACTCCAGTCGTGCCAGGTAACGATTAACAGACACCGGGCCATTGTAGACATAGGTTGTTTTGTGTGTGTATGTGTGTGTGTGTGTGTGTGTGTGTGCGTGTTTTCTTACCCTTAATTGTCTACATCAGACAGGACTTGCACGAAGGATTGTAGACGATTAATGAACCGTAATTATGCTACACCACTTCAGCTAAAGAACCACACTCATTATGTATTTCCACTCTCGGTAAATTCTTCTTTGGTTTCAATAATTGTCTCTAAAGATGGTCCTCTCCTTTATGAATAACAATCCCCAGAACATGTCATTGAAACTGTTAAGCACCAGTGCTATGCCTTGCTAATATCATTTTTGCATATGAATAGACTCATTACGACCGTTAAGAGATACTTGAGATTTGAGAAAGGAAACGTAGAAAGGAAGATGGATTGAAAGAACATACTATTGGTATATTGAAAGATACAGAGAAAGAGCACTACATAAGTGCCTTCGTTTCCCTCACTGTTTGTCGCAGTGTCAAGATGAAAGGAGCATGAGAGAGGGAGAGTGAGAGAGAGGGGGGGGGGGAGGCGGAGGAAGAGAAGGTAGAGAAGTTCTTCAGATGCATTAGCTCTTCCTATGTATGACAGTCCGGCGAGGATATATTATGATGAGTTATCAAATTCCTATCAGGATTCTACTTTGATGTCATCACGAAGAGTGAAGGTTGTCACCTCAGATGAGTTTGGCTCTGCAAAATACATGTGAAGACTCTTAGTAGCTTAAATTGTTTGCTGTCGTGAGTTTCTTTGTAATGGCATTTTCCGATGTTCATGGACAACGTGATACAACACAATCAAATACAATAAACACGACAAAACTCGTGACTTTCCAAAGAGTTCGGGCCTTGTTTTGGTTTTGTTTTGTTTTGTTTTGTTTTGTTTTGTTTTGTTTTGTTTTTTACTAAATGGGGTGGGGGAAGGTATCACCGACCAAAAAAATGAGCACTTCCCTTGAGCAGGATTCCGTCTTCATTGTTATATCGCGTTTCCACTCTATGAATAGAGATGATTTCTCTTGAATATGACCAAACAATTCGAAGGACTTGATGCATAATCATTATCTAAGACCATCCTGAGATTGGCAAAATGTTGTAGGAAATAATTGATTTCTTTGAGGAAAAAGTTTTACTGGATTCTAGTTTTCTTTAACTCTTTATGTGCCACGGTGGAAACCCCCTGTGTGCCACGTTATTCTGAGACAAGAAGGCAGTCCTGCTTTGAGAAAGAATTCTGTTTTTCCAATTTGTATAACTTCTACAATATTCTGTTCAGATGGGCATAATAGCAGGCAAAGTTATAGAGGAATGCTAAGCTTTGTTTCGATATAAATTGTATGACGAATCTATTTTCAATTTTTCTTTTGAATGACCAGTTGCTACATTACTGTAAAGGCATGACTTTTGCACATAAAACTGTGACAGAAAGTTAGAATGTACAAGCAAATCTAGTTGGGAATACCGCTTGATAGTCAATCACCACATAGAATGCAAGCCGTATAAGAGAGGAACACAAGGACGAGAAACGCTTTCATTGTGCCGCGGGATTAGCAGTGATTAGCGATTTATCGATCGGTTTTGGCGGCTTTTTTGATGAGCAGAATATGCGAAGTTGGCACGCCGTCGACTGAGTCGGACGTGCGAACGTGGCACATAAAGAGTTAATATGTCTTTCTAAATAGAGATTTTAATGATGCTTACAAATGTTAATTCTTCTCATCATTCCCAGGGTTATTTTTTGTTCTTTTCTTCCTTCAACAGATCAAAGTCCAATCTTGCATTAAGCAGCCATTGCAGACACAAGGCCTGATTGACATTTTGACCTATCATTTCTCAGCATTAAAAACAAAACTCATCCTTTTTTTTAAACATTTTCTCTCCTTTTTTTTTCTCAGTTCTTGTAACGCGGCTTTTGCTGACAGCAACAAAGATTATTACAGCGCATTCTATACCTGGGTCTCATTTCAGCCAACAAGTGAATGATTCAGCGCAATGCTTTGGACTGCGTATAAGTACCCTTTATATACACTGACTATTGTGTTCATATCTATTCAGCCTAAGAGCTGCACCTCTACAGGTATGTATTATATCACGATTGTCAAACAAGACAACTTCAATAGTCATTAATCACTCAGTGAGGGTATGTGTGCTATGATATTTAACATACTAATGGATATTCTTGTTTATATCTCTAAGATTAATAATGTCTGGTTTTTTTTGGTTTTTTTTTGTTAGTGTTGTCTGGTGCAAATTATTTGTATAGGGCCTCATTTTCTCTCTTTCTTCTTTCTTTCTTTAAAACAACAACAACATATTTAACATGCCAGCAAGTTCTTTTTTTCCCTCTTCGGGCCAAATAATTGACTTTATACAGATAAAATAAAATGTCAAAATGTGAAATGTGAAAAACTTCACGTCTTCAAGCAATGGCTAAATGCTGTAGTTCTCCCCCTTATTATGTCATAGTCTGTTTTCATGTATTTATCTTAAAATTATAAAAAATAAAAGATCAGCATTACGGTAACTCCATTTTGATCCTATCTATCCATTCAATTAAACCGTTCAAGAAATATCATGTAATAAAACCTGTAGCATGAATCTCTATGCCACCGTTGTTGATGTTTTGTGCAATAAAAACTAATATGATGAACATCAAAATATCAGGTAATCCACCTCCATCGCCTTTCAGGATGTTCAGCGTAGTGTGGCTTTGAAATATTATGCTATGTGATGGGTTAAAGAGGTTAGACATGAAATATTCTTCTGCAATGCACATTACACAAAATGAATGACTTTTTACTCGATGTTGTGTTGTTACATATTTTCCATGTACTCTCTGGAACAGATCTTCATATCGATTGCAACGATGGTAACATGGTGAACATCATGTCACCGAACTTCCTGAATCCGTACTATAATGACGAAGTTTGGACTTGGTACATTTATGTCACGCCATCCTCGAGAATTCTCTTGAGTTTCGTGGTTTTTGACCTGGGAAGTGGGGACAGACTGACAGTCATCGACCGTGATGGCAGGAAGGTGGAGTACACAGGAGTTCTGATGTCCTTCCCACCGTACCTGTCTCTCTGGGATCACATCATTCTTAGATTTCGGTCTGATGACAGAGGAGCAAAGACTGGTTTCAGCTTAACTGTAGAATGCTATCACCCGCAAGGTTAGACGAATTGCAATTGCCAGAGAAAGGCAAATCTGCTCATATGTACTTTCCTCAACCATGTCAATCACGTTGTTTATCAGTCTTGTGGTGTCTTATGAGACTGGGCTCATTCGCAAATTGTAGCGTTTTACGCGCTGATGTTAGAAAAAAAAACCACCAAATAAGTTTGATGTCAATTACCAACTCTGTATAACAGGGGAAATATTTCTGAAAGGAATTTGCCTCTTAACATTATTCTGTCATATTACTATTACAGTGACATACTGTAAACGGTATCCTGCTCACCCGGCCTGCTCACAATTCGAATGAGAATAGAATGTAATTGACAAATTTTCACAAGGAACCGGACAAGTTTAGGAGACCCTGTATTGCAGGGAGACAATTTGCTTGCATTAATCTTAGGGGAGGAAATGGAGAATTGACACGAGTGAAATACGAAAGATTTATAAGACCAGGTGTCCCCCCCCCCCCCTCCTTTGGCTTCGCAAGTGACTAGTAGTGTAGATTTTTACATTGTTACGGTAATACACGCGGTTTCCTGCATGCCCTATAATGTCGTACCTTAATTAAGAGAATACGGAAATATCGATCTCCGCAGATGACAGCATCCTGCTGGATCTTGTGGGGGGTCCCGCTCCTGATGAAGGTTGGTTGACCGTCACAACTGGTTCCCGAGCCGTCCAGCTCTGCAGCGGGAATCTCCGCCTAGCCGACACCCTGTGCCACCAGCTGGGCTTCCCTGGAGCGCGTGGTATTCACAGAAGGCTTTGTCAAGAAGGAGGTTGTGAGCACTGGCAAAACGACAAACTGGTTGTTGTGACATGTTCAGAGCGTAAGTTTTTATGGAAATAATTATGACGTCATAATTGAAATTAAAATTTGTCTTGCCTTCGTGAAATGGTATGTAACATCAATGTGTTGGATTGTTTGTTTTGAATGTTCCCAACAACAGCTACAACAAAAACAACAATTATAATCATTACTTTAAAGGAAAACGCTACTTAACTAATACGGAGAGCCCTGACTCTAGAATGCAGTCACTATTGTGTAACGGTGTTACATGAAGCTTGTGATCGGAATTCAAAGCCCGACATTTGACAAGCTTCTTTCAACTTGTATACTATCCCAATGATAACAAAGTTGCTTCTTTTTTTTCATCCGAGTTTCCTCTCTGGCTGTTATAGCTTAAGGACACAGAAAATATTCAAAAAATGTGATGCTCACATAAGAAGGGCTATACCAGCTATATTCATTGCTATAATATTCGCCACGCAGTCAAATGGAAATCAGCTTATCAAAATCGTGAGAAAAAATCGCGTTCCAACATTATGTCCAAGGGGAGAAATCGTTCTTTAGAAATTATCACAACAAAGTAAAGAAGCCCAATCCATGTGTGATGATCATGTGTTATTCTGATACTTTCAGCTATATTTCTGACAACTGGAAATGTTGTTGGTATAGTATGTTTGTTTAATGTTTGCCATTTCTTTCTTTGTTGTCATGTTTGAACATGATATACATATATATTTATCTTTTCATTCTTGAAGCGCCATGAGCACTGACAGGTGGACCTGTGCGCTATTGAATTAGCAGTTATTATTATTATTATTGATATCATTATTATTATTATTATTATTATTATTATTACACAATGCAATGCTTCTCTTTTCTGGAAAATAATTGGAAATGTACGTTTTGACACAATGTTTTATGATAATCAGCACATCTATATGCTGTCCTGACTGACGTAACATTAAATGTACTTTTCTATGTCTAATTTCTCTATTTGATCGAACAGAACATGCTTTATATGAGCAATTGCTCTCAGTCTCTCTTTCCTTAACCGTTTATTCCACGAGCATCTCCTTGTTTTGTTTTATTTAAGTAATGTTATCCACACTATAGGTTAACAATCAATCTTTGCGCTTATTCTTGATGATACTTTAGTACGAAAATTAAGATGTATCATATGTGATTATATTACAGATATGTAATGTTACGAAAATTGTTGATATTGTTAAAAATAGCTACATAATAACTGTGCAATGCAATGTTTGTATAAGAGAGACTGAAAGGGAATCAAAGGATTAAACACTAGCCGTTGGTTGTTCAGTAGATATTTGTTTGTTTGTTTGATAGATACTTTATTTTCTGCAAATCAATATACATAAGTTACATAATCATGAAAATGCAGGAAATATACAAAGTGAATTCAACGCAAAGTCGTTTGACTTGCATAAACCACGATACACATTAAGTACATAATCATGAACATGTAGGACATATGTAAAGTAAATTTAACACAGTCTTTTGACTTGCTTAAACAACGATATGAAAGAAATTTAATATACAGTATGCATGTCTATGCAGCAGTGATAAGAATAACATTTATAGTTAAGAAACGATTATGCAGAGGGCCGCCATTATAAGCATTGCTTGAAAAGATGGCCGGCCCGAGGAAAAGATAAGGACGTACTAAATTCGTAACAATATAAATTCTGCTGCGAAGGTAGCAGGGGAAAATAAACTCTGGTATGTGATGGTGGTGGTGGTGAATGTGTGTGCAGGTGCTTGAGGGTGCACAATAGCAGATAAGCTGGAATTTAGAATAGTGAAATTGGTTTACTGAAAGAGGGGACGATATGCGCTGTTGCTATCAGGAGACCAACATTAGTTATATAATTTATTTGTTTTTAGTGATATGAGACCTGTCCGGTGAATAAGAGATCTTTATTGCGAATTCAACCCAAGTATGTAGGCCCGTATTTTTGCTTTATCATAGCCACTAATGAAACACTAAAGGATCGGTGCTTATTTACCTAAATGTAGGGCAATTTGCTAATCAGTTGCAATGAATAGCCTACCTTGGTATCACAAAGATGTCATTGGAATATTCTCTCCAGACTCCTTCCGACTCCAAGACTGCACTTTTCGTCCATCTAACCCGTGCAATTCAAGGAGAAAACATTACATTTACTGTCAAAGTAAGTTGTGTTTTTCATCATCTCAATGAAGAAATTATTTTTCGTCGTTTGTGCTCTTCCATGTTATTATCTTTTTAGAGATTGCGAGTGCGCGTATGTGAAAATTAAAGTTTGCCCCAGGTTAGAAAGGTATCATAAATTTCATGTCATTTCTTTTATTCCATTCTCATTTTTCTAGCACGAAACATAACACAAAGTAAATAAAAGATTCAATCATAAGCATATATACATTATAAAGTATGACAAATCAACAGTAAGCAACAAATAAAGATATGCATACATACTGCAATTACAAAATTATGTTTAGAGGGTAAAAACGAGAACTGAGAGGTCCACTATTAAAAAGCATTGCTTGTAGAATGCGAACCACTCAAAAATTTCTTCAAAATGCTTATCATAATTACAAATACATAGAACAAAATATAAACAAAATGAAGCAAACAAAACAGACACAACAACATGACATGAATAAACTGAGGGGGGTACAATTGAAAGGAATAGGGCAGAAATGAACTGAAAGGAAAAAAAGGAAAGAAAGAAAGAAAGAAAGAAAGAGAGAGAGAGAGAGAATGCCTACACGCTGAACGAGAAAAACGGAAGAGGGGATTGAGGAAGTATGAAGCGGACAGCTGGTGGCTGCACGCAGCTTTTGGGAAAATCATGGACATAAAATGCCGAATTTCATTACTTTGAATGCCGTTTTTCATTACGTAAGGATGTATTCAATAACTGATGATGAACCTTATGTTTGCTGTAAACTATATGGGTAATGTAAATAAAATCCAAGCCAGAATTTTAAAAAAAAAAAATCAAATTACACTTTAAAGAGTATAACGATGGATTTTTTAAAATTATTTTTTATTTCAGAACTTAATGAATTCCAAAATTTAGGGCGGTATATCTACATATATATATATATATATATATATATATATATGTATTCTTGGCTAATAAGGTCCACAAGAGGGGTAGATGAAACTAATTAGACCGCCTAGTAGGATAATGATGAAAACATTGATTTCGTGGAAACATTGAATTAAAAATATTGGGGAGAGCATTTTTTGTGGAGTTCAACATGAATTAATCCAGTTGAAAAAGAAACAAATCTTTAATATTGAAAATCTTATACTTGACGAATAATGAATCTGAGTTGGAAAGTGGCAAAACCCCACCTATAATAGGAAGTACTTTTTTTGCAATAACAATAATTTTTCTAATAAGTTTGATGGGCGCTACCCCATGTTAAAATTCCTATTTATAAGTACAAGTATGACCATAATGTGCTGCAGAAGATGCACGTTTCTAACTCGATTAATAGCATTCCTCCGCAGAACTTACATTAGTAATCTTAGTTGACGTCTTAGAAATATTTTTCCAAATACTTCATTGATCTATTCATGTCCTTAAACCAATGTGTAGGTGGCATATAATACTTATTTTAAGTTTTAAAATGCTACAATTGGTGATTTTCGCCGCAATAACACAGTTTTGAAAAAAAGTGTTTTATAATAATAACTGCTGATATCCTTATTTTTTTTTTTAGCTTGAAGGAAATATTCTAGGCTCCAGATTATCTATGAGACTAAAAACGTTGTTGTTAGCCACTTGTTTCAAATAATAACGGTGCATGCAATGGTGTCTATTCCCTGCAGAGCCTGGGTACATTGGCTGTTTTGACATTAACACTGAACTTCCACATTTTAACAAATAATGTCACATATCAGATGGTCTCTGCATTGCCCACAGTGCTTTGGGAAACAAACAAACAAAGAAACCAACCAACAAACAAAATTCTAAGTAATTCGTGACCAGCATGTTGATATGGTAAACAGTTGCTAATGGAAATAATATAAATGTATATCCAATTTATATTTGTCATCTTGATGTAGCTGATAATGTGTCCTTGATCTACTCAGTCATCTTTGTTTCACATGCTTTCTCCACTTTGTCTGTTTTGTTTGATAAATGCCAGTGTCCGTAGGACTGTGTGGAAAACCTGATGAGGTCATCAACGGTGAGTGGCTTGGAAATAACACGAGGTACGGATCAAACATCACTGTGGAGTGTGACACAGGCTATGAACTGGAAGACAATACGAAGTCGACTCTACAGTGTTTTGAAGGAGAGGGATCTGTATATAATCCTGTTTGGAATGGAATAGCACCAGTCTGTCGACCAGTGCCAGCTCCAAGTATGAAAGCCATTCCTAACATGCTGCAACGCAGCTGGGCGTATTCTGCGTAGCGGCACCAGCCTCCCGACCAACAATTAATAGTGTGAATTGGGTCTAGGGCAATTACCCCCTGGGCAATTACCCCGGACCCTTCCCCTGGCTCTGATCCTAATTCTAATCCTGAACCTAATCCTAACCCAAACCCCTAACCCTAAACCTAACCCTGACCCTAATCTTTACTCTAACCTTACCACTTAGCAGTATTTATAGCGGGGGGGGGGTAATTGCCCGGGGGGGGGGGGGGTAACTGCCCTGATACGGTGTGAAACACCTCCCTACTGCAAGTTGGGAGTGTGTTTAGTGACGTAGAAATCTCACGAATACTAATAGCCATCAACGCTTTGAGTAACGCATGAAGTCATAAAAGAGTCTTTAAAAGCGATTTCTCTACTTCTTATGAAAGGGTATAGTTTGAAGTAAAAGAGCAGTTTCATATTATGGCCGTTCTATCTACAACTTTCAAGACAGAAAGTCTCCACGAAGATGCGATTTCAGCTATTTAATTTTCTAAGTTCTAAGATGGTTGAAACGAAAACATTAATCCATGCTGATACATAGCACTTTCATGTTGGTTTTCTCTGGCATATAAATGTATCCATTTGTCTAGCTCTATGACATTCATACTACTTATAAACATGACCATTCATCCATTTCTCTCCCTTTCCATAAGTATGCAAAACACACCCTCGCTATAGTATCAACACAGCGGAAAATGTCATTGACAACGAGTAACCAATCAGCCTCACCCTGTGGTATAGTGATGTATCTTCATTATTCGTTTGATTCAGTTTATTATAATAAATTAGCATGATTAAGTACTTAAACGATACGTTTGATCTGTTTTGTCCATGGATAGTTTTGGTCAAAAGAAAACACACACACACACACACACACACACAACAACAACAACAACAACAACAACATACCACTAACGAAAGAATAGGTTTTTTTTTTCTTGTTTTTTTTTTCTGATACGTCTGTGTTGGACATTCCACAGGTCATTCCATAAAAAATCCGATGTATACATTAGTACCCTTTATTCCAGGAATTGGTGTCCCCTTCAGCTGAATGAATCATAATCGTTCATAGATTCCGTCGCATGAATATAACACGGGAATCTTTGAAGGATTCAAGTGCACCATTTTTCGCAAATACTTTCGTTTACTTTGGAAAATTGAATATGAAATAATCAAAATTGGTTGATTTAAGGTTTCTCTACTGGCGAAGCACTTTCATTTTGTTTTAGTATATCATGAATATCTGAAATGGACAAAAATTTTATCAAGGCAGCGGGAAGCAGGGAAACTAAAGTACTCGATATGTTAGCATCAAAAGTCAATACCTGAGTGAGACAATCAATTGCTTTAAAGTGTTTTTATATTTTATCTTCCTGTTGACCATGTTCTCCAGACTCGCTCGACAGACTGCATATCATATTGATAGTGATATCTACTACGACTTCATTATTACTACTGGTGACTTGTCTTGGATTGCTGTGTGTCTGGCGATTAATATCTCATCGTCAACCAGAGAGAAAGGAAGGGGTGAGTAACTGTTGATACCGATGCACTTTCCATTATACTACATCAACATTTTAGTCTGCTGTTTTAGTCTGCATACCCTATCACGTTTCCGCTAGTACGTATACTGAAGAGGTACACGTTTTGGATCTGCGACCATTGTATTGATGAAGACAAAAGAGCTGGTGGGATCAAACTTTTTAATGCTCACCGAAATGTTGCTCATGATCGGTAATTGATGATGCACTTTTCATAAAATATCTACCTAAATCGTTTGTCCACTCTGCTCGTTCACTCAGCATACCATACCGTGCATCTGTTGGTGAGTGATGATTACGTAAAATGCTCTAAACTTCAACCAATTAATGACGAAATAAGAGTAAGGGCAAAACCATCAATACCGTTACTTCATTTGCAGAATAAACATAAAAGTAAAAAAAAAAACAATGTGAAATGCAAAAACTACGAAAGTTATCAAATACGATTTCCCTTATTTGTCCAGTTTTTTTTTTGTTTTTTTTTGTTTTTTTTTTTTTTAGGGTCGTTCGATTTTCAAATCTCTCTGTCATTCTTTTTAATCCCCATCAATACGACATCAAGTCTCCCAATAATATCGGACGGAATTCCGGAATTCGTATCCAAAGCTTTGGGGACCATAAGGCTTCCCTTGACGTCGAGAGCAACGACGGAGTTATGTATGATACTGTGCCAAATCTGCAAAGTGTGAGTGATCCCACAATGTCCACCGGTCCTACAGGCCAAGCAGGAATGGAGTGCCACTTCTCTCTGGAAAACGCTCGTCAGCCGAGTGCGCAAGTTTTAGCGCGTGAAGTCACGTGTGCGAGAACCGCCGACAGTGAGGTAGACGAATGTGGGTATTTGATAGTAAATCGTGAAACAGCCGAAAGACAGTACGACACTCATTGGCCTAAATATAATCTCTGTCCTCTAGAGACAAACGAGACTCTGTATTGCAATTATGATTATGACAGACCAGAACAGTGGACAACAACGAGTGTACGGCCATCAATTGACACTGACAATTCATAAGACAGAAGATCAATAACAACGTTCAGCGGGATTTATGCCGTGTTTTCAATGTCGTCCAATTCGAACTATTAGGAGAGAAATTTGCTCTATTTTGGCGAAGAGGTTCTGTTAAGATTTTTGTGTGTCTCAGTCTTTTTACATGCAACATGAAGTAGTTCTGTTTATATATGCATATAACGTCTGTGATTACCATGTAAATAGTTACTACGCCAAGGTATCTTTCTCTCTCACTCTCTCCCTTTCCTTATACCGTATGTCCAAAAAAAAAAACTTACAACGGGGCCTTCCGCAATGATATCTTTAAAAATAGTGAATCAATCTAAAGACAAATTCAGGGTATGAAACTATAACTCATTGCCCACATCTTACAGAAAACTCCATTCGATTTGCTTCAGTGGTCAAAGAGAAATGAGGAATTTTGTAGAGGATGTCGGGAATCTCTTCCGTCCAAATTCTGTCTGTTATATACACACAAGAGCATTGGATTGCTAAAATTGGAAGAATCAGACTCATGACATGCTTTACAACAATCCACATTTCTCTGTGACCGCTTAACCAAATTGAATGGGGGTTTTCCGCAAAATAGAGCTAAGATGCTATGTTTTAAAACCCTCAAGTAGCACTTAGACAGGTCGATCATATTGGGTATTATCAATTAGAAAATGTAATTGTAATTTTGGGGGCGACTTACTGCAATATGTCCGAAAAATTGCAATAAGATTTTCGCATTGATAACACCAAATATGATTAATTCTTTTAAATGCTAATTGCAGGTCTTAAAAAATAAAATTTTAGCTCTATTTTGCAGAAAACCCCATTCAATTGGATGTAAGCGGTCACAGAGAAAATGTGGATTGTTATAAAGCATGTCATGAGTCTGATTCTTCCAATTTAGCAAGTCAATGCTCTTGTTTGTGAATAACAGACAGAATTTGGACGGAGAGAGATCCCGACATCCTCTACAAAATTCCTCATTTCTCTTTGACCACTTAAGCAAATTGAATGGAGTTTTCTGTAAGATTTGGGCAATGAGTTATAGTTTCATACCCTGAATTTGTATTTAGATTGATTTACTATTTTTAAAGATATCATTGCGGAGGGCCCCGTTGTATTTTTTTTGGACATACTGTATATGCATTTAAACCAGAAATGTGCGTGTGTTGGATATCTTTCATTTCTTTTTCTTTCTTTCTTTCTTTTTTTTTTTTTTTTTGGGGGGGGGGGGTTGGCGGTGGCCCGACAATGAAAAAATGGTGGCCCTACAAATGAAGAAAGGAATTAGAACATTAAGATGAATAAAGCAATTCAAATGATGCAACAACCATTCAAATATAATTATGGCAAATGGCAGGGATCATAATGATAAGAATAAAAAGATTGCAAAATGAAATAATTTGATAAAAGTATTAGAATGATTACAATCCGTGAAAATTATGTGAAAATTGGGATGATAAGATAAAAAGGTGTGATGAAGATGAACAAATACCACATGCTTGGATTAAGTTTACTATTATATATAGTGTAACATATTTGATCCTAAATTTCGAAGAGATAATCATGATTTTCCATAAAACGTGAAATTCGTGATAAGATATTACAGAAGGGTATATGTTCTTCTATTTTCAAAGTGATGAACTTTGGCATTAAATTGTCTTTCTCTTTTACTATGATAATCAAGTTCGATGCAAAATTCCGTCAGTATAATAATATCATCATAATGGTATCATAATGATGAAATTTGGCAATTGAATTTTGATTGTCACGAGAAATATCATTATACACTTGTATACATATTTTGGACCAAAGTTTGTCTTACACACTGAGTTTGGCCTTGAAGATTATTATTACCTAGTTATTACCTAGTATTTCTAAAATTCTGGAAAAAATTATTCATAAACGCCTGTACATTTTTCTTCATGTAAATGACCTACTTATACCTAATCAGTTTGGATTTAGAAAGGGCCATTCCACCGATTTAGCTATAATTCAATTGTTAGATAAGATTAGTGAATCTTTTGCAAATAAAAAACATTTTTATAGGAATTTTCATGGATTTATCAAAGGCTTTTGATACCATAGATCATGATATATTAATTTACAAACTTAAAAAGATATGGTATTCGTGGTTAGCACTTTCTTGGATTATTGATTATTTATCCAACAGAAAGCAATATGTACTATTTCAGTCATCTAAATCTCCGAATTCTAATATTGTATGTGGTGTTCCCCAGGGGTCAATTCTTGGCCCCCTACTGTTCCTTGTATATATTAATGATATAATAAATACATCAAAAACTCTTAAATTTATACTTTTTGCGGATGATACTAATATTTTTACTCCCATGAGAACCTCGAAACACTGTTTAATACTCTGAACACGGAAATAGACAAAGTCTCCCAATGGTTTATATGTAATAAATTATCCCTTAATGTCTCTAAAACAAATTTTATACGTTTCAAACCTACTTGCTTTACAGAACATTAACAGCAGTTATAATATCAATATTGATGGATTATCCTTAACTGAAGTAAGATCTACTAAATTTTTAGGAATCACAATTGACTCGAGTTTAACTTGGAACGATCACATTCATAATATCCACACGTCTGTCTCAAGAACTGTAGGAATTTTATATCGACTGAAATCCCTGACTATTCTATACAATGCATTGATCTTACCACATATCACATACTGCAATATCGTTTGGGGAAACTGTGGCTCAACTAAAATTAATCCAATTTTTTACTCTCCAAAAACGTGCTGTACGTTTGATTACCAATTCCCGTTACTTATCCCCATCCAATCCCCTATTTCGTCAACTAAAAACATTGAAAATTGAGGATCTTCACACCTTTCAAACTGCTGTTTTTATGTATAAATATACATTTAATTGTCTTCCAAAAGTTTTTGATGGCTTCTTCGCTCCAAATTCCACCGTTCATTCATATCCAACACGTCAGTCGTCCGATTACCATCTCGAAAACCCCAGAATCATTTTTAGCTCAAAAATCATTAAAGCACAATGGACCAGATATTTGGAATTCTTTACCCCCCTAATTTAAAACAACGTACGTCGTTGAACATTTTCAAACGAGAACTAAAAAACACCTCATAATCCAGTATACTTCTGACACATAAATATTCATACCACCTGGTCAACAAACACCCTAAACAATGAGTTCACGGCCATAACTGAAGTAACATTCACCTCATCACACTGATACACAAAATAACACTCAACGTACAAACCAAGATTCATCCGAACACAATGCACACCGCACTGCACCGCACGCCCTTTGCACAATTACCCCCCACTCAGTGAGTGGCAAGATTTTCTTTATGTATCTCTTTACCTGGGGCCGTCTTCCTCGTCAAGCTTAGCTTATGATGATGGTCCCCTGCATTTCATTTTTATCATTTCCTATTGCTTCCTTTCATATATGATATTCGTTCTTGAAAAAAAAAGAAGAAAATGTATGTAAGATCCAAATGTTACGAATATTAGCTGTGTAAATGACTATGTAAGTATTTTGTTGATTTGTTGATTTGTATTGATTTTGAAATGCAGAAATAAAAACTGAACTGAACTGAACTGAACTGTACTGAAGACTAGCGGGTGCTCTGGCAAACCTTGTCGCTGCAGCTGGCTGAATCGAAAATAATGCATGCAGCTATTAAACACTGCGTCGAGAGTTATTACCTCCTCTTCTGGATGAGAAAAATAACCATAAAAACAATGCACAAACACTCGAGTTTTTGATGGCCAGTTGAAACAAAATGAGGAAGGGAAAAGGAAGTGAAAACCTTCATATTATGAATAGTATCAAAAGAGGGCGAATATCAAGTGTGTTGTAAATTGTGGACACTAAGTCTCCATGGTAAGTATCGGGGAAAAAACCGTGCTTCCCCTTTCACTTTGGGTATTTCTTTGCATTATATTGCATGCAGCATTTGCATAGGTATTTAAGTTACGATTGTATTGGCATATGTTACAAATAAATACAATGTAATTTGAAGAAATTAAGCTATTAGAGAAAGTTGGTACAAAATGGATATACACGTGTAATATATGAAAGAGAAGATAGAGAGAGGTCGAATGAGCAGAAAGGAGATTAGAACTACAGTCTGCTATATAAGGTGATTAATAATTGCGACGTTTGTGACGTTAAACCTAAATAAATGTCGCCATCCCATCTCGGTAAACTTATCCTCCTAACTCACATTGAAATATTGAATGTATATTACATTTAATGTGTCCCTCTCTCCTATACTGAATGAGTTTCTGTAGTTTGATAGGACGTCGCCTTCTTGTTCTTGCATCTTCATGTATATCACGCAAACTATTTGTAGAAGAGCGAAGGCCTAAATCATGACAATCCAAGAACTAAGGGAGTCTAATGATGACAGATATGATTATTGCGGTATCATGTACCAAGAGTAGTTTTTCTACTGTCAGATCCACGCCTCTTACCAATCCAGCAGTATCAATTCACCATTTGTACACCTATCCAAGATGGACATAGTTCGTGAGACATTTTGTTCAAAAATATTCACATTCTCCATTCAGGACTCGAGTGCATAGCCTGTGTAATAATTATTCAAGAACCTTATTAGCTATACCACTCGAGTTCAAGAAAATAACAACTCCCGGTGTAAATTCCTTATTTGGTTTCAATGATATTGTCACGAAAGGTCATCCTGCAATCTCCTGTCCTTCATGAATCGAAACTGTTAGAGCAATGTTCATTGAAACTTATAGAACCAACGCGTCCCGAAATTATTTTGCATATAAATGAATTTATCAAGATAATAAGAGTCTCTACAGATTGGAGATGAGAATGGTAGAGTGAACGGTGACTGAAAGAACGAAAACTGAAAAATTTTAAAGAGATGACAAAGAGTACAGGATATAACGAGAGCAATTAGCAATTCCCTTTATTTCCCCCATTGTGTGTATCAGTGTTAAGGTGAAAGTAGCATGCGAGAGAGAGAGAGAGAGAGAGAGAGAGAGATGGAGAGAGCAGATAGAGAAATTCATAAAACGCATTAGCTCCTCCCATATCTGACAGTCTGACGAGGATATTATTATGAGTTATCAAATTTTTATCATAATTCTACTCTGATGACATCACGGAGAGTGAAGGTTGTCACCTCAGGTGAGTTTGGCTCTACAAAATACATGTGAAGACTCTTAGTAGCTTGAATTGTTTGCTGTCGTGAGTTTCTTGTAATGACATATTCCGATGTACATGGACAACGTGATACAGGTACAACATAAGCTTATACAATAAACACGACAATACCCATGATTTTCCAAAGACTTCGGGCCATGTTTTTTTCGAATAAAAAGGGATGGGGGAAGGTATCATCGACCAAAAAAATGAGCCCTGCCCTCGAGCAGGATCCCATTCTCCTTGTTATATCGC
This sequence comes from Diadema antillarum, assembly GCF_040938485.1. Taxonomy (NCBI): domain Eukaryota; kingdom Metazoa; phylum Echinodermata; class Echinoidea; order Diadematoida; family Diadematidae; genus Diadema; species Diadema antillarum. Next base: position 279,094 of record NW_027271031.1, on the reverse strand, counting down.
GATTCCTCTCTATGAATAGAGAGAATTTCTTTTGAATTTTACCAAATAATTCGATGGACTGGATGCATAATCATTCTCAAAGACCATTGATCATGAGATTGGCAAAATGTTGTAGGAAATAATTGATTTCTTTGAGAAAAAAATGGCTGGATTCTCGGGCTGTAGTGTTCTTTACTATGTTTATAAAAATTGAGATTCGTATGATGCTTATAAATGTTAATTCTTCTCATCCTTCTCAGGGTTTTTTTTCTTTTCCTCCTTCAACAGATCAAAATCCAGTCTGAAGTTAAGCAGCCAGACAGAAGGCCTGATTTACAATTTGACCCATCATTTTTCAGCAGTTGAAACAATTATACATGATTTTTCTGTTTTCTCTTTTTCTCAGTTCTCGTAATGCTTTTGCTGACAGCAAGAAAGGTTATTACGGTATATTTCATACTCGGATCTCATCACAGCCATCAAGTGATTAATTCAGCACAATGCTTTGGACTGTGTATAAGTACCCTTTATATACACTGACTATTGTGTATATATCTATTAAACCTAACAGCTGCACCTCTACAGGTATGCATTATAAATTAAATTGTTAGAGACAGATAGATTCGATTGTCATTGATAACTGAGTGTTTGAATGTGTGTTGGTAATGTAATAATAAGTTAGCAAGTTCTTTTTTTTTTGTCTTCAAGCCAAATAATTGACATTATACAAATAAAACAAATGTGAAAGGCTGTCACGTGATATAAGGCAGAAAATTGTACGTCTTCAAGCAAAGCTAAATGCTGTAACTCCCCCTTTATTGTGTTATAGTCTGTTTTTATGCATTTCTCTTAAACTTGTCAAAAATAAAAGACCAGCATCAGGGTAACTCCACTTTAATCCTATCTACCCGTGTAATTAAATCATTCGTAACAAAACTTACAGCATGCTTGAACTTGTATGCGATCGTTTATTGTTTGTTAATTACAACTAATGATGTACAGTATAGATATCAGGTGATCCACCTCTGTTCAGTATTTTCACCATAGTATCGTTTTGAAAATTAATGTTATGCCATGTGATGGGTTGAAGAGGTAACACATATTCTTTCGCAATGCACATTACATGATACGAATGATTTTCTACTAGATTTTCAGTTGTTACTATTTTTCATGAACTCACTGGAACAGATCTTCATCTCGATTGCAACGATTATAATGTGGTAAATATCATATCACCGAACTTCCCAAATCGCTACGACAATAACGAAGATAGAACTTGGAACACTGACGCCTCTACGTTCTCGAGACTGATCATGAGTTTCGTATCTTTTGACGTGCGAAGTGAGGACAGACTACTCGTCATCGACCGTGATGGCAGGGAGACGACATACACTGGAAAACGGATGTCCTTCCCACCGTACCTGTCTCTCTCATATCGTATCACTCTCAGATTTGTGTCTGATTCCAGCGGAACAAGGAAAGGTTTCAACCTAACTCTGGAATGCTACCGTCCACAGGGTGAGATCGACTCTCTACTTGACAGAGTAAAAAGATAATGTTGATTGTGGCTAGCGACATTTCATTCTGCTTATCTTTACCTTGCACAGTGTATTGTTTTGCTTCCGTGAGAAGTATTGTAGGTGTCCAACACGGTTACAGCTCGTTATTCCGAAGGTTCGTTATTCCGAAGGCTCGTCAGTCCGAAGATTCGTTGTTCCGAAGGTTCGTTTTTTCCGAATTTCATTTTCGGATTAGCTGCAAATCTTCGGAATAATGAGCCTTCGGAATTACGCCACAAATGTTCGGATTAACGAATCTCTAGGTATAAGGAATTTGTGTGTTTCGGATTAACGAAACTTCGGAATAACGAACTTTCGGAATATCGAACCTTCGGAATAACGAACAGCACCCGTCCAAAGGTCCAACATATCGACACCGTACATTGAAACCGACACCCCTCTATAAGGAACGCATGCGACTACGCGCAGTAGTTTTACATTCTTTACTGGGGATTTGATGATGTCCAAATATTATTGAAAAACCCCGATAATAAACAAGATAAACAGCAAAACAATGAAACCGTAGATTACAAATGTACACAGGAAAAGCATTACGTGCATTTCACACGTATTTTCAATGGAGGGTAGGGGTGTTGGTTCAAAACTACGACGCAACCGAGTGCGTCAAAATAACTCATGCATTTGAAGCACCTATCTTGGAGCGCGAGCAGCAAATCTCATTTTTAATGCGCGCTTGGGAATTCAGAGTAAAGTTTTAACAAAGTACTCTGGACCGGAGGTTTTCTTTCGTTATATCGAAATTTTGTTTTAACGGAACAAATAAACAATAACAAACAAAGAGCGGGTAATGTTGCGGCCTGAATTTTTTACTTCGTTGTAACTGGAATTTCGTTATAACTCTATTCGTTATATCGGGAGTGCACTGTAGCTATGATAAACTATGAGAGGAAAGAACGAAGGACATTGTTTTCCAACATCGTGTCTCATGCTTTGATATGAAGGTCAGTTACACAGGGAGACCTGGTTATTCTGTGCCACTCATAGGGAATTAAAAGAAAAAGTAGCGTATGTGTTTACACAGTATTCGATCTAAAACACGTACCGACTTTTGACGCAGTGTGTCAGAGGAATTTCACATATGATTTTGTATTCTTCTTTCTTTAGTTCTTGTCAATGACAGTCCCTTGTTATAAGCAAAAGATAATAAATAGTTTTTTAAGTATAATCTGTGTAATATCATTACACTGTTAAAAAAAATATCAATTTTCGCAGACAACACCATGTCCTTCTCGCCTGATCTTGTTGGAGGTCCCTCTCCTGATGAAGGTTGGTTGATCGTTAGATACGATTCCCAAATCATTCAGCTTTGCAGCTTGAATCTCACTGTAGCCGACACCGTGTGCCATCAGCTCGGCTTCCCTGGAGCACGTGGTATTCAGAGTCGGGAATGTCAAAGTGCAGGTTGCGAGCATTGGCAATACGACCCCCTGTGGTTATCGACCGTGACTTGCTCCAAGTGTAAGTTTGTAGGACAAGTGACTTTATCATGGAAATTGTCATATTGATTTTTAAAATATGATTTTGATGAAATAAATCATTAGTATGACATCTCCACGATACCCTACAAATAATACGAGGAGGTTTTTTTCTGCAGTAGTAATATTGTTTCTGAATACGAGGAATAAGTGTTACCACAGGAGAGAATACCATGATTCAAATAGGGTAAATTCAAAGATGAGTATAATAAAATTTAACATTTTTTGGGGAAAAAAATCTAACTCTATTGATTACACCTATAGATTTCTAGAAATTGTACGACAAATTAAATAAATATGTAAATTCCAGGTGAGCTTATTATCAAGAAACAAACCTAAAACTTTAATTGAGGAAACTCCTTCCATGACTGTATTATCCAAGAAAATGTGCTGGGGTAATTTTCCAAAGAATTACTATAAAGCATACATTTTGTTTTTTGAAGATTAATTGATAGTTTGTTGGCTCTCATCCAGTAAAGTAATTTATCTCATTCAATATTCAAAGTATCAATCAATAAATCTGGGTCAGAGGTAAAAAAAAAACACACACACACATTTGAATTATCAACGAATACTAAAAAAGAAAGAATACTTGAGGAATTTTCAGTAGCATTGTTAAAGAGAACAATCATTAAAAGTGGTCCAAGTAAGCCTCCTTAAGCATGTTAAGGTACACATCGTGCATCGTAGATGTATGGACATTAATACAAATTGAAACAAATTGTTTGCGGTCAGTAAGGTATTTCCTGAACCACTCCAAGGCTATATCTCGAATACCATAATGGGATAATTTGTAAAGAAGTAATTTGTGGTCGATGGTATCGAAGGCCGTGGAGAAGTCCAGGAATACACCTATGGTATGATAAAATTTATCAATAGCTTTAGAGACTCTATCAAGGAAGGGAAGGACTGAATGAGATGTGTTGTGTTTTTGCCGAAAACCGAGTTGATTATCAGAAATAATAGTATGCTTATCAAGAAAATCCAAAAGGCTGGAATAGACAACGTTTTAAATCAAATCAAAATCAAATCATGACCAGCACTTTTCTTATACTCTTTATTCAATAACTTTATCAAATAGTTCGCTTCTGTGTGTGGGAGAAAAAAAGGGGGGCTGGAATTAGGAGTTTGTAAAAAAATCAACAAGCTGCTTTTCGGTCTGGGGGATCTTTTGGGCGAGATTATTTCCTATAGTGAAAAAATACAGATAAAAGATATCAGCTATAGACCTTGGAACAGCAATTGTGAGACCCTTATGTTGTAGTAATAGGGGTGTTTCCTTGTTTCTAATAATGGCTGTATCAATAACTTTCCAAGTATTTTAGACGTCATGTTCAAAATAAGATATCTGATTACTGAAGTAATTATTTTCTCTTTTCACAACGCAATATTTGAGTAAGAATTCTAACATTCATAACATTCTTTATTTATGATGAGATTCCTCGGTACGTTTGATTTTATCAACACAGAACAAATCCTTTTTTTTCGGTTGATTGACTACAAAAAGGACTTGGATATCTATGGAAGTCTAGGGGATCTTTTATAATTGCTATCATTTCTCTTAATTAATGGAACATACTTATCCAAAAGTGAAATAATAAATCATAAGCATCTTTTCGGTCCTCAATATCATAAATACTTCGGACCATTCCATATATATTGTACATATATATATATGTACAATATAGTTAATCCCTGATAACGTCATAAACTATTGTGATCATAACAATTCACCACAGACAACTATCGATTACAAGACTGCACCTTGCAAGCCCCAAGGGAGTGCAATGCGCTGAGGGAAGATTACGTTACTTGCCAAAGTGAGTCATTATCCACTTTAGAATTACTACTATTGCCCGTAGTATGTTTAAACGAATACATGCGTTACTGTGCGTGTTTGTTAGTTATTGTTGTTTTGTGTGTGTGTGTGTGTGTGTGTGTGTGTGTGTATAAGGAGACTAAAGCTCTTCTGTCGTTCAGTATCATGATGATTTGCAGAAAATAATAAAAGGTGGACTGTAACAGTTGCATAACACAAATAGTACATTCATGTGTCATTGCTATATATTTTCCAAAGCTTTCCAAAAGTCAGATTTTAACTCCACAACGAAATCCTCGTGAAAGCTTTTAAGATAAATAGTTAGTTTATAACAACTTACCAATAAGTTCAGACGAAGAAAGAAAGGGCAAAACGATTGTGTGTGGATAATCATTGTCTGAAAGATTCAAAATACTGATAAGCTGCTGACGTGTGGAATTCTAGATTTACCTACAATGATGTAAAAATGTATTTCTGTTTTGGGTAATCTTTTTTCTTCTTTTTGCAGAACCTGGGTACATGGGCTGTTTTGCTATTGATACCGAATTCTCAGAAAGGGAACCAGTCGACACTGTGACAGCCTGTATATCTCACTGTGAATCAAGAAGAGATGAGACTTCCCTTCTAGCCATACACACCAGGCAGAATACATGTCACTGTGTGAGGGAATCTGACATTGATTTGAGAGACTACATTCAGCTTTGTCAGCCTGGTCTTGATGAAGATGCGAGACTTGGATCTATCTCAGACTGTGACGAGTGCTCAGAGTCTGTCGTCTATAATGGTAAATATGAAAATACTCATTGCAAGTAAATCACTATCACGATCACTGTGTACCTTTAATGACAAACGATATATTCATTTTCAAATGACGAAATTTAATTATCTAAAGTTTCCTCTCATTTCCAAGGTGTTACCTGCCACTTATCAAGCGTATAAAGCAGAGCAAATTTAATCATCTTTTCATGGGCGTGCCGGACCTAAATTATGTCCATTTTAACAAATGCTTTCAAAAAACCCACCGATTCTTGCATTAAAACTCATGATTGAATGTGTTTCCTGGCCAGGAAATAATTATCATAAACTTTTGCACAAGGAAATTATAGAAAAACATTATACGTTGTGTTTGATTTATACATGTCATCTTGCCGGAGGGAAAATGTGTTCTGGACATCTTCGGTTGTCTCCTGCTGCACTTTCGTTCTCAGCTTCGTCTATTTGGTCTGGCAATGCCAGTTTCTGTAGGTCTATGTGAAAAGCCTGAAGACATCAGTCATGGTGACTGGTTTGGAAATGACATGAGGTACGGGTCAAACATCACTCTGGAGTGTGACACAGGCTATAAACTGGAAGACAATACGACTTGGACTCTACAGTGTCTTCAAGGAGAGGGATCGGTGTATCAACCCGTGTGGCATGGAACAGTACCAGCATGTCGACAAGTACCAGTTACAAGTATGAAAGACATACCTTACTGCAACGCAGCTGAGAGAATCCTAGTGCCATTGACATCTTACGAATAGTTATTAGTGATGGGAATAATCCTGGTTTTTAGAGAAAGAGACCAAAGAGTTCTCTGTCTCACATGGAAGGGTACTGTATTTGGAAAATTTTGACGTAAAACAGCGTCAACATCCGACCGTTGTGCAAGTAACTCTCAAGCCTGTACGACGATATGATTGCAGTGAATGCGCTGTACAAGTCCTACATCATTACTTTATGCTGGCATCCTGACACCAGTCCTCCAGATAAATCCTGTCCGACATGCAAATTAATCTATTTGCCCTGCTTGAAACACGATATTCATACAAATAATAATTTTTTTTTGTAACATTTTTCGTTGATTGAAGGACTAGTAAAATACATTTGGTTTATAGCATGTGTTGTACAATGTCGTGAATTTCTGAAAAGAAGAAAAACAAACAAAGGCTACGCACCAATAATGAGAAACATTTTGTTTTCTTGTACGTATATATCGGCTTTTTCAACGAGGTCCACGTACGTATTGGTGTCTTCCGTGATAGGAATCGATCCCTCATGCAACTGAATAAATTATATCAAGAAATTGTATCATTTGTATACTATGCAGCAATGCGTACAGAATTCTAAGACACGGTTCGGAAAGTGACATAACCAAAACAAGGTGATTTGAAGAATAGTTGGTTCGTTCTTTTACTGGTAAAGCACATCACTGCTTGCTACTGTAAACAGTAAAAGATAGATATCAGAAATATGGAACAAAAATCTTATTAAAGATGCTGGCAGTAGAAACATTCGAGTAAACAATTCCTAGCGTTCAAAGTTAATATCTTCGTGAGAAAATTATTATAATGCCTATAATCTTCTCCTTAATAATATTATGTTCCCCAGACTCGATACAAACTGGTTCGTCCCTTGATTGCCTGCATATGATATTGATAGTTATTTCTACTACGACTTTCTGCCTGCTGCTGATCACGTGTCTTCGACTGTTGTGTGTCACGTGGTCACCTCATTGTCGATCAGGGAGAAAAGAGAAAGTGAGTGACCATAGATAATGAGGCACTTTCTATCCAATTTAAAGGACAAGTTCACCTTATAAACATGTCGATTGAGAGAATGCAGCAATATTAGTAGAACACATTGGTGAAAGTTTGAGGAAAATTGGACAATCTGTTCAAAAGTTATGAATTTTGGAAGTTCAGTTCCGCGATCGCTGGCTGTGAAGACTACTACAGCTTGTAAAGTCATGTACGTACAACAATGTTAAGAAACTATGAAGAAAATTCAACATATTTTCACTTTTCTCGCATAATAGAAGAGCACATGACTTGCCTCTTTCAGAAGGCAGGGGGAGTAATATTACCCTTAACGTATGTCAATTACAAGTTCAGGGAATGCGAACTTTTTTTCAAAAAATGAAATTTTGTGGAATTCTCTTTATATTTTACTTATATCGTTGTACGCATGTGACATCATCAACTGAAGTAGTCTTCTCAACCAGCAGTGACTGCACATAAAGTTAAAAAATTCATAACTTCTGAACGGATTGTCCAATTTTCCTCAAACTTTCACAGATGTGTTCCACTTATATTGCTGCATTATCTCAATCCACATGTGTATGAAGGTGAACTTGTCCTTCAATGATATGAAAATCTTATGTCCACTCTACTAGTTCACTCTGCACATTACCATTATCTGCTAATCTTCTTCTGTAGTATGATGCAATACAAAGGGGTGGGTGCAGATTGTGGGGGGGGGGGTTGTTTTATATTGGTTGATGTCCAATAAGTATTGCAGACAAAATATTATGTCTCTCAGTTTCTACTGTAGATACGTTTATATTGGAGTTAAAGAAATATGAAGAGCTCACCATGATGTGCAATGATAATAATATAATGTTTATTGACATATTGATTATTGATTAAATACGAGTAAAAACTATAAAAACAAATTATGAATACTCAAAGAGGATTAAAATCTTGAGGATTTATTATTACTAGACGATAACTAGAATTATTTATTATTACCTTATTTGCGTTTTGTGCACATTCTCAGTCATTTGATACTTATTCCATTCACATTTATTAGCATTTATAGCTGTTTGTCTTTTAAATCCTCCTTAAAATGACATTAAGGCTCACGGTACTGTCAGACGTCTTCATTCTTTGCATCAGTCTGGAATTCGTCTACAAAGTACTGGAGACAATGAAGCTTCCCTTGACGTCGAACACAGAGAAGTTACGTACGCAACTGTGCCAGACCTGCAAAGTGTATGTCATCCCACTATGGCAACAAATCCTACAGGTCAAACGGAAGAGGAGTACCGTTTCTCCCAGCCAAACTCCCTCCTCAACCGACTGCTCAAGTTTTGTCCGAGGTGTCGTATGAGAACGCAGGCGACGCGTTGGGGAGAAGTTGCTTCCACGATGCCTGAAGTCGCACGTGCGACGACAGCCGACAATGAGCTAGACGAATTTGGATATTTGATACTAAATCGTTAAGTTACTGAAATACAACTCTAGACTCGCTTGCCTGGATCTAAACTGCATGCTGAAGTGACAAACTAAACACTTTTTAATGAAATGGAGAATACCACCACACAGGACAACAAGTGCGCATCAACGAGTGTACAAAATACAAGTGCACATCATCCATTTGATTAACTCTTGGTAGGGCTGAGCATTTAATTGTAAAACAACCCTTAGCTGGACATGTCAGTGTTTATGGATGTCGCTCGACTCAAACCATCAGGCAAGAAAGTTGCGGACATTAATAGAGAATAGCAGATTTTTTTTTCTCTTATGAATACAATAACATTTTAGAGAGATTAAAGTACTTCGTTTTTTATGTTGGCATCTGTACTTGCATATCCATAAAGGCCTAATTGTCTAAAAGTCAAATTACATGTAACAGTATGAACCACTTTTGATTTTTGTTGTAAAGAGGGCAGGAATATTGGTTGCCAAAAATCTGAAAATGTGCTATATAATCTTCTGAAATATCTGTTAAAAGATATTGTTATAGCAAATTATGAAGTGAGTGTTTTAAGATTGTTTGGATAGCAAATGTCAAGTAACATACAATATGGCCAATACACTTAGCGGTAGGCTTATTCAACATGTTCAATTATTTCACGACACATAGGCCTATTGCATTCCACATTCTTCAATTCGTTTACTTTTTTCATTCATTTTTATTTCCAACAAACAATTTCACACAGTCATTAATGCAACCTAACTGTATAAACACAAAATATTTCAAAAGATTATATCCGCTCGTCTGTTGTAATAAGGCGACAAAGTATAAAATATAATTACTGGTGTGTAAGTAATTGCCCATATAGTAGGCAGTTAGAAATTAGAAATGGGCGACAATGCTTTGAAGAACAGCTTGTATATTTCACTCCTCTCGGAGAAAAAAAAAAGAAAAAGAAAAAATAGATAAAAGTAACATAAGATAAGCAACAGAAATATAATTTTAAAAAATCTTACTTTTTGTCTTAAATTCGTCGTGCGCATGACAGATTGTCCCTAACGATTTTAAAGATTTTTAAAATTTAAAGATTTTAAATCTTAAATTCCACTTCGCTTTAAACACAAGTTGATATAAATTGGAAACAATTAAGCTTGTTTATTCCGTAATCAGATTGATCTGCTTGTACATAACTTCTCTTATTAACATGTTGTAAAAGAGCAACATCAAAAACGAAACCTAATTTTTCTTTCTTTCTCTCTCTCTCTCTCTGAAAGACAGTTTTGAGTGCGGTGATTGTACTATGATTTATGATACAGTTTATGTCTTTCAGCCAGCAATGTGCATGAATTATGTCTGTTGTGTCCTTGTGTGTGTGTGTGGGGGGGGGGGGGGGGGTAGGGGGGTGAGTGATATTAAAGATTATACAGTTATTGTCTTAATCTGTAAAGTACTGGTTGTGCTTTTTTTTTGCCTTTGAAAATCGAAACCAGGAAGAGGCACACGTGCAAACGCAAACACAAACACATTTAATATATCTCTGCATGCATATTACGAAGTGGGTGTTTATTTGTGAACCAATTAAATGTCCTGTTTACCTTTGGGAGCAGTGATATAAAGAATATTCAAGATATCACATTTGAATCATATGTGTAGGTCAGTTGTATCACACACACACACACACACACACACACACACACACACACACACAAAAGATCCTGCCATATGAGATTTTCGCAATAAGGCCTGAAATGTAATGGAATATCATTATTTTTCTTAATAAACCATAACTGTATAATACAAGTTTACATTTTTATCACAATTATTATTGGCATTTTGTACAATTGACAAGGATACTTAACATACTTTATACTGGTTCAAATTTTTACATTGGTTGTTACTATCTCTAACTCATATTTTTTAACTATTTTGAAGCGCTATTGCTGGGTTTTTGTTTCATCTGCAAATGGTAATAATCATTATGCCTTTAAGAATAAGAACATGCTTATACCCTTCCAGTGTGCACTAGTGACTCTGCTTTCTTTTTCTTTGGTTCGTTATATTGGATGAACGTGTTAACTATTCAGAACATCCAGCAGGGGCTCGATCATGATACTCCGTAAATTATAGGGGAATCTAATTATGATAAATATGACACAATGGTTGTGTGTCAAAAGAACTGCCCCTTCAGTGTCAGCATTATACATCTGTATGGCCTCATTAATATCTTATCATTTCAGCAGGATCGTGTAACCATTAATACACTCGGGCCATGGGATACATATAATTATTCTATATCGAGCAAGACTCGCATACATGTTCTCCGTATCAACTGTGTTGTTAAGCATTGGGAGCAGTGTTTTTTTTTTAAATGTTCGAGTTATCACATTTGATGCAAATGTGTAGGTTAGTTGTATCACAAACCACTCTACCATTCAAAAAAAAAAAATCGCAGTAAAGCCTGAAATATAAGGACATATGATTATGATTTTTTCTCAATAAACCATAACTGTAGATGGTTAATTTTAGAAACAATTTCATCATAACTATTGTTCCCAATATTTGTATACTTAACAATACTTGACATTGATTACAATGATAGATATTTGACATTGGTTATTTCTATCCCTAATTTAGAACTATTTTGAAGCATTAAGGTGGGGTTTTTGTCTCATCTGCAAATGGAAAATAATGCCTCCCTTACAAGATACATTAGCAATATCAAGTATCCTAGCTGCTTCAACCAAAAGTCACATTTGTTCGGTGCCTGTCTTTTCGCGGTTATTTCTTCTTTTGTTTAAAAATTGCTTGTAGAGATTGACTATAAGAAGCCCTCCTCCAATGTGTGTATATTGACTTTCAAATTCTTTCAAAAAAATCGGTACCTAGGAGTGTATTACAGTTGACCAGACTGGCAAGACAGACAATCATGTGGCAAATCTCTCGTTTGAAGAAGCTACACCCCTGTAGACAATGCCAGTGTATATCTTGGCAATCAAGGACTTAAAAACCAAAGATATAAAACACCCGTTTCTTGACCCTGGCCTAATCTAAGCATCAGTCACCGCCACAGGGGGGGGGGGGTAACTTCTACAATGCTCTCCTTCTTATTCCTGTATTTTCGTTATTCATGGGTCAATTTTTTTCGTTCGAAATTCAAAACGGATGACTATAGAATTTCTCAATAGAATATAAAATCTAAAACTTTAGAAAGAATAGAGAAAATTGAGTGCACTTTGAATGGTCTGCCACAGGCAGATATCCTTATCATGCTCTTACGTTATATGACAGCTGTTGCAGTCATTAAACCCTGGCTTGGCCTCCTGGTTTGCCACGCCTGAGTAGAAAGTTATTTTGCAGTGGGCAAATACATCTACTCCTACTTCTCAAACGAGGAATCGTTAGGGGGGTATAGCACCCCATCAGCTTCGTTTGGCGATGGGGTCTCGCCTCAAACCGGGGTTTGACGGCATGGATGTACAAAATGTTTGCAAGTGTCGGGACAGATTGTCACATAATCAGAGTCCTACAGTCAAATTACTTTTCGATTGCAGGTCATAGCTTGAAGGCGTGGTAGTATCCACCTATAAAAGATTTTAAGTACCTTCGACGAGTTTTAGGCTATTGTACGTTAGCACGTAAAAAAGGAATATCACAACACACTTTATGGTTCGTCACACTATGAAAACTGTTTCACACTGAATGTGTCCATCAAATGAGTGGCACATTGTTTAAACAAGCACTACGCATGAACATGCAAAAAAAGTGCTTAACGCTTAAAGGGATGGTACAGTATGGGTGGAGATGAGAATTGGGCTTTTAACTTTTTGCGAGATACCAAGAAAACACTTTAGTACAGAGCATATCATTTTAAGAGGAATTCAAAGTTTATTTGATGAAAATCGGGTTTGGCATGACTGAAACATCCAAAAACAAAGTTAAACAAAGCGATCGTAAAAAAGTGTGGGTCCCACCCTTATTAGAATCGCTCTGTTTTGGATATCTCAGCCATTTCAAAACCAATTTTCATCGAATAAATGTTGAATTCCTTATGGAATTACATGTTTTTTTCATATTTCATAAGAGGTTATTCATTATTTCACCAATAAATGTTAGAAACCTGAAATTAGGTCTCAACCAAAACTATACGATCCCTTGAACGTTAATATTTATTGTGATAACGCATGACATCTGATACGTAATGTCCTTGGTGCTATTCTGCATCAAATGAGAGTAGGCCTACTCTCAAATCATTTGTACGCGATCTTTCTATGAAGCCATGCTAAGTGGCGTGTTTTATTTTTTTGGAAAAGTAATGTCATGTGTTGGTAAGTATAATTAGGTGGTAACAGATCTGATTGCTGATCATCCATATTTCATTAATGTGCTCCTCCGGGGTGATAATTGGTACAATTTTCCTTGAGTATTTTTTTGTGCAGCTATGTTTACGCCATACGAGGAGAAAATCCTGCACCGATTTTAGATTTCAACGCTGATTTCGAAAATACATTATGTCTGCATTCAATAAAGAACGCACATACAATAGTTCTCCGTGACTTAAATCGCTTGATTCTGATGTTGCAACAATTGTGTGAATTATGTGTCCCAAAATCTCCAAACGGGATGATATGTCTACTATCGGAGTATAAATATGATTTTGCTAAAACAACAAATCGATGTTGGCTACACCAACATAATAAAACACAAACAGTTCTTTCTTTTTGTCTGTCTGTCTATCTATCTTTCTCTCTCTCTCTCTCTCTCTCTCTCTTCGTACCCTTTAATGGAAATTGATTTTGAATAAGGTGATTGCACTATGATGCTTAAAGCTTGTATGCTTTTATAATGATATGCTACGAGGAAGAAGCCCCGCGTGGATACGTGTGTTCAGTTGTGTGTGTGTGTGTGTGTGTGTCTATTTGTTTTCCCGTGCGTGTATCGCCTCGCAACTAGTTCATTATCAAAATAGTGAAACAACGTGTGAAAACATGTTGTTTCGCTATTGCCACATTCAAAACCTTCTCACTGCACGTATCGTTCGACATAGAGCTAGTATGTTGTCCTTTCACTCGGTTACGACCGTTCGCCATAATCATTCGCTTGTTTTGGCGCTTCAGTCTTTTCGCAAAATGAAATGATTAGTCGCACACTGTTTGTCATTCGGCACTTCCGCTCGCGTGATCATGGTGGTAGACCTTAAAAATGTCGGGGTTTTCATTGCATATTAGCGTGAATTCAATCCCCCTCATTTTAGGAATCGCGGCAAACTCGATAGCTCTGGTCGTGATTTATAGAGTGCGTCGACGTACCAAGAAAAGCCAGCGTGGTCGTTCTGTTCCTTCGTTTCTTGTCCATACCCTAGTCGCGGTCGACCTCGTGAGTCTCTTCTTGCTATGGATTGGTAATAGCCTTGATTTACACAACACCGGGTTGAAGTGTGAAATTAACTACGTCATAAGATTGACTGTTGGATATGCGTCGGGATTCATGAACACACTAATGTGCCTCGAGAGATGCTTCGCATTGCGAGCTCCGTTATACTATTATAGAATGGCGACTTTGTGCAAGGCCAAAATTGCTGTATCCGTCGCACTTTCTTTGTCGTTCCTTATCAGCACTCTTCCTGTGATGGGTGTAGGGAGTTACGCTGTCGAACATGTAGTCGGAAATACCACGGAGGTCACTTGCAATCCTCCCGGCGAGTCGGGGACCCGAGGCAGTCCGGGCGACAGGGCCTTCGCGGCGATCTATCTCGCATTCGGCTCTCTCATGCTCGTCCTCATGTACGTGTCAAACGGCCTTGTCATCTTTCAGCTACGGCAGCGGAACAGTAGAACGAGATTTACATTGAAGCCAAGTAAACGTGAAACAGACCTACCAACGTCCTCTATCATCGAAATGCGCACTAGCTTGAACGATAAGAATAAAAGTGATGTATCCCCAGAATCTGAGACAGGGAGAACTAATACTCGACATCGAGTTCGGACTGAGGAGATGACGAGGACTACACATATATCGATGTCCAAGATGGTCGTAGTCATGTCGGTGGTGTTCACCATATCCTGGTTTCCATTTTACGTAAATTATCTTTGCTATCATTACGCCTCATGTATATGTTATGCACAACTTCATTATTCTTATTATAGTGTAACTCTTTGTAATTGTAGTCAATAGGCCTCATGTAAGTCTGAAAGGACGTACTGACAGAATCGTGCATGACATATTTACCACGTAAAGATCCGTTGGGAGGTAAAAGGCTTAGGGTGCACCACGCATTCTTTCTAGGGTATATGTGTGGCCCTGAAAAAGGCCTACCCAATCCCGGGATCCTATGGCTTGGGTAGGCCCTTTTCAGGGCTACACATATACCCTAGACAGAATACGTGGTGCACCGTTAAGCCTTCTGCCACCCAACGTTCTACCTCCACGGAAGCCTTCAAAGATCTAAAAATCCGTTGTTTGTTTTCAAAACATTGCAAACGGTGCGATTCAGCCGTTCGGCTGAGACGACTGCCTGAAATGTAGATCATAAATCATGAACCAAACTTTGACCATGTTTATGACTACCGCTGCTGTTGTCAGCGTCACCGTTGTCATTTTTGTTATCTCTGTTGTAGTTGATATTTAAAAAGAAACAAACAAAGGATTCCTGCGCGGGGAATTGGAAGACGAATATCATTGTCTGGAAGGTAATTGAGCTTTGCGCTTAAACATCTGAATGAAAGGGCCAGTGTTTTGGCCTGCCATGCCGTGGGACTTGTGTCCTTCACACCACATCTGTGCCCGGTTGTGAAGTTGACCATCACTTTTTTAACCCCCCCCCCCCCCCTAAAAGAAATGTGGCTACCCTCTTCTTTCTCGAGATGAATGTTTTCTCCTTTTTTTAAATTTGTCTCAGTCTGTGGTTGCTCAATGAAAATAGATCCGCTTTAAAGTGAAATTTGAACTCACTCATGACGCTCATTACGAAATGATTATGCTTCCTGTTACCTTCCTTTAAGTCGGGTTCAGCGGATTTCGTTTCGGTTTCGTTTTGCTGCACTTCCGTGAGACATGCTGTGTGCCCTAAACAAAACGCAATTGCGTTTTCATTTGTTTCTCCATAACTTGTGGATTTTGTGTCACAATTTCCTCAGAACTGTGACACCACTTATTTATAGCAGAGTTTTTTTAAGTGTCTTGTCTAGATTGAGAGCACTGCACCTTTAGGGCAGATTCAATTATTAAAGAAAAAATGAATAAAAATAAAAATCTGTGTTAACAGAGCAGAGCGCTGTGCTGCCAGTGTCTAGCAATTCAAATGCCCTTGCCACGTACGGGCGTTGATTTTGAGCAGTTCGTGGGCTGGGGAATAACGAATATCCAATCTAAGTTGGAGAATCTCTTTACTATGCTCGAATTTCATGCTGTTGGCACAACTGATCTAGAGCAATCTGTTACGCCTCATTATCTGAAGGATATTGCCATGGAGAGAGAAAATGGAAAATGAGGATCTTCAGATCCAATTTCATAGAGCCAAGCAGAAAATGAGCTCGAATGATTCTCAAGGAGAAACAATTATCGGCCTATAAGCGGGAGAAAATGATGAAAAGCCTGACGAGGAGGTTGTCATGCTGCTAACCTAATACTTTGATAATACAATGTATATGCATAATTAAAGTATAATGTGCTCACCGGGATGGGAAAAGCACGAAGTGAAATAATTATCAAGACATAATTAAGCAATAAGTTCCGATGTTATCAGCATAAACAGCACATCATGTCTCTATTCAGAGCGCCAGAAGATAAAGGGTGCTGCTTTCTACATCGTTTACGATCTCACGAAGCTGAACAGATACAGGCCCGTAATTAGGGGATGGGGGTTCAGAGGGTTCCGCGGACCCCTCCCCCCCCCCCCCGTTTGTCAGCAACAATTAAAAAAGATATGAAATGAAAAAAAATGTGTCTCTGAACCCCCCCCCCCCCTCGGTTTGGTGGCAGAAAAAATGAATAAAAAGGAAATAAAAAGAAAAAAAGGAGACTTACATAATTGTTTGGGGAGCGGTTTTTTTTCCTTGTTCGCCGATGAATCCCGGAAGTGGCACATAAAACTTCTTTTGCGCCCCATTGTTTAAAATAATAGAACTGAACATAAACTGAACTCAAAAAGTCCACATTTTATAATTCTGTACCCTCCCATAAAAATCCAAGTTACGGTACTACAGATATCTGAGTGAAAGGAGGAAGCTAGCGTTCCTTAGCCACCAGTACATTCCATCACTTCTCGGCGAGGAGGATTCCGTGCAAAGTTCTATCGGGTGCACGTCAAGAGCTCGGCACCCATGAGTCATACAGCCCATGAGACTTAACACTTGGCAAGTAAGGCTCATCAGTCCAACACTAGGCAAACAAGGGCCACGAGTTTGACACTAAGCAAAAAAGGCCCACGAGACCGACACATTAAGCCCCCTGATGCAATATTGGTCTCGTGGGATTTGTTTGACTTGTATTGAGATCACAGATTAATGTGAAGACTATAGCCAGGATTATGATCGCAGGTGAATGCTACTCGAAGCGTTGAATGAGTTACATACAGTCTGATTAAGATATTATGACAGAGCTGAACATCAATGCAAATATATTTTGAATGATGAGGATGAAACTTCAGTAAAGATTCAAAATGATTACTGAAAAACAGTTTCTCTGATCTTTTTGAAAAATTTCCAGATGACATGACCGGCGTTTTTGTTCCTGGACTCCTTTCAAAATAGAATTAAAAAAAAAGGAATAGCTGTAACTTGGTTTCATAGCCATCCAACTGCCATGCATGATCTTCCTAACTATCTGAGAGTCATAGATAGTCGGCCAAGCAGATCACGTGGTGGTGCAGCAATGTGTGTATTCCCATCTCAATTGGCTGATTGAGTGGCAAACAAAAAACTGAACGGAACGTTATGAATGAGTCATTAGAATCCCTTCTTGATTAGGTTATAAATCCTGGGAAAAAGAGAACTTGTTTGTGGAAGCGGTCTATCATAGGCCACAAAATGGTGACAATATTATGATTTATATCTTTTCTTCTTCTTTTTTTTTGGAATATATTGCTAACTCTCTTTCAACTCAAATATTTTGTAATTAAAGTAATCAAGGATGATCGTGATACAAAAAATAACTCTGTTCATCATTTTGTTGATACCTTAAGTACCTTCTCATTGATCCAATCGACTACTAAACAAACTAGAGTAGCAGAAAATTCACAACTTTTATTAACGATGGGTGCGTAGCTCAAAACTTGGCAACAAGTTAGAGCTAGCATTTTCAATCTTTGGAAACATGCAACCACCCCCCCCCCCCCAAAAAAATATATATATATATATATAATTCTATATACTGTCTGAGATTTCTTCGATTTGTCACTTCTTTCTTTTCGCAAGGACGAAGCTGCATTGCTCGTGTGTTTGTCACTTTTATTCGTCGTGTCAAGGAATGTTTCTCACGATGGTGATAGGATATCATCATCTCAACATTCTATATATTCATATCAATCTTTATTTACCCTGCTGGGTTCCTGATCGTCTTAGTTTTACACAGATTTTGAGGGCTGTTACTGCTGTTGTCCAACCGAATTACTTATATGATGACAAACTTACAATAACATAAATGTCATTATCCCCCCTGTCTTTGTAGAGAGTTTCATGTCTGTACAAACAATACACACTTTGCATTATGTTTTGAGAACAACTTTCCTCCACGTGAAGTACTTGCAACGTTTTTCCCCTTCATCTGTGTTCACTAAGGGCAAAATATTACATGTCAAAAATACTTGTGTGTACATGTTTTTGGTTTTAGAAGGTAGATTGAATGAGGTAAAACTGTTGCATCATTCCAATCTTCCTTTCTGTTTCAGCTTATGCATTTGTGTGTATAGTAGGCCTATCACATTTATCCTTAACTCTCTACACCCCCTCCCCCATCCACAATATCCCCATGATTGCGTAGATTCAGCGATTGTTGAAAGCGCTCGACGTCTCCCAGCCGGACTGGTATCTCTATGTCGTCATCTTCCTCCTGGTCAGCAACCATGTCATCGACCCTTTCGTCTTCGTCTTCATGAAGCAGCAGAGTCGAGACGCGCTCAGAGAGCTATGTATGGCGGGCATCTGCTGCAAAGTATGGCGGACACAGTCTGGAGCGGAGGCTAATGATCGAGTCACAAGTGGAACGACTGTGTTATCGTGAGTGTGTTAACTAAAAATGCAACTGTATCTGTTAATGAAAGTAATATCGGACATAAGCTGCAAATGTGAAAAGAAAAGGACGTTTCACATGACAAGAGTGAAAATTTATCGTCTTGAACCCTATCTTGCTACGTATTGAACACCGTGCTTTTCTAGAAATGCTTATTACATGAATCCACCACAGACGTCATAATGCCTTTTCCCCAATCTGTTTTTATGTGATGACCAGATTTGAAATTGCTTCTGTGATGGGTTGTTAAAAGAAAGTAGGACAAAGCACATTGAATTATGAGAGTTTAGAAAATCTTGCAAAGTACCAAAATCGGGTTATCGATCTTCAGTGAATGTATTTACAACTTGACGGGTCACATGATTTTTATTTTGTTTTATTTTATTTCATTTTGTTTTATTTTATGTTATGCCATTTTATTCTATTTTGTTTATTATTTATCATGTTTTCATTGTTTATTTATTATTGTATTTTATTTCTATTTATCTTATTTATGTTTATTCTGTTTTTGTATTTTGTTTTATTTTATTCTATTTTATTTTATTTTATCTTATCTTATCTTATTTTATTTCATTTCATTCTATTAAATTCTATTGTATTGTATTGTATTCTATTCTATTCTATTCTATTCTATTGTATTCTTCTGTTTTCCTGTTTATTATCTGCTGGTATAATAACGTAATCTGATGTGTTCTCCTTGTTGTTGTTGTTTTCGTTTGAAATCACTCTTCTAAAAACACCGTCTCGAACCTAACACAGGGATTGACGGGTAGAAATTCACCGAGCAAGAGGCCGAAACAGCGAGCATCCTCTCCCACGAGCCTGCATGCATGAGCTTAGTGTTCGAAGCATCCCCAACTCCAGGTTGGACAAATTGATATAGGCGTATGATAGGGTGAATACGGAATGAACCCAGTGGAACTACCACGAATCCAATGAGACTTACCAAAGGAGTGACATTGGACAATGTTTATTTCTATTCTTTACCAAGGGTAGCTCAGTAAGTGACCTGTACATATGAATGTACACTATGATTCTTTGGGGCCCTGCAACAGAATAACAAAATTAAACAACTCATTAAGAATGCACAAATTAAGACATCATGGGACAATAAAAACGGGACATTACTGTGTCATTTGAAAGAACATTTTTTTTTCGGTACTGGACAAAAATGTCATGTTCTACTTGACATTATAATTATTGATCGGTACTCTTACAAACTTACAAAACTAGATTTTCTTTTCGGTGATATGATGTTAGAGTTATCAGTCAGTACTTCGGGAATACGCTGCACACACGCACACACACACACACGCACACACACACACACACTTACAAAAAAAAATCTTAAGAATAAAATGAAGTGAAACTACTTGTTGTACAACCTGTAAAGTGAACCTAAGACAAATGCAATATGTAGTGATCTTGAACCGTCATTTTACTCATATCTATTGATTTGACTCTGTCGGTGCACTTCTATTGACTGAAATAATGTTGGTAGAACATCATAGGCGGCTAAAGGCATGACCATGTAGCTTCATTTCTTATGCAGCCTTTTCAGTCTCCCTCTTTTTTTCACTTTTTAGTTCTTTTTTTGTTTGGTTCTGTTGTTATTGCTTTTTGTTTTGTTTTTGTTTTGTTTTTATTTATTTGTTTGTTTGTTTGTTTGTTGTTGTTGTTTTTTCAGAGCCAGGCAGTTAAGCCTCTTTGGGGAAAATGTCCCGTTGCCCACTTTTTTTTTTTGATATGTGTTGTTATCAGTGTCTAATATATGAAAGGTGTCAACTTTTGTTGTGCATAGTTTTTGATCTTAATCATGTTCATGATGTCATCTTGTCCTGTTCTCGTTATCAAGTCTTTGAAATGCAGGGCGATAGTAAAAGACCAATAATTCTGCTTAGAAAAATGGGGGGTGTAGATTATTGGTTCGTTTCTCAGCAGTGTAAGGATGATATGCTAAAATAAATCGCAAACTTCAAATACTCAGAGATATCGTAATATCCAATGAATTATCTAGAAAAAAAAAAACATAAGGTCTTCTTGACTGTCTACCCATCCAGCCAAACATCATTTGGACTAGTCACATCTCAAAAACTATACAATATCCAAATAATGTATAATGTTCATTGCATTTTAATACCAGTACAATATTTTACGTATATGGTGGTTTGTTTTTTTCTCAACAGCAGCAATATTGCGCTAATGAGCATACGGCTAATGTGTCAAAATAAATCGCAAACTTCAACTGATCCTGACTATTCTCATTCTGTAAGCTGTGCAATTTTATGTACAAAGTATATATGTGTGTACAGTGCATTTTGATACCAGCATAATATTTTACTTGTCTTTTCTTTCAGCAGCAACAATAATTTATGCATTCAGTAACCGTAGATAATCTGATTAGTTACATTGGAGTGTCATTGTTCAGTACTTGTTAATCTCTGTCTTTGGGTCTTATTTTTATGTGCATAGTTCTTAATTGTTCAATATAATTTGATTAATCAAGCAGGTAATCTCTTAGAAGGAGTCTCGTCACTTGTATTTGACAGTGTCCATCCATTTAAATCCATACTTCTTTTTTGTTCACATGTTGTTTTTTTATGTCATTCAATAAGAACACGAATTGAAATATTATGTGATATTATTCAGAATTGGTTAATACAATGTTGAACTATCATGTACATTATGCCTTTGACGGTTATATTTTTTGACATACATGTATGTGATTTTATATAACCGAGTAAATGTGGTTTATCATCACTCAAAGATTGGTAATGAGCTCATGTATAAGGTTGGTCTCTGTTTTTCAGCACTGAGTAGCTAATTTTTTATCATAATACCGTATGTCATACAATCATTCCTATGCTGTGTGAAAAACAAATGTTTGTTGCAAAAAAACAAACAAACAAACGAACAAACATGTCAACGGCAAAATGGTGCTGGTTCTATTTTAACGATGCCTTGAATCATATCAATTATTTAGATTGATGATTTTATCTCTGCAGTGTTTGAAATATGTGTACACTGTGCATGACATCAGTTCCCTTTTTTTCTACAAGTGAGGGTAAATGTACAGAAATACCCATAAGTTAAAAATACGGGTGCTTAATTTTACTGAAATTAAATAAGAAATTCGATATTGAGAGGAGCGATTTTATCATTTATTGGGTGGTCAACTCCCCTGATAGGAATGGCTTCAAAGAATTTATGCCATCAGTCATCCTTTATTTAAAGGGGATGGCTAGTAACTGATCAGTGGGAATCAGTGGGAATGCTGGTGGATGATTGTTCCAATCCTTGTGGGATTCATTTAAGAGTACATTGTATATCTATTGATGTGTGAAAATTATTTGCTTCAGAATGGTCTCATATTCAAGTAATGTGCAGTTTAATGTTTCCAGATTACCATGCCTGTACAGTGACGGGGCATTAAACTGCACATTTGTACTTGAATATGAGACCATTCTGAAGCAAAAAATTTCCACAAAACAATAGATGTAATGTAATGTACTCTTAAATGAATCCCTCAAGGATTGGAACTATCATCCCCAACATTCCCTCCCACTGATTCCCACTGATCAGTTACTAGCCTTCCCCTCCAAAGGGATAGAAAAAGAGTGTTATTTTTTCTCATTATATTTATGATATTATTCATATTTTTTCTTCAAAAACTTGTCATATTTCTTTTAACGTCAGATAAAGGTGGTGCTTGAAGGATGTGTCTTTTCATGGTCAACAATTAAAAAAAAATACGTACGTTTTATTCTTAGTTATTTTTTTACATTGTGTTTTTCTCATTGATCTTAAATGCACTTTATGAAAACTATATAGTAGTATGTCCAAACATGTTGACAATTCACGTATTGGCTCCACGAAAACAAAAATCCACTACCAGTTTATTTCTTCATATTATTAGTTTGTAATATACAGCGTGTCCCAGAAAAAAAAACAAACAAACGAAACCGAGTTTCACTGCAGTTCTTTGCGGTCATAATCATATATTTGCTTTATGAGATGTACATAAATAGAAAGATAATTTATACTTCTCTTCTTTCATTTGATGCACAACTCATTGTTCATAATGCATGCATGACTGAGTTAGAACAATAGACAGTAATGCTACTAAATTTTCATTTGCACGAGCAAATGGCGCCTTTGAATGAGTTTTTCAGACTTTTTCGGCAATCTTTTGCAAAAAATAAAACCATAGAATTAATATCCATTCTTTTTCCTTTCATATGACATCTTATGCATAAAAATGATCCACGCCTGCTCGAGAAAACCTAAATTGAAAATAATCATTATAATTCCATTTTATCCAGAAAGATGGACAGTAAATTAGGAGCCAGTTAGCTTTCCCGACGCCTGCCCGACTTGGCAGATAGCAATGGCGTTCACGCTTCAATGAATTTAAACAAAAAAAAAATCAAAAGGGATTGTTACAGATGGTTCGGAATAGGGTCGTAGATTAGTTCATGATCATGAGCTTGCATGACCATGCAGCAAACCACAGAGGAAAGGGTGTTCATCAGCTGAATGTTAGGGGATAGGAGTAACCCCCCCCCCCCCCAAAAAAAAAAGCAAAGAAAAAAAAAAGAAGACGACTTTCTGCCCTGCACTTGTACCTTTGAAATGTTAGAAGCGCAAGTTCAGTGATAGATAAAGTGATGTAACCTCTCTTGCTGCTTCACCTCCCCCTTCAAAAACTTCAAAACCCTGTCAGAGATGAAGGATGAACCACGCGTGAGGGAGAGGATTGAAGTTTGAGGTATATACAAAATCATCAAAATGTACGTGTAGCATTGTTGTAACGTTGATTTCCCATAGACATTGGACTACATGTAGCCTGAAAATACACACAATATTTGTCTTCAATTTAGCTTATTCTAAATAAATGACAAGAAAAGGGCTTTCCGCGTCATACAGCATTCTCTGTAAATACCTTCACCCCCACCCCCACAACATTCACTGTAGCACTGCCGTTGTTTTGTGTGAATTCAATGGCGAAGGTGAGCCCATTGACTAATGCTTTTAAGTGGGGAGAACTGAATGCTTGTTTTTCGACTATCTGTAGAATCGGTAAAAATGAAGCAGGTTTTCATGGAAGTGTTTCTCAAGCATGCGTTATTCATATTTGACGTATAACCTCCTGAGAACCTCTGTTTTGATTGAGGAGAAAATATGTTTTGTCAAGATTATTTTGACGATGCTCATAAGGTCAGAGTACGTGGAATCCGTTCCAGTTAGTGCTAATGCTATCGACAATAAGTTTCTGATATCATTTGGCTCCCAGCCATTTAAGGTCTCCTACGAAAGAAGGAAATATAGATATTTAAGTTACATGCAGTTTAATGCCCCGTCACTCTACAGGCATGCTATCCTGGAACATCAAACTGCTCATCACTTGAATATGAGACCGTTCTGAAGCAAATAATTTTCACACAATAATAGATGTATAATGTACTCTTAAATTAATCCCACAAGGATTGGAACAACCATCCCCCAGCATTCCCACTGATTCCCACTGATCAGTTACCAGCCATTCCCTTTAAGTCACCATTTGCGCGTGCAAATGAAAATTTGATAGCACCATTGTTCGTTGTTCCAACTCATTCATGCATGAACAATGAACATTGAATTATACATCAAGTGAAAGAAGAAAAGTTTATCTTTCTATTGAGGTATATGTCATCAAGAAAATGTATGATTTCGATAGTAAAATGTTGCGTGGAAACTCGGTTTCGTTTTTTCTGACACACAAGACTGTACATTCATCTTTAGGGTGCTTACCTATCAGATGAATGAAAGATACTGTATTTTGTTCAGTATGTAATTTACTATGAGTGGGGATGATTATTCTTGATTAATACTGTGACAATTTCACAATAGTTTACTATAACAGTACTGTTGATTTAATGAAAAGTAACAGCATGATACTGTGAAAGTGCTGCCGATTTTGTAAAAATAGCTTATCCTAATCATGCAAGTATATTTTCATGCTTTCATGCGTTAATCATAAAGAAAGGAAATCTAGTGTACAAGTACATCATTACGAAGTTTAATGGCATTAAAAAGGACATGGTTTAGAATTTTTTGATATGTGTTTTGAGATTATCTTTCCATTAAAGGACTGTATGTTTCTATGTATATAAATGCCTGTAACAGCATTAGTAACTATATCCCTAGATATCTATTAATATCTTTGTTTTATTATGAATGCATCAATGCATCTTTTTTAGTTTTAAACACACGCACGCACACACACACACATGCATACGCACTATATATCATAAGTTATTATTCAATATGTATCGTTACTTATAAGATATGAGAAAGAAGGGCAATAAGGCGTTTCCAAGTCCAACAGTGATATAATATGTATAATAAGATGAAAAACAAAACTGGAACAAAGTTCATGCTGCATTCACCAACGGTTTATCTCTGTACAAGAAATAAACCAATGGTGAATACAGCATGAACTTTGTTCCAGTTTTGTTTTGTTTTTTTTTATCTTATTATCTGCCATCACGTGGACAACCTACTCAATGATATATATATATATATATATATATATATATATATATATATATATATAAACACATGTTCGTGTATTTGTGTGTGTGTAATAAGTTATGTAATTCCATATACTTCTGTAATACGAGCGATTAAAAAATGCATCCTATTCATTGTGTACTTAAAGGAATAAAATTCCCTTTTTATGACATAGATGCAGAAAATCTCAATGACTCAGCGACTATAGCAACCAGATCATGCAGGAAACAAGGAAATCAAAGTGTTCATTACAACAAAACAGTTATCAGTAAAGGAAGATATGGGGAAATTATGTCAAAAATTATGAACAATTTTTTTATCATTTTCGTGGTAAATCTTGTGCGGGGAATTTCCCGCTTCCCCCTTTCATATTATTATAGATTCCGAAAACGTGATCTTGAAGAAATCACACTTGATGCTTGAGGGAATGACTTCATACAAGGTAATAGGAATAAAGGATAAGAAAAGAGGGAATAGAGATTATGAAGTCGTCATTGATTGAGACAATCCGACAAATTTTATTCACATGATCCCGAAACGGCGTTGGCTCTGAAATTTTTCAGACATACTGGACTCGATATTTGGAACTCTTTCTGGATATCAGCGATGTTATTATGGTCACATAAGTGTACTGTACATGAAAATATCACCTCACCTAGTCTCTTATTTAGCCATTTAACCAACCATGACCGTCCTGGCCTACAAGACTATTATCTACCATCCTATGTTGATCAGTGATCCAGGTCATTACTTGTGTAAACCCTTTTCCCTTTCGTCCAATTCTATAGCTCCGCACGTCATCCCTCCCTTTTACTCAGTATTTGTACGTAGCCACGAAGTGTCGACGGAGGCATTATGTTTTCTGATTATCCGTCCGTCGGTCAGTCCTTCCGTCCCTCCGTCAAACTTTATTTTTTCACTCTTTTTCCAACAGAATGTACAAAAAAAAAAACAACAATATGATACATTTGGCATGCGAGTCTTTGATAATATACATAGTCAGATAGGGATAACAACATGTTCATGTCTTTATGTGTAGTACAAAAAGAAACATTTATACACTCTGTGAAAAAAAAGTGGAGGTACCCACTCAAAAGACTATGCTTGTAACATGTGGGTACCTCTGAGGGAAAAGGGGGAAAGAGGGGAAGTATAGGGGGTGAAAAACTTACAACTACAAAGAGTGCGGGAAACTGGGAAAGTCGGGGGAAAAAAAAGAAAGAAAGAAAGAAGAAAAAGAAAGCAAAAGTGTGAAAATAGGGAACAGAAAATGGGGAGAAGAGGAAGAGAGTGAGAAAGAGAGAGAGAAAACCTAACTTATTTTGATGCATACACCACGGGGCGAAGCCCACAGAGACAAATAGCCACGCGTTTTCGAGAGTGAAACAGTGTTGAGCTGCTTTCCAGCGGAACAGACTGTAACCGTGAGGGCACGTGGGGAATACAAAAATACTAAACGCGGTAAAAAATGGTCGATGCCTCAAGAGAACGCTGCCTATGATGAAAGAAGATACATTGCAGAATTATGTTTATTCGGTTGCATTATAAGACTTCAAAAGAAAACTCTTCAATCTCTTTTTAAAAGAAAACAATGATGGTGCATTTTTTATGTCCATGGGAAGGGAGTTCCAGAATCTTGGACCTACATAAATGAAAGTCTGTTGAGCAAGCACGGTTCTTAATAAAGGTAAATAAAATTCATTTGACTGTCTGGTTGGATATCCATGATATGTCCGGTTGCGCATGAACATGGAGTTAAAAATAGACGGAAGACCGTTATTATTATAAGTATACATAAATTGCCCGAGTTGAAACAAAAACAAATCTTTAATTTTCAGAATCTTATTATGAAAAAACAAAGGATCTGTATGAGAATATGGAACGGTGTTACAAATAATGCGAAGAGCCTTCTTTTGTAGCAGTAAAACCCTATCCAATAATATTTGATGAGTGTTTCCCCATACTAAAATTCCATAATTTGAATAGGGTAATATCAAGGATGAATACAATGTAAACAGCGAATGTTGAGGAATAGAAAATTTTAATCTATTAATAACACCTATGTTACGTGAAATTTTCTTACAGACATTTTCGATATGAAATTTCCAGGAGAGTTTATTATCGACTGTGATTCCGAGAAACTTGATATGGGAAACACTTTCTAAAACAGCATCACCAAAACAAATATCCATATTCAAATTATCTAAAGTATTACTGAAAAGCATATATTTAGTTTTTTGGATATTTAAAGACAGCTTATTTGCTCGTATCCACTCACATACTTTTTTTAACTCAGAATTAACTGTCTGCACAAGGGTGTTTGGGTCTTCATGCGAATAAAATACATTTGAATCGTCGGCAAAAAGTATGAAAGATAAAACATCGGAAGAAACACAAAAATCATTAATGTAAACAATAAACAACAGCGGGCCCAACAAACTACCTTGTGGGACGCCACACTTAAATTCTCTCATATCAGAGTTATGATTATTCAAAAAAACATATTGTTTGCGATCAGTTAAATAACTCCTGAACCACTCCAAGGCCTTCCCACGTATACCATAATGAGACAACTTGTATAGTAAAATATCATGATTTATAGTGTCGAAGGCCTTGGAGAAGTCCAGGAAGATACCAATCATATGAGAGTGATTATCTAAAGTATGTGCTACTTTATCAACAAAATTTAACAAGGCGTGACAGGTGCTATGCTTTTCTCGGAACCCAAACTGCGAATTCGTAAAAACACCATACATATTCAAAAAATTCAACGTTCTTTTATATATAATTTTCTCTAAAATCTTGGACAAACAAGATAATAAAGAAATAGGCCTATAATTACTTATATCTAACTTATCTCCATTCTTATATATAGGAATAACTTTAGCTACTTTCATTTGTTCTGGAAACACACCCGTTGTCATTGACAAATTAAAGATATGTGCCAGAGGATCCGCAACAGAAGATATAACACCTTTCAAAATCATATTGCTTATGTCATCATAACCTGAACTTTTTTTGTTTTTCAAACCAGATACAATATCAATAACCTCATATCCAGTGGTAGGAGTAAAAAATATTGAATGCGTATTATACTGATTTAAAAAATCAGAAAAATGTTTATTAGTATCAGGAATTTCTTGAGCAATGTTTTCTCCAATTGTTGTAAAATATGTGTTAAAAATATTTGCTATATCCACAGAATTATCAATAATTTCATCATTATATCTTATTTTCGATATACCAGACTTTTCATTTGATACATTCATTGCTTGTTTTAATACATTCCATGTACTTTTTATATCACATCTATATCTTTCTAATTGCTTATAATAATATTTTTTCTTTTCAACACGTATTATCTTAATAAGGGTATTCTTATACGAGGTATATTTCAATCGTGCTTGTTCAGTTTTTTTCAATTTAAATACATAAAACAATTTATTTTTTCTATTTATCGAACGCAAAATGGACTTCGAAATCAAAGGAAGCTTTGGTGTTGTTTTATAATTCCCTCGTTTATCCTTTCTTTTAGGGATGCAAATACCCAAATGATTATTAAAAATATCCAAAAAATTATTCATAGCCAAATTGATGTCATCAGTATCAAGCACACTATCCCAACTGAGATCATCTAGAGAAGCACAAAATGAAGACAAATTTTCTTGGGTTACCCTACGCCTCAAAGATGGCTGGGATGAACTTTTGCTAATATGGTTAAATTTAAAATGCGTCATTATTGGAAAATGATCAGTGATATCTGATAAAATTATCGACGAATCTGGAAGGGTTATAACATTACTAAATATGTTGTCAATCAAAGTGGCCGACTGACGGGAAACGCGAGTCGGTTTCGAAATAATAGGTAAGAAAGAAGAGGATAAGAATGTCTCAAGAAATTCTCCCGAGATATTATCCGTTGTGTGTTTTAACAAATCAATATTAAAATCACCAAATATGAAGGAATCAGAGTTTATAAATAAAGGGTTAGTAAGCAGCTCAGTGAGATACGATAAAAAATCTTTGTTGTTGGAATTAGGAGGTCTGTAAATAATACCTATCACAATTTTTTTACTACCAGGAACAGTAATCTCAATGAAAAGTGACTCAACAATGTCATTCATTTTGCTAAGCTCTTCATGAACAGTGCATTCATAACAATTTGAAACATATAAAGCGACTCCACCACCAGAGCGATCCGGTCTATTATTCGCAAAAATATTATACCCATCAAGCGAAAAAGATTGTTTTGGACATGAGGATAACCATGTTTCGGTGAGTCCTATCACTGAAAATAAAGATTTGTTTGGATTGTCTAACAATAACTGTAATTCTTCAAAATGCTTATTAATACTTCTTATATTCAAATGTACTAAAGAAAATGTATCTTTCATAAAACCATTACTAATATCTTGGAATTGATTCAAAGTGACATAATTACACAATGGAGCTTGAGTCAAGTCATTAAAATCATACTGTATTTCTTCCGCTGCTGAATTAATGTTGTCAGCGACTAAGTCCTCATAAAAAATGCACGATTGTTAGAAACTTCTTTTTCTAAGGAATCAGATTCAGGCGTAGTTGGTCTGAATAAATCAAAGAAATCATCGTCTAACATAGAGTGAAAAGGTACATATATTCCGTCATCCATTCTGGATTGGGACATTACTGACTAGGTGTATTATCCGCGCCATTGATGAGAAAAGGCAATCGTGATTAACGTTGGCACAACATAGAAATTGGCACGACCGAAACCAAACGGGATACTGTGGAATAAAAGCAAGTGCAAGGTAGAATAGTAGGCAGCGATCATGCGTGACTGTGAAGGGTAAGTGCTCTTTGTATTCATGCGAGCTGTATAACAAGGCTAGTTGGCTGTTAACGAGAAATGAAGTGCTGATAGTGTCAGAGAGAATAAAAAGATATAAGAAACAATGAACAGATAACATGTAGAACGTGGCTAATGTCTCAGTAGGCTCTCCCCCCGATAGAATGCACAATGATAACAGGAGTGAAACGAGTTGGCCAGTGAATATCTTCATTCTGTCACCAAACGATGAGTATATCCAGCATCTAGCAATGGTGAGCTCCCTCTCTGGATGTTTATTATTTGAAAAGGAAATACGTTGCAATTTACCAAATGCAATAAGATATAAAAAGTACTGACAAGCGTATATACTAAGCACATCTGGGGGGGGGGGGGGGAGAAGGAGATAAGGAAAGGGGATAGAAGATATGAAAGTGAATAAAGTACACTGCAAAAAGTCCGGTGTTAAATAGTGAACACCGAGCTGGTGTTAGATTTTCGGTGCTCATGTATGGTGTTAAATTAACACCTCCGGGTGTCATTTCCAAATTTTAAACTGTTTTTTGAAGAGTTTCTTAGTAACTGCACTTCTTGTTGATTTTTAATTTAAACAAGACGATCAAGAATTTTACATTAAAATACTAGATTTTTGAAAAAATGTGAAAATAAATTTACACCAAAGTAACACCAGCTGGTGTGGTCTCTTATTGAAGCTGGACGGGTGTTAAACCATTGATATTAACACCAAAAAATATCAAATCAACACCATGTGGTGTCATTCTTGAATTAACACCAGTACAGTGTCAAAATAACACCAGGTACAGTGTCAAATTAACACCACGAAATGTCAAGTGAACACTATTCAACACCATCACAGTGCATTTTTAACACCAGTGGGTGTGGTCCTTTATTGAAGTTTGATCGGTGTTAGATTTAACACCCGTGGTGTTAAATCTAACACCAATGTTTTTACAGTGTAAGCTGACCGAGATCTATGTACAAAGTTTTCCTAATAATGAATCAATTGAACAATAATTTAACCAGATGTACCAATTATGCATGCATGCATGTGGAAAACACCAAAACTTAACACGTCTCCATGCAATTGCATATGCATTCATTAATATTCTTGTATACAATAATAACAGTTGTACGAAAAAACCGTAGTCAGACCATTCTGGAAGCAAAAATACACGTATGCATTGGTATGACAGCAAGGTTTGATCATTCAGACAGCAAATAATGGAGTTTCAGTGTATTCAATACATACAAATAAACAACGTCTATGATTAAGCGTTAACCCTTATCTAGCATACAGCTGTAACACTGAAAAGAGAGAGAGAGAAAAAAAAAAGAAAATGTGGTAGTTTTCCTCTCATGTGTGCGCAGTTCACTGAAGAACTGTACCTATTCAAAGTTACGCTATTTTCTGAATACAAATAGCAAAGAAAAAAAAAACCAAATTGGTTGCGCGATCCAATAAACATCAGAATTCAGAAGTTCATCCCACAGTTATTGCGAATCATAAGTTACGTGAGACAGCATGTTATACTATCAAATTCACCAATAAACGCCCAACTGAAGCCATTTAGGACGGACAGCAAAGTTTCAGATACCCGTGACCAACGTTTATCTCAGGTCACTGTCAAAAAAAGAAGAAAAACACAACAAACATAATTATGTGATTACGCATACCGTAAACAAAGTTCAGTTAGTTAAATGTAACTGTTGGTGAGAACCAGGTCGTCATAATGAAGAAAGCACACACTCCTTCTCTCCGAATCAATTTTGGACGGTGTAACTTAACAATTCAAGTTCAAGTTCAAGTTGATTTATTACTCATTTCCAACAAACAAATAATTAGGAATACAATAAACGTTCGTATATACACATGTCAGGGAATCAGTACAACAATGCGATGAACGTAATACCATGTGATAAAGACACAGGTAAATTATCAACAGAGATACAAATAAATGTTATATCATCATAGTAAAGACAGAAACAAAATTGTTGGAAATGGAGGGGACTGCTAGAAAGTAGAGCTTGTAGCATGTAGTCACCTCACGAATTGTTTGAGGCATCCTAATGAAACTGGGTATTTACATGAACATATATGTATATGCATATACATATGTATGTGTGTGTGTATATATATATATACATACATGGACATATAAGCTGTATATAAGAATATTAACTTAAGTGACTGCATCACAAAGCCAACAAAAAGTCGCCAGACATGTATTTGTAGTTAAGGGTAGATTAAGAAACAGTAGACTGTAAGCTTAATTTTATGTAAAGTTCAATTCAAATGAACTCTCTTATAAACAATCTAAATATTTGGAAAAGCACACACTCTATAAAAGTGTGAACTAAGAAAAGAGGCCGAAAGAATAGGGTCAATTCAAGCTCTTAATCTGGACGATCTACACAATGAATGAGACAAAACCAGAATGTGAACCACCACAATACACCAACAACAACGAAAGGATTATCAGATTATATCAAAATTGAGCATGCACTATCATTACATTCTATCCATGACTACTGCTAACTTTCAAAGCAGTATCATCATCGTTTCAAAAGTTATTAAAGTTGAAAGGGAAGAATGTGTAAAGGGGTGTGTAAGACACACCTAATCCTACTATTCTACCCCCCCCCCCAAAAAAAAGTCTTCTGGAAAAAAATACCTCGGAAAAAAACTGCTAATCACGTTCGTTTTATGATCCCAAACTGTAGAACATTGTATAAGAACAGTAGCTCTTTCAGAAAATATGAAAAACTCAGATTGGCTGGATTGACTAGACTGACCAGTTTCTTGAGTCTCCACGTAAGATCGAGTTGTGCGACTTTTTGTTGATTTTGTGATGCACGGTCACATATGCTGAGTGAGGAATTTTATAAGGTTCATGAACTTTATCCATTACACTGCACTATTTTTAGATAGAAAACAACATTTGATCAATGCCTTTCCTCTTAGAAATCCACCAGTTTAGGTTTCATATAGTTTACATTTCCGACTTTACTATCATTCTCTTCTATTATTAGTTTGTATCATTGAAACTCTAAACCATTCTCATCGGGTGTCGTGGTTTCTGAAAATTAGCTTTTGAAGCATTGGCCGATAAGAGTCTCTAAGTTCAGGCGCGTGATGATTTGGTTATTGTAGAATTTATCGAGTTTCGGGGAAATGACGAATGGTGACCTGAG
Source organism: Diadema antillarum (assembly GCF_040938485.1). NCBI lineage: Eukaryota > Metazoa > Echinodermata > Echinoidea > Diadematoida > Diadematidae > Diadema > Diadema antillarum. The sequence continues at coordinate 245,488 of NW_027271031.1, read as the reverse complement.
ACATCAGGAGGAGAGAGGGAAGAAGAAAAAATAAGGAGGAAAATGGGAAAGAGAGAAAAGGGAGGTGATCGAAACATGAGATTACCAAGGACTGAAAGAGAAAGAGTGTGTTTTTCCCGCGATTAGTGGTAACAAAAAACTACGTTGGCCTCCTTGTCTGTTTGCTGCAGTGTAAACGGAGCGTTATAAGAGCTACAAATAGGAAACTGTTTCATGCATGTTGTCATCCCTGACAAGTTGTCAGTCTCTGGCATGTTCAGTAATACCCTTTGGTTTGGATTGGCTGACAAGCTGTCTACCCTTTGGTTTGGATTGGCTGACAAGCTGTCAGAGACTGAGAACACCAGATACTAAACTTGGTATCAGTCTACCTCATCCCCGACAACAAAAGATATCACTCACGGTGAGTATGAGCTCTGCATACATCCAATGGGGTATACACTATATTGGTGATATATCGATGATGACTTTTTGAATTGAATTTAACTATCTAAATGTATATGCGTATATTATATATATGATATACATGTATATCATATATATATATATGTATATATATATATATATATATATATATATATATATACATATGCATATAGATATATATCATATATTTATGAGACGTGTGTGTAGTCTATGCTTTATCGAATCATCATCTACAGAGGAAATTCAAAGGTTTACGTGCCATCGCAGTTGTGAATATTCTACACTTTAACACAAAACCTAAAAAAAGAATAATCATCATTTGGTTAGATTTTTACAATTTATGAATATAAATCATTGCGATTAGAAGGAGTATATCACCATGATATTGTACATTTCAAAATAGAAAGTTATTAGTCTTAAGTTCAAACCAAGCATAATTAGTACATTGTACTTGTACTGTTATCCATGCATAGTGTTACCCAGTAATTTCGATATCAATTCAATAGCGTTTTATCTATTCTTTCCTATATATTTCATCATTTTTCTGCTTGTTTTCTGAATATAACGGCAAGCATAATTATACTGTGCGTTTCATATTCGCAGATCGTGTCACTACCAGGAAGTGAAAATTCGCAATGCTGCGGACAATGTATGGATACTCGTTGTTCGCAATAAGCATTGTGTATACATCACTTCAACCGACAAGCAGTAACACTACAGGTATGTGTTATAACAGCGTTGATAGTGTTAGCGTAGTATTCACATACTGGATGCTAGTAATCTGTGTGTGTATGTGTATGTGTGTACTTGCTTGTATGTACAGCTGGGTATATGGCTGTGAAAGTGAGATGTACATTGTATTCTAATATCTGAAATTATAAACATTTTACCTGCATGTCGAATGAATATGTTGACAAAGAAACTTCACTTTTAAAGCCTGTCATCAGAATGCATTCATATACAGGTAATATAGGTTTTCCCGGTCAATTTCATACTTTTGTCACTCAAATTCATTAATGTACACTCAAATTCACGTAGCGCAAGCACGCGAAAATATTCGGGCATTCAAATTGAGAATCCGAGCGATCAATTTTATTTATGTGCGTTCTATTTCGTTTTCGTGAAATCAAATTCACGATTCGGCGTTCAATTTCAAAATGCGAGCACCGACTTTCCTATACTCGTGCATTCAAACTCATGCGATAGTCACGTGATAGTCCCAATAAGCTGGTTTGGAGCGTTCAAATTCATTTTTAGGCGATCAAGTTCCTACTTCGTGCAATCAGTTTAACGAGGAAAATGGAGTAGACTTTTAAGAAAGGGAAAAGGGCCAACACAACCAATAAAGGCTTGCATATAGTGCAATTATGGTTGTTTACAGGTTCTACATTGTTCTCTGTTCATGTATTCTTTGTTTTTCATCTCAATAAATTTCAAATTGCAATGTCTAATCATCAGTGCATCCAAACAACACAACGACTAGTAATCATATTTCTTGGTGATACTGCATGCTGCCAACGCCCCAACACCAACCACATAATCATGATGATGACAATTCATCAATTTAAAGACAAACTGACACACAATGATCTCACATAGTCCCGCAAACGTACAATGTAAATCAATAAGACAGCAATACACAACAAACAACACGTATAAAATGTTTAATTATCAGTAAAGTCGAAATTGTGTTTTTTTCCCTCGAAAGTGTCAACCAACCCTCCGTATTATGCTCGTCTGTAGGCCTATACAGTGCCTAATTTTTGCTTGCTTGTTTCGTTTTCCATCAAAGACGATGGCTGTATAACCCATATTCAGCTGCAATATCTGGTCTTCCATATGGGGTCCAGTTGGATGTTCTGCTCTTTGCGATGAATAAATGAAGTGGGATCTTTTACGTGCATTGTTGTGAGTTGTGACTCTCTTACACATGGGACCTCCATTTTTTGTCCAATCCGAAGGACATGTGCCTGTATATTCCTATTTGCTAAGCGCGAGTTCAAAATTGTCAATGAACAGTTGGACCTCTACTGCAAAATAAATAATCATCGTAAATCCCAATATATTCAAAGCCAAATGAGAAACACATGCATTACACGACCCCAAATCAACTAAATTCAGGAATTCTTTTAAATTGAATGCAGTTATTTGGAACATGGTTGTCTATTCACGAATTTGAATGACCGACGAGATTCCGTCGCCAGCTTGACATGAATTTGACTGCTCACTGATGAAATGCGTGCTCCTCTCATAAATTTGAATGCTCCGATAGTGAATGTGAATGTTCCGATAGTGAATTTGAATGTTCCGATAGTGAACTTGAATGCTCCGACAGTGAATTTGAATGCTCGGATAGTGAATTCGAATGACCGGATTTTGATTTTGATTGCTGATTCAGTGCTGCGAGCGTGGAATGCGTGCAATCGAATGCTCGGAATAGGAACTTGAATGACAAAAGTATGAAATTGACCGGGAAAACCTATACTATACAATTAACCTTATCCTGTTCAAAAATATCAAAACACGTACAATACAGGCACATAGATGATTCTGTATGATCTATCAGGCATTCAAACAAAAGAGCAATGCATCCGGGTAAAAAAGAATAGTTCTACTTTTGTGAGCCCTGGCTCATGTGTCACTCTCTTGTATCTTATACATTTATATGTACCTTTGTATGTATATTGCAAGTTGTATGACCAATTAAGTAATAATGATGATGATAATGATAAAATAATAATAATAATAATGATAATAATAATAATGATAATAATAATAATGACAATGACAATAATCAGAATAATAAGAATGATGAGAATAATAAGAATAATAATAATGATAAACAACGATCACTCAAAACAGATCATCATCTCAGCTGCAACAAGGGTGATGTGGTGAACATCACGTCGTCAAACTTCCCAAATCGTTACAATGGTAACGAAGATAGGACTTGGAACGTATATACCAACCCTCCCACGAGACTTTCGATACACTTTGTATCCTTTGACGTGCAAACTACTGACTATCTGGATGTCATCGACCGTGATGGCAGAGAGACGAAGTACACCGGAGCTACGATGTCCTTTCCACCGTACCTGTCTCTCTCAGTTCGTATCACCCTAAGATTTATATCCGACGAGATCGGTAGTTGGCAAGGATTCCATCTAACTGTAGAATGCTATCATCCACAAGGTGAGATTGAGTACAAAGAATGGCAATGTTGACATTTGGCAATTGAATTTCTACAAGGATGCTCTACTTTTTTATCATGTTGCCTTTTGATTACCTTTTGAATATCATTTTATATCATATATCATATTATTTCATATTGTATAATGAAATAAAAATGCAGCACCATAGACTTCTAGGACTTTATGTGCTTATTGTAGGTGTAAGGTATTTACGAGCTTTACTTCGTGATACAATAATAGAATGCAAATAAAAAGTCTTTGTAAAATTATTAACAAAGATCGTTTAAGGTCGAGAGAAAATGGGTCAAAACGAATGATATTTTTTTTAATGCTTCAGGGCTGACCAAGACTCAAAGAAAAGAAAATAAGTCATATAAAGGTCATTATGTGTTAACTGGGTGCATATTTCGATAACAGACACTTTCTTAGATAAGCCTTAAAAGGAAAAAAAGTGAAGAACACTGTTTAAGTTCACCGGGTAGGTTGTTCCAGACGACGGGTCCGTACTGTTTGATTGATTTCTGGGCTGAAACAGTTTTTGGGTTCACAAGGTGATAGTCGAGCGGTGAGTTGGATGTCTGTGGATATTTTGAGTTAAGTAAAATATATTGTGGAATAATGAGGAAAGTTGATTTGTTGTGTACGTGCACATGAATAACCCTGTTTGTAAAATGTGAATGTCTTGAAGCTTAACGGTATTTAAACACTAGAACAATGTTCTGTATGAGATAGGACCTAGATAAGTAATATGTAGAATTGATAATGATGCGAATGACCTGCTTTGGAATACATAATGGGTTCAGTTTAGTAATATTACAGTTTCCCCTCACAATATTTAATACAATATGTGAGGCAGAAATAGAGAAAGGAATAGAATAACCAGGGATTGTTCTGATAAAAGTTTTTCAACTTCCGAAGTACGCCAATGTCATGAATGCTCCCTGACAGGGTCCTTTGTAGGAATAATATATTATAATCGTTCCATGTTAATTGAGAATCAAAATATTGTAAAGTTTATAATTGTTTATATCAGCCTACTTTTTCTTAAGGGAAAACTAATCAATTGATATACTTAAAACATTCAAATCCTGTGAATCAACTTTTCTGAAATGAAATACCGTATGTCACCCCCAAAAAATTACAACGGGACCCTCCGCAATGAGAACTCTAAAAATAGTTTATCAATCCAAATACAATTTCAGGATACGAAACTTTAACTTATTGCCCACATCTTACAGAAAATCCCATTCGATTTGCTTCAGTGTTCAAAGAGAAATGAGGAATTGTGTAGATCCTGTCAGGAATATCTTCCATCCAAGTTCTGTCTATTGTGTTCTCACACAAGAGCATCCAAGTGCTAAACTTGGAAGAATCAGACTCATGACATGCTTTACAACAATCCACATTTTTCTGTGACCGCTTAACCAAACTGAATGGGGTTTTCTGCAAAATAGAACTAAGATGTTATATTTTAAGACCCTGAAGTAGCATATAGACAATATTTAATCATATTGGGTGTTATCAATGCGAAAATCTGATTGTTATTTTTGGGGGGACATACTGTAAAATAAAGCGTTCTTGCGGATCACTCTGCAATGTTTGTTTTTATAACTGAAACGACAACAAAGACATTAATCTCCCCAGATGATACCTCCTCGCCTGAACTTGCTGGGGGCCCCACTCCTGACGAAGGTTGGTTGATTGTTAGAAACGCTACCAACACCTTGCAGCTCTGCAGCGGGAACCTCCCCTTGGCTGACACCGTGTGCCATCAGCTCGGCTTCCCTGGAGCACGTGCTATTCACAGTCGGGACTGTCAAGAAGAAGTTTGTGAACACTGGCAAAACGATACCCTGTGGGTGGAGAGTGTGACATGTTCCAAGTGTAAGTTGTATGAAAACATGAAATCTACTTGAAATTAAAAAAGAATCAATTAACTTGATATGGGTTACTGGCAAAACGAATACCTCATGTTGACCCTAAATATATTACATAATATAGTTATATAAAATTTGTGTACATTGTCATATAAGTAAGCGCAGTGAAAAGATATACATCATTACAAATTCATAGTGGCTTTAAAGGGACTGTACAGTACTGGTTGAGGTAGGGATTCATGCTTTGAACATTCCTAAGTGAGATAATGAAAACCCTCTTATGAAATATGAAAGAGCATGTAATTTCAAAAAGGATTCAACGTTTATTTGAGGAAAATTGGTTTTCAAATGGCTGAGATATCCCAAAAAGTGCTAATAATAAAAGGCGACATGCCACAACTTTATTAGGATCTCTTTGTTTCACCTTGTTTTTGGATATCTCAGCCATTTCAAAACCGATTTTCATCGAATAAACTTTTGATACCCCTTAGAACCGCATGCTCTGTGACATCTCATGTGGTTTCTGAATATCTCACAAAATGTTAAAAGCTAAATCTACACCTCGACCAAAACTGTACACACCCTTTAAAAAAGTTGTAGATAATATTTTCATGCGCAAGTGAGATGGTCTTTCCATTATAAAAGATACCACGTCATGTGTATGTTTGTGAATGAATGTAAAAGCATCATTACTTTCCCTAAATTTCTATCGACATCTTTGTTTATCATTTATGTATCTTAACTTATTTTATGTAAATGTGATTTATATACATACATAATTATTATACATATATACCATACAAACAGTCCGTATTTAGGGAGCAGCAAAAGCATAACAATAAAGAAAATAAGAAATGAAATAATGAAATATAAAATAAATATCAGCCGATGAAACCCGCAAGTGCCGCATAACCATTGCGTAAAATAACTTAAGTGAACATAAACTTTTAACTAAAGAGGTCAATTTTTTTCTTATGCTGAAACCCTCCCATAGAAATAGTTACGGTACTGCACACATATACATATATTTTTATGACATAACCAAGTTTCCCAGAACTTTTTCTCAAACCTATGAGATTCGATGTCTTCAAATCTACTGCAGATGCCTTTCGATTCCAAGACTGCACATTCCAACTCACCAACATGTGTAATGTGTGGAGAGAGCATTACATTAAATGTCAAAGTGAGTTATCTGATATCTTTCAATCAATTAGCACTTCTGTATATCAGTTCGTTCAGTTAGTTGAAACGTGGGTTTTATGCATTTTGTCATTCTTTAAGCAAATATAAGTCATGTGCCTCCCTTGACAACTGAATGGTGATTACGTAGTACAGAAACAAATGCAATTGTAGCAGTTCTCTTTTGCGTGTCAAAAATGAAGTGATAATTTAACGATTCAGATCGACACCAGATTAATGATTTCAGTGTTTTCATTGGTATTAAAAAAGAAATCTGACATTGGATCTATTTTGACAACGTGCATATATAAGTATTAAGCCAGTTCATTTCATTATGAAAGAAAAGGCAAATAACAATAATTGAATAAGGCTGCGGCGAGGCTCTATGTTAACATAGAGGGAGTTGAGAAATATAAAAATACCTAGGCATAGAGCACTCTGTTCAACATGTGATGATATTTTCTATTTGGCAGAGCCTGGGTACGTTGGCTGTTTGGAAATTGACACCGAACTGCCGCTAGGGGTACTAGTCGACAATGTGTCAGCCTGTATATCTCACTGTGAATCAAGGAGAGAAGAGACTTCCCTTCTAGCCATACACGCCAGGCAGAATACATGTCACTGTGTGACGGAATCTGACATTGATTTGAGAGACTATTCTCAGCTTTGTCATCCTGGTCTTGATATAAATGAGAGACTTGGATCTATCTCAGACTGTGACGAGTGCTCTGAGTCTGCCGTCTATAATAGTAAGTAGGAATGATAGTTAATGTCTGCATATCGCTATAACGCTCATCTTGTACACGTAGTATTGCATGATCATTTCCACACATCGAGCGCTTAGATTGATTACATAAACTGTTACAGTAAAAGAACAAATACCCCGTTTGTTTGTTTGTTTTTTTAATGGCGCATTAACAAGATTGTTTGCTTTATAAATAAGCAAGTTATTCTTCAGTTGCAATTTCATTTCGCTAGAACTAGAGCTAAAGCTTTTAGGATCCATTCACTATTACCATTAGAATAAAACTTGTCATTTTAAAGCCATGCATGAGATGATATAAATCATATTCTATTGTATCTTGTTTCCCTCCATGATAACCAAACCAACCCAATGATCTTTGTTAGTAGCTGGACTTTTTTAAAAATACGATAAGAAAAGATGTTAAGAATATGTTGTGTTCATTTTACATGAAGTCGAGTAATCATGACTTTGTTTATTGTGTCCTCGACTTCCACACCTGTCTCCTTGTTCACAATTGTTCTTCTTTTCACCTGATTTGTTTGCTTTTTGTTTGTTTAATGCCAGTTCCCGCAGGCCTGTGTGGAAAGCCTGACGCCGTCTGCAATGGTGCATGGATTGTAAATGACTCGAGATACGGGTCAAACATCACTATACAGTGTGACACAGGCTATGAACTGGAAGACAATACGACTTCAACTCTACAGTGTCTTGAAGGAGAGGGATCGGTGTACAACCCTGTGTGGAATGGAACAGCACCAGTCTGTCGACCAAAGCCAGTTTCAAGTACGAGGCATATGCCTCTCTGTATCTAAATTAGGAGTATATCATTTTTTTAAATGATAATCATTCATTTTCAATCAAATAGTACAAGAAACATCAATTCACTTTAGTATATCCGTACAAACATAAAACAATAATTCCCTTAAAGATAAGAGAAATAATTATACATTTTCATGTTTCAATATAACAAATGAAATGGCAATAGTACAGCAATTACCGAAAGGAAAATATGGAAATATCACCCAAAACCATTCTCCCTAGATAACCTATTTACCCTTCCTAACCATAAGCTGTTCTAAACTATTTTTTTTTAACATAAAGACCTCATACCCAGCCCATCATTGCGTTTAGCATGTTACAAACGTTCCCAGTGCGTGTCTACACGCAGGAACAATAATTCCCAAATCAGAAGATCTGCAAAGAGATTTGATTATCATCGATATACAATAACATGTATTGTAAATGTTTAGCATGTCACAGATATTGAAATATATTGACATTATATCTAGCGTGAGTTTTTTTTTGCCCTCTGAATTCAAGAACTTTTAATGGACAGAATGGCAAGAAAACAAGACATAATCTCTTTACCTTGCAAAACATGTATCACCTTTGTATAGTTGCATGTTTATAGTTAGATGTTTTTAACATTGAATTACTTTAGAAACTATCAACATGCAGTATCTTTCCAACTTTCCTCAGCTGTGCCAACATGTACCACTTTCATCAAAGCTTGTGAGGAGAAAACCTTGACAGCATCTTGCCTTGTCAACAAAGCATGCGGTAAAGCCAAACCTCACCATAGGACGTGTTTAAAGTAGCTTTGTTTTGTAGTAAGCTTACATGATTCAGGTATGAGTAGTATGTATGGTGTCTGTTTTATGTGGTTTGTAGGTCTAGAAAATTGGTTAAGAAATAAAAACAAGAGAAAAAAATGTGGTCGGTAAGTCAATTATTTTTTTGCGTTTATATTTGTTTTATTTCCTTTTCTTCATTGATGAACGGTGCTTTGTCTTTTATACATCTAGGTAGATCTGTAAAGGTGTCATTTACTTTCTAATAATGACGTTTACTCTTGTACCAACCATTTCTTTCAAAGTACATTTACCTTCGATTACGTCAGATATTTGCATAAATTCAAGCAACGAATTCGTAAGCAATGTAATGGAACGAGAACAAACATCCTAATTCTCTTTCATGACTGAATAAAAGCGCTATATAGTACACACAGAGAAATTAGGGTTCTATTAGGGTTCATATTTTCACCCTACGAGCAAATCTAACTAAAAGGCACCTTATAGGGTTTGGGATGGGTGTAGGGGTGCAAATCCGAACCCTAAAGGGAGCCAAGTCTTAAGGGTTCGAATTTGGAACCATTCCATAGTCTTTCCCGAAAGCTGACATGTGGGTGTTGAATGGTGTTTGCTTGAAATGCCACACTATTTTTGGATATTATCGTATATTTTTATTTGAAAATATAACTACACGTTGTTAAAGAGTAACAGTGTCATCAGTAATACTGTACTAAAAAAATTACTACTTGAATTAAACATTTGTTTTTTCTTCTCGCACCGGGATCAAGAATATCATTTCAATGACGTTATCATAGAGTACACGTATTATGCGTGCACGCGTGGACCGTTCAGCACTTGGTCAATGGCAAAGCTAAAATCGCATGCGCACACCACGCCGTTGGTCGCGCGGTATACGTACGTACGTCCATACTACTGACGTTCCTCGTTTGAAATGGACAGACGACCGTGAGGTTGGGATGATGAATTAATCTTTTTGATGAGCCAAACGTTGTGAGTAGATAGTTGTACTATAATTCCGTTGAAAATATTTCACAGTAATCGATGATGATATGTGTGAATTATGCTAATCGAATGCTGAGTGGTGAAAACTGATGCGAAAGAGTTGTATCGAGGTACATGTGTACTTACATGTCAGAAGTGCGATCATACATATCAGGTACATACAGTAAAGCATAGCGAATAAGTCAATGAAAGTGCACGGTAATACGGAAAGCCTCAACCAAGGTACTAACTACGACCAACAGCCCCATACGCATAGCCATAGCGTAATTACGCTATGCGTATGGGGCTGCTGGACGCAGTTACCAAGGTACGTACGTAAATAGGTGACCGGATATAGTCGCATCATATTCGTTAATAGGAATTATTACGTTTGAGCCGAGTTGAGGCTCAGTTGGATATTGGTTTCTGTGAAGTTGACACGAAGAACGATGTAGGCATGTATGATGTGCCTAATGAAGAAAAATAGCGTTCCTGGTTCATTTAGGAGAATTTAAGACATGTATGAAGATTGAAGTCAGAAAATTTAGGTTGGCCTTGACTCCTTGTTGTCTATCAATGAAAATAGAATGTGTGTTATAAATTAGCAATGCCATAGTCACAGAGCATAAGCAATGATACACGATATGTGAATTTAGATAATATCTACTGGAGAAGTTGCATGTGCTAGACATGACATAAAATAAGTCACACAAACAAGGTATGTAAACGGTAAATCACTTCAGAAGTACAACTACTTGATCCCATAGATATTCCAATATTGATTGTATGTTGAACTTTGTTTTATTCAATTACAGGTTGAGCCTTGCTGATCCATGCTGATGCATGGTGTTAGCTTGGTCTCATACTGGGCCAAAGGGACCTGTGATTATTCATCATCGAGTTCACTATGCATCAAGTTCAATAATGGTCTTCAGGATGAGTGATGCAGGTCAACATCGAGAGACTGGTGAGCCATATAGGACGCCAGAGCTGGAGATGGAAGATGTTCAGGATGTCAATCCTGGTTCCTCGTTGAGTCAGTGTGGAAGCCATGCCAGTCCTTCTGAGAGTGATGGCCAGAAGGGCATACTATTTGGCAGCTGAAGCAGGTGCTATAGAAACGCATCAAAAACTAGAGCTCGAGGAGTTTCGACTTATGCAGCGTAAGATGAGATTAGCTATGAAGACCAAGCTGCAGGTTGCTGAAGCAGAGGATCAGATATACCTTGACTACGAGAACAAGAAGTTGGGAGTCGGCTTTCCTGTGAAAGCAGAGGATGAAACCTTGCTGTACCCAACTGAATGCGCCAACCAACCAGTACACACGAGTACACCGATTTCCCTGACTAGAGAAGTAGCAAAAACGTTATTTTCAAATTTTCTTTGACTTTTAGCAGATATAGTCCAAAAGCCAATAAGATCATCAGCATCATGTAGTATCCCTGAACCAGGTTTGATGAAAGCCCATCAATTTTTCCGTAGATACATCCGCACAGACCGGGAGACAGACAGGCAACCTGAAAACATATGCCTCCGGCACCATTCAGGGCAGACGCATAATAATGAGACTCCTATGCCATAGGCTATGTCATGTATGTTTAAACCATATAAAATTTGAGACGGGTCACATTGAATCCCCCCCCCCCCCCCATTAGAATTGCTAAACACCACGGCTCTAGAAACATCTTTCCATTTTAATCCAGAAAGTAATCACCTCCCTGTTTTTAGCCGAGGGTGAGCATGAAGCCACTCCATGAAATGAAGATTAGCATTTTTTTATTTTTTGCAAAATATATGTGAAAATGTCTAATTTCATAGATAACGATAACTATTTATTCTGTCTTCTAAACTGTTGTCAGGTTATTCCCTTTCTTAGAATGCACTGGGCTTGAATATTTACAAGAATACTCTAAAGAAATATATAATAGAAAAATACAAGAGAACGAACTGGCAAATTACAAATTTAAACACAACCTAAAGAGAACTTGACTTCTATTCACTTTTATCTGTTTTCTTTTTTTTTTTGGGGGGGGGGGTGGATTATGGATGAAAATATGAATCTGCTAATGGATATGAAATACTCAAATTATGCTTTCCATTATATTTCATACTAGATGGGGTTAGTTTGTATTGTTCATATATTAGATATTTCTTCACCATCGATAGCCTCAGTGCTTCAATAACACATGCACACTTTGAATTGATTGTTTAAGTAGGGAACAAAAAAAAAATAAGTCGCCTGCTGTTTTTTGTAGTAGACAGCCACACAATGTATGTCAATTTTGAGCAATCTCTGGCAATGCAATGTCATAAGTGGAGTAGCTTTGTGACACTTGACAGAAGCATGATTTTCTCACAAACCCTTTATGTATATAAGGATTGAAAAATAGAGTTTGTTCCAAAACCTGAGAAAACTCAACATATCATATCTACTTTTTTTGCATATAAAAGAACACTGGACTTCACTCTTTAAGAAGGCAGAAACTACATGTATTATCATTGCCCTTACATACGTCAGTGACTTGTTGAGGAAATGTGCATGTTTTACCTAAAAGAAAAAAAAAAGTGAAATTCTCTTTAGGTTTTCCTTGAATTGTTCTACGCATGTGACATCATAAACTCTTCTCACTCTGCTGCGACTGCACAAATGATTTAAAGATTATTAACTTTTGAACTGAATGTCCGCTTTTCACTTTTTTTACTGATGTGTTCTAATAGTATAAGCCAGTTCGGGGTACCAGTTTGAGCATGTGCGGAAAAAGGTTATTTGTACCGAGAGACAGGTTGGTTTTTTAATTTCACTGAGATAAGCATCTGTAATGCTAGGATTATTCATGGAATCCTTATAAATGGTGCCTGCCAGTACATCCACTTGACAGCAAGCCTGGTATTTGGCAATGTTAACACACAAAAAAAGTTTGTTAACATATTCAAAACAGCACTTAATAAAATAGATGATTCCCTAAGTGTTGATTGACGAACCATACTGGTCACTTCATCTACACTGGTTAGGTTCATTCTTTGTTTGAATATGAGTTCCATAAATGGCTATGGTGGGCAAGCTGCTGCATTATGTCACTTTGAATTGAGTGAAGTGCCTAACCAACTGAGAAAAATGAAAGGTCAGTTGTACCTATGTGCACATGAGCTATCTCCGGACTGGCTTATTGCTGCGCATTCACTCAATCCACATGTAGGTCTATATGAAGGTGGACTTGCCCTCTAACTCTGATTATAATTTTAAGCTTTCTTTAAGTAGGTTGTATAAAGTGCTGATATATTTGTGTAAGGTTTGGTGAAAATTAAGTGTCAAAATGATTGGAAGAGTTGTGAGACTGTAACATCAACACTTGAGGTATTTCTCATGCATGATCATAAATCTATGTAAAATATTGATGGTAATACATGTAGTAATAATGATAATGATAATAATAATAATAGTAATAATAATGATGATGATAGTAATAATAATATATTTTGCTTCTGATCATTATGCTTGTGATGGTGCCAATACCAATACCTGCTTTATGAATGTGAAAAATCGACTGCTCTTTACAATATTTTGAATGTTGGGGCTAAACTGCATACATTGTGTAATTATATTTATGGTCTACTGAGTACAATGTGCTTCTTGTTTCCATCGCTTGAAAAAACAACAACAATGTATCAAAAAAATTGTTTTTAAACTTGTCTCACAAGACATATTCCTTCCTCTTTATGTCCAGTTTGTCATACCACTGATTGGTTAACTTTATTTTCCCTTTCTGAGGTTACATTTTCTGTGGAATTGTTAAATGTTAATTTGATGCAATGAAAAGTGTTTTCAGATGTGCTACTGCCCAAGATTTATTGGGACATATCATTGTGCATAAAAAAGTAACCAAATTTAGATGTGCATTCTTCAAACCTGAAAAATGAAAAACAATATGTGAAGTATACTAATTGTATAATGGCGCACATTCGCTAGCTCTCAAGTTTGGAATTGGATGGAATATGTCAGTACAAGTAGTGAGTTTCAAATATATATGACAGAACTTTGCCATACCCTTCATTGTTTTGGCAATAACTTGTGTACGAGAAATCAGAGTTGACATATCGCTGTTAATGTCTAAGAGCGTCATAAAGGTGCTTTTGATTACACATAAAGGTGCTTAAGATGTACCGGTAAATTCAAGGTACATATCTATGATCCATTCTAGAAGTAGAAGGACAATGTGAAAGATATTTGTCACATAGTTTACTATTACTCTGCACAAGCTTCAGGGATTTTTTAAATAAAAAGAATTAGTGCTTTTTGTCAATGTGGTAACTTCCTTTAAAAGAAGAAAAAGTAATCATTTGATGGAAAGAACAAATATTTTTTTGCTTTTTCAATGTACTGACCAAATTTCATACATTTTTGATTTACATTGCCCTTTTTATGACAAAATATGCATCTCGTATTAGAATTTGTAGAAATACAATGTATATTTGATGTTCACTTTAAAGTAAACCATGAAAAAGAAAATCGCTGTTAACTTGTCCCTCTTCCATTAGACATATATTAAAATGTTAATCATTTATATGTAAGTATGCACTGTATTCATCATGTTTATGTTCTATTTGTTGTTGAATTGAAGTCTCTGACTTCATTTTTCGAAAGATTGTGGATTTAATTGACTGAGAAACTGTGTGTAAATCTATGCATGCTATTTTGCGTCATGTCTGGAGTGTTGCCTTAGGTAATTGTTTGTGAAGTCAGTGAAGGCATCCAGTAGACATTAGGTAATTGTTTGTGAAGTCAGTGAAGGCATCCAGTATATAATTATTTTGGTTTAAAAAAAAAGGTTATAATTTTCACCATATGGGGTGCAGAAAGGTAACCCTATATAGAGACGTGTGCAAATTGTATTGCATCCTATATTGCGGTGACTTTATCACCCCATAGGGTGCAAAATTACAACAATAACAATATGAACCATAATGGGTGCAGGTATGAGGTGCAGAAAGGGAACCCTGTATAGAGGTCCATATTTGCACCTTATAGGGTGTTGAATATAGGGTGCTAAATAAGAACCCCCCAAAATAGAACCCTAAATGGAGCCGCTGGTGTTACAACGATATGAACCAGAAAGGGAGCAAATTTGCACCTGAATTTTTGTTCACCATATGGGGTGCAGAAAGGGAACCCAATGTAGGGGTGCAAATATGCACCAGATATGGTGTTGAATATAGGGTGCTAAATAAGCACCCCCCAAAATAGAACCCTAAATGGAGCCGCTGGTGTTACAACGATATGAACCCTATTGGGTGCAGAAAGGGAACCCAATGGAGGGGTGCAAATATGCACCATATATGGTGTTAAATATAGGGTGCTAAATAAGCACCCCCAAAAATAGAACCCTAAATGGAGCCGCTGGTGTTACAACGATATGCACCCTGTAGGGTGCAAATTAGAACCGTAATTTCTCTGTGTGTGGGAGGAAAGTGGCAGCAAAAATATGAATACGTTTTGTTCTTGTTGCTTTTTTTTTTGCTTGTCAGATGACTTTCGGCGGAAAATGAGACCTTAAAAGTATGAAAACATTTTTCTTTTTGCTTTTGAAATATCTGTGAGAGGGAGCGGAACGACCGAACGGGGGGGGGAGGGTGTGTATCCCTCTCCCACACGAGGAAGATTTTGCATTTTCAGACCTGAAATTCAGCGATCTGGTGCACACTTTTGGTGAAATTTTGTTTTCTTTTCTTTAAAAAACAATAAGAAAATGAAATATTCACAATATATTATTGAATGGCTAAATCGTGGTATTTCAGATCTTGCTCCGCCTGTGCGACATCACTGTGAAGGCCTACTAAATAATGGCGCCTATCACCGGCGTAGACAGGACTTGATCTTAGGAGGAGCGGTTATGTGCCACGGAGGGAGCGAAGCAAGCGAGGGGGAGGGGGAGGGTATGGTAGGGAGGTTTCCTCATCCCACGATGATATCTTTTTGCATTAATGATTTAGACATTTTACAGTCCTAAAACTGCCATTTGTAGCTATATTTTTCGCCTTGGAAACTAAGGAGGGCCGCACCGGGCGCAACTGCTGTCAATCACTGGCAGCAACATCAGGAGAATGGCATAGCAATTAAATGCGAGCGAGCGGAGCGAGCGAGCTTGAAATTTTTGACACTTTACAGTCTAAAAACTGCCGTTTGTAGCTATATTTTTCGCTTTGGAAATGAAGGGGGGCCGCACCGGGCGCAACTGCTGTCAATCACTGGCAGCAACATCAGGAGAATGACATAGTGGTTAAATGCGAGCGAGCGGAGCGAGCGAGCATGAAAATTTTTGACATTTTACAGTCCAAAGACTGCCGTTTGTGGCTGTATTTTTTCGCTTTGGAAATTAAGGGGGGGGGGCACACCGGGCGCAACTCCTGGCAATTACTGGCAGCAACATCAGGAAAATGGCATAACGATTAAATGCGAGCGAGCGAAGCGAGTGAGCTTGAAAATTTTGATATTTTACAGTCTAAAAAAACTGTCCTTTGTGGCTGTATTTTTTTTTTTGCTTTGGAAATTAAGGGGGGGGGGGGCGCACCGGGCGTAAACTGCTGGCAATTACTGGCAGCAGCATCATGAGAATGGCATAATGATTAAATGCGAGGGAGCGAAGCGAGTAAGCTTGAAAATTTTGACATTTTACAGTCTAAAAAACTGTCGTTTGTGGCTGTGTTTTTTTCGCTTTCGAAATTAAGGGGGCGTACCGGGCGAAAACTACTGGCAATTACTGGCAGCAGCATCAGGAGGATGGCATAATGGTTAAATGCGAAGGACCGAAGCGATCGAGCTTCAAAATTTTGACATTTTGCAGTCCAAAAACAGCCGCTTGTAGTTATATTTTTCACTTTGGAAATTAAGGAGGCGCACCGGGCGAAAACTGCTGGCAATTACTGGCAGCAACACAAGGAGAATGGAATAATGATTAGTAATGCGAGCGAGAGAAGCGAGAGAGCTTCAAAATTTTGACATTTTACAGTCCCAAAACTGCCGTTTGTAGCTATATTTTTCGCTTTGGCAATTAAGGGGGGCGCACCGGGCGCAAATGCTGTCAGTCACTGGCAGCACTGAACATCAGGAGAATGGCATAGCGGTTAAATGCGAGAGAGCGGAGCGAGCGAGCTTTAAAATTTTGACATTTTACACTCCAAAAACTGCCGTTTGTAGCTATATTTTTCGCTTTTGTTTGTCCCACTTTTATGGGGGAACCACCCCCCCCCATCGACGCCTCTTCATAATATGAGGGTGCTTTTGTTAAGTGAAAGATCTGCTCCACACTCTTTGATAAATTAGGGAAATATACGTCAATATCAAAAAAGTGCACAAAATTTATCGAAAGGATCCTGTATAGCAGAGCATTTGCATGTTTATGATTGCAATACAACGATCTGGTGCATAATTCTGGCGATATTTGGACAATATTTTCCATTAAGAAAGTTCGAGATTTGTCCTCATCTCGGGAATTGCTTGGGGGATAAATGATTTGTCTGCCTAAACACATCCGCATAGGGGCGGGGCAAATGCCCCTTTGCCGCCCCCCCCCCCCCCCAATAGATTCGACGCCCCTGATCTTCCGTGGGTATGCCCATAGATGCATCCTGACTGAGTCATCAGTCACTGTCGTTTCTCAATAATGATTCAGGAAATGGAAGGGGTTCAATTATGGCGATATCTTTTTTGTTATTGTTTGTTTGTTTGTTTGTTTGTTTGTTTTCGTACATATTTTGCAGATGGTCCCCAGTTACTCGCGTCATAGGATGTTTACATGTAGGCCTATACTATTTGACGTTGTCAACGTCTGAGCCATACCTCGCAGTGTATGTCGATGTTACTTTCTTCGCGAGCGAGCGAAGCGAGCGAGCGCCTGAGAAAATTGTGTATACATTTTCCTACAAGATAGCATATATTGTTCAGCTCTGTTACCTGTCTGAAGGCCGGCGTACAAACGTCATGCAATATGCCAACATTGATACATATCACATTTCTGCTTCCTCCATTTTTTTCCTAAAAATTCAGGGGGGGGGGGATGATTGTACAGGCCATCCCCCCTCCTCCATTTCAGGGGGGATATATCCCCCCATCCCCCCCCCCCCCCCCCCCCGGGAATTACGCCCATGATCGACACGATTACAGCAAAGTTAAACATTGTCAAGAAAATAAAGTCTGCGTGGGAGTTATCCCCTGAACATCTCCCTTAGATTCCCTTAACATAACGAGATTTATGTTAAAGTCGGCCATTCACTTGTACACATTTCTATTAAGCAAATGTAGAACGTTCATTAATGCTCTCAGAGTTACAGCTTGGAGATTTGTGAATTTCATCTGACGAAATGTGTCAGCCTTCTGATTTGGACAGCCTTATAGATAAGGTTCAATCATATCATTATATTTATATAATTTATTTTATCCGGTGATTACAGACGAATGATTTGCAGAATTTTGTATAATTGTACCCCCAAGACACGGAAATAAATCACCCATATTAGTTTTTGTTGTATTCACAGTTAAAAGATAAAGATATATTAATAGGTTGAATGTTTGAAAATTGATGTTGATGTAAATTATGTTATATGATGTTCTTCAGTTTTATAATGCTGGCAAAAAGATGCCTCTCTTGTGTGTTAGGTATACCAAGGCCAAGTCTCGATCTTCACGCGCCGGCCTGCAGTTCCCCGTCGGCCGAGTTCATCGCTTCCTTCGCAAAGGCAACTACGCCCAGATAGAGTAGGCGCTGGTGCACCAGTGTATCTAGCTGCTGTTCTGGAATACCTGACCGCAGAGATTCTGGAGCTGGCAGGAAACGCGGCACGCGATAAGAAGAAGAAGATATGTCATTTTGAATGCTGTTTATGTAATTGCATATTGAAAACTGAAACTTAAAGAGTCCATGGGCCAGTCTTTTAGCCCGATTTCACTCAACAATAATTGTATGAAGTAAATTGCGATTAGTCTTCTGAATAATAATAATAATAATAATAATAATAATAATAATAATAATAATAATAATTGCATTTATATGGCGCTTCATACTGGCGTTTCTAAGCGCACTTGAAGTAATGAGAGGATCGATATTTGGACTGAAGCCTGACGCATATTTTCTTTTTTTTATAGTAATCAGCTTGTTTCTTTCTCTCTCTCTCTTTTTTCTTTTTCTTTTTTTGCAGCATTCTTAAAACAGCTATGAGGAAGACAATTCTTACATGCATAATCATAATCATATTTATTTTATAAAGTTGCGAATTCGCCTTGGAAAGAAATATTTCATACCATGTCTCCGTATTAGCACTTTCATTTTGAACCCATCCTTACGTGATTGTGCGCAGACGAGCAAGAGGTACATTATGGGGGTTCCATCTTGTGTTTTGCTTTATTTAGTCAGACACTGTGGTTGTAAAAATGACATAGTGAGATTTTTTTGTCTATGGGAAAAAAATAACTGGGTACTCCCACAAGTACTTAATTTGGAATATGCACATGTACGTTTGTGTGTGTGTGAGAGTGTGTGTGTGTTTGTGTGTATGTGTATGTGTGCATGTACGTGTGTGTGGATGTTTAAAATATTTGAGCACACAGGGTGCAATACACGGCTAATAGTTGTAGGTACCATTGTTTGTAACTTGTTCTGGATCCTTCTCCTGAAGACAGGAGCGCCAAACGCCAGATGAGCCTGACCAATAGAGCTTCCCTCCTTTTGTGTCATACGCTACGTCGCGTGGTCGTTCCGTCAGATTGATAAACACGGTGAATTCGAGTCTTTCAAGGTCAGCCACCAGAATCCGCTGATTGTGGTTGTCGGTGACGAACATCCTCGGAATAGCTATTCGGACAAAAATGCCAATTGACATTTACATTAGAATGTGCTAGAATGAACGCAAACAAAGGAAAACTGACCACATGTGAACATAATCTGTTATTGGAATATTGAGAAAACCCGGCTTCGATAAAATCTCATTTTCTTTGCTCAATTTTATATCAAAAAATTATGTAGAATTAAACAGATAAACAAAACCCATCATTTTCTGATCCATCTTTATTTGTTTTAAGACAATGATTATACGAGTGACATTTGCCAGGAGTAAACTCTACATGTACATGTAACAGGTATGTCTAAACAACAGGGAGATTTGCTCACTGAGTCCAATCACAGTTGTTGTTTTTTTCCCTGACGCGCGGTAATTAATCACAAAATCAGAATGACTACTGACATGATAGTCAATCAAGGTATTGATTGATTCAGCAGCATTCGTTGGCGTGTTTTTGCTTTGACAATCATTGTTTTTCAACGAATTCAACAAATTGTAAGGGAAATAGCTCTTGATTCCTTTATACCCGTTCTTGTAAACATAAACATTTTTTACATGATGACTTCATCCTAAAATATTTTCATACCTTGACACGAAATGTGCTTTTTGCACCAAGGATGGTTCGTGTAATTTTGTGTTATATTTTCCTTTCTATTTCCTTCCTTGAATTCCTATTTACTGCGGGATGCGATAATTACATATAAATCGAAAACAAGAAATCGAGAAATGAGAACAATTATTGAATGATCAAAAATCTTCTTCAAAATAATTGAGTATCTGAATATAAGAACGACCCAAGTCCATGGAAGGCCATTTCGAGTAAACTTAAAAAAAAAACTTCATATCTTTTTTATTTGTCCAATGATATTCTATTTAACTGTGATGGGAAGGCAACATTGCATACACAAATTAGAACATATATTATTATGACAATCAACATTTACATTAATTGTGGAGAGGCCATTTTGTGTGATGGACTTGGGTCGTTCTTTGAATCATATGGACTTGGGTCGTTCTTTGATTCATATACATGATATTCTGCTATAGAGATGAGAGAAGGATGAGAGAGGGCGCTATAATATGAATGTAAGAATGACCCAAGTCCTTCATTCTTACATTCATATAAGCTTTAACTCATTCATTTCAGGCACTTCCGGGGGTAATTAGGATTTATCAGTTATACACAAGATGAGTCCATGCATAAGCTACAATTTCCCATGTCAAACTGAATTTGGCCAAAAATTGGACTTGGGTCGTTCTTATATTCAGGTCTTCAATTATTCTAGAAGTTCGTTATTCCGAAAATGAAACAAGGATCATTAGGGCGAAGGTTCCGAAAATGAAACTGGTTTTGAAATTTCGAGGGTTCGTTAGTACGCACCTCGTTGTAACAAGAACAGTTGATTGACTATGGTGTGTTTGGCTTTCATTTTATTTTAATCATTGTGTGTGTGTGTGTGTGTGTGTGTGTGTGTGTGTGTGTGTGTGTGTGTGTGGTTCGAGGCACTTGGTTGCAGAAGTTGGATGCGGAAACAAATGACGGTCTAATACCAATCTCCTGTATTTAGGAAGTAGTCACACATTATCTAAAA
The DNA here is from genome assembly GCF_040938485.1 of Diadema antillarum. Classification (NCBI taxonomy): domain Eukaryota; kingdom Metazoa; phylum Echinodermata; class Echinoidea; order Diadematoida; family Diadematidae; genus Diadema; species Diadema antillarum. The sequence goes on along the minus strand of NW_027271031.1, from coordinate 224,077 downwards.
CACACGCACACACACAACTCACACGCGCACACACACTCACACACACACACACACACATACACACACACACACACACACACACACACACACGCACACATTTGTGGTAAGATCCTAAAATGGCATTCAAATGCTCCATCCTTGACATGTTTCAAGAACCAACGGGCTCCCGTATTCCTTGAGAAATGTATTTCATTCTTGATACAGGACTAAAAGTCAGGAAACAAAAAGTGTGTTGTTTTTTTTTCAAATTCATGAAATTCTTCCGTTGAGACGTTTCCATGCAACTGATTGATAAATTTCCTTAGAGCGACGTAGATAACCACTGAATTGATTGGTATTTAATAATAGCCATGACACAAATCATGGGACCACACACTTGAGCAGGATTCGAACCTACGACCTCCTGATCTCCCAACAGGCGTCATCTCCAGCAGGCCATCGAGGCTCCTCCCAACAGCAAGTGTTGGTTCTAATCGTTATACAGCATGCAGCGGGCACCGCGTAATTGGCTACTATTGGCTACCATTAAACACTGATCAATTGTGTGCTTATTTACGTCGATGTTGGGTAATTTGTCAATCACTTGCATGAAAACATCTCGACGGAAGAATTTCATGAATTTGAATAATTACGTGGCGCCCACTGCATACTATAAGGATGGGAACCACCATTTGCTGTCGGGCGGAGACTCGGTGGTCAGGTGGAGATGACGCCTGTCCGGTGATCAGGGAGTCATAGGTTGGAATCCTGGTCGAGTGTGCGCGCCCGGCCATGATGTTTTGTCATGGCTACTATTAAGCATTTATCAATTCAGTGACTACTAACAAGAAATGTGTCTTCATTTACAAATTCATCGGCAGATTGCTATTCGCTACTCGAAAATATTTAATTCCATCTCCCCTGTTTGGTAGTTCGACCCGTTATGACCCGATAAACACAGACACGAGTACATATTGACATGGTCCTGACACTTTCTTCCATTCAGACAAGGGTTGCTATCACATTCATCAATATCTGTAAATTGAGAAATGTAGATTATGATTAGAATGTATCATCTTATCAATAAACAAGGAAAAAGTCAACGGAATGTACACGCAAAAACGCAAAAGCATACACTTTAAACGGAAAGCAGAATATTGGCCCCGAGTTTTAATGGCCCATAAAAAGAGTCTCATCTTAGAACCGAATAGATTTACACGCCTTCAAACAGTAAAAGCCTATAATGTAATAAGAATGCTCAGTTATACAAACCACCAAATAGGTAGCATATTAGTAAAGTAGTATGAATTAGTTTTAGTTATTCTAATCATTTAAGAAAATATTTGGACAGAGAAAAGTTTTTCGTCATCGTGTCCATTAACAAATTCATCAGCAGATTGCGTGCGACTTGCAAAGAACAATTTTTGCTACCCGGAGGTCCCCGCAGATGACCCGCACATGACACTACCTTGCAAGTATCTCACCCGTAGTTACCCGGAGTTGAGCACGCAAGTCAAGCACGCAGGACAATTTTTGCAGGCGGACAAGGATTTTGGCAGATTCGCATGCGTCTTTCTTGCTGGATCCGTGCTACTTACGCTTTAGTTAAGTCCATTCCGTTTGACATGCGTGTAGGCGCATGGGTGGAGAGTGAGGGCTGACAACTCAGTGAAGGAATTCCTCTGAAGGAATTTGATATGGCAGATATCCCACAAAATGCCGTGCAGATGACACGCGCTTCCGGCGCAAAAGCATAGATCCACGAGCAACTTACGTACTTCAAGCGAGTCAACTGGCCGTGATTTGCGGCAGCTACGGGCCTCCTACTGATGTTCTGCGTGGACCTCTGCGTTCAATCCCGCGACTCATCCGGAAAAGTTTTGGTCATGCTCAAAACTTGGCTGCGGGTAAATTGGACTTGCGTGCGCACTTCCGGGCAACTGCGGGCGAGATACGCGCAATGTACTGTCAGGTGAAGTCCAACTGTTGGGAGGTCCGGGTAGCAAAAAAAAAAAAAAAAAAAAAAAAAGAGGAAAAAACAGTCCCCGCAAATAAACCCACAATGCTTTCCCAGACACGACGGGACAAGGCCTCGAATATGCTCACAACTCGTTCCAGGCGAGTCGCGGGGGTTTGCCCGCAGAGGTGTACGTAGAACGCCAATAGTAGGCCCTTATCGGCAGCACCTCGCTAGCAACTCATACGAGGGTACTTCGCAACTGCAGCGCATGTACTTCGCAGCCCCCGTATGTCGCTCGTACCTGGAAACGGATCGGTTTCGAGGCTGTCACGCAGGTCACACGGAATACATGCAAGTAGCAGTTAAAGTAGCACGCGTCTAGCAGGTAAGACGCAAGTACTTAATTCGCCAACATCCTTGTCCGCCCACAGAAAATGTTCCTGCTTGCTGGAAAATCCCTACTCGCTATAAGCCCGAGTAGCTTACCCGGAAAGGTGTGAGAGGGGTGTAGAGCCCACTAATGTCAAAATCGCCCACTAATGTCATAACACGTCGACGACAAATGTCATAGCAACCACTAATGTCTCAACACGTCGACGACAAATGAAAAAATCGGATCAACCACTAATGTCATAACACGTCGACGACAAATGTCAAAATCGGATTAACCACTAATGTCATTACATATCGACGACAAATGTCAAAATTTCCAAATTTACTGCAAATGTCATGACGCGTCACAAGGGCGGATCCAGGAATTCCATAAAGGGGGGGGGGGGGGGGTTGGGGAATCATAGGCTGGCGCGACCCTCGCCCCCCATTTTCTTATTTTCATTTCTGTTGTGTTCACGAAATAAAGAGAGGGGCACTAAAGGGGGATGCGCCCCCTCTCAATCCGCGATTGTGTCAACCACAAGTCAAAATCGGGGATCAACCACAAATGTCATAACACGTCGACCACAAATGTCATAACGCCTCACAGGGGTGGATCCAGGAATTCCGTAAAGGGGGGGGGGGGGGTCTTTACAAAATCAAAGGCTGGCGCGACACTCCCCCCCCCCCTCCATTTCTTATTTTTGTTTCTGTTGTTTTAACCTAATAATCATAGTGAGGGTGCACCAGAGGCGGACGCGCCCCCTCTCGATCCATGACTGCGTCAACCACAAACCTCAAAACTCATTGCTTGCATTACGGGGGCGGATCCAGGAATTCCGTAAAGAGGAGGCGGCTTTACAAAATTAAAGGCTACCGCAACCCCCCCCCCATTTTTTCTTTTTATCTGTTGTTTTAACCACAAAAAGGAAAAGAAAAGAAAGGGGGCATCAGAGGGGGAAGCGCCCCCTCTCGATCCATCATTGCGTCAACCACAAATGACCAAACTCTTTCTTTACAGGGGCGGATCCAGGAATTTCGTAAAGGGGAGGCGTCTTTACAAAGTCAAAGGCTGGCGCGACCCTCCTCCCTCCCCCATTTTCTTAATTTTATTTCTGTTGTTTTAGCATAATAATAAATAGTCAGGGGGCACCAGAGGGGGAAGCGCCCCCTCTCGTTCCATGATTGCGTCAACCACAAATATCAAAACTCATTTCTTGCGTTACAGGGGCGGATCCAGGAATTCCGTAAAGGGGAGTCGCCTTTACAAAATCAAAGGCTGGCGAGATCCCCCCCCCCCCCCCATTTTCTTAATTTTATTTCTGTTGCGCTAACAAAACATAGCGAGGGGGCACCAGAGGGGGATGCGCCCCCTCTCGATCCGCGATTGCGCCAACCGCAAATGTCAAAATTGGATTAACCACAAATGTCATAAGACGTCGACCACAAAAATGTCGAAATTTCCAAACGTACTACAAATGTTATAACGCCTCACAGAGGCGGATCCAGGAGTTTCGTAAAGGGGAGACGCCTTTAAAAAATTCAAATGCTTGTGCAAACCACCTCTCCTTTTTTTATTTAATTTCCTTTGTGTTAACAAAAAAAAAAAAGAGACGGGGAGGGGGTATACCGCCCCCCCCCCCCTCGATCCGCGACTGCGTCAACCACAAGTTTATGGTAAATCTCATTGTTTGCATTGCATTGGGCGGAACTAGGAATTCCATAAAGGGGAGGCCCCTTTACAAAATGAAAGATTGCCGCACCCCCATTCTTTTCTTTTTTTCTTTTTTTACGTTTAAACAAAAGAAATAAAAAGAAATAAATAAATTTTATTTCTTTCGTTCTGAAGCGATCGCCCATTGGATCAAACGAGGGCGCCAAAGGTGTCGAACATACGGGGGGGGGGGGGGGCTGGCGCAAAAAAAAAAAAAACAACAAATCAAACAAGATAAGAACAAAATGTAATGATGACGCGGAAATATACAAATTTCGGCTCACTCGCGCGTACTGATTTAAAGTATTTTTTTTCAAGTCCTCAGTTTGTTGGTATAAATCTTTATCTATAAGGCTGTCACTATACAGTTATACCTGTCTATAGCGGCCACCCAAGGGAAACAACAAAAGTGACCGCTATAGCCAGGTTGGCGGCCATTTTGAATTTCAATACTTGCATTTTATAATAGCAGAAAATACCGCATGTTATTCTTATAAAAAAAAAAAAACAGCAAATAAGTTTGCACGTGCAGCAGTGGTATTATGGAGATTTTCGTTGTACAGTTTACTTCAAATCATTTTTTTTTTGCCCGCTTCTGTTCTTTTGATGTTAAACATAATTTCGGGCCTGAGGAAGTTCTCTGGTTCATACCGGTTTGCATGAAAAGGGTTCACGAGTGCTGAGTTCGATGGAGATTGATGTGTGAAGCATACGTAAACAACAAACAGTACCCAGACAAGTACCGTAGTGTCCATATTAAAAGGGACTTAAACACTAATTTATTGGCATTTTGGTGAAATTCTAAAACGTTATTAGGAGTTGTCTTTGCCTTTGTAGCATCTTCATTACAGAAGCCTAGATCTACTTGTAATCTAGTCAAGTTAATGGTAAGACGGGTTTTCAAGACAAAGAGCTGCATCAATTTACATTTTGTCAATCTTGTCTGTGTGATTATGACTGAGCTAGGATTTTGTCAATCTTGTGTGTGTGATTATGACTGAGCTAGGATTGGTAGAAATCACGCAATGAACGTAAAAGACACTGTACTCATGGCTGATTTAACGGTTTAGCTAAGTATTTGTGGCCGCTATATGTAGGTAGATATTCACCACGGGATACAAAATGAGTGGCCGCTGGCCGCGTTAGGCAGGTGGCCGTTATATGAAGGGTCTATAATACAGCAATTTCGTTCGGGTGATTTTTCAGTGGCCGCTATAAGCAGGTGGTCGCTATAGAGAGGTGGCCGCTAAGACAGGTTTGACTATATCTTGATTAGAACTGTAAGATTTAATAAGCAAAAAATGACAAGAATTCCATGTTTTGTAAACTGAAATACAGAAATTTTCGGCTCGCTTGCTGCGCTCGCTCGCCAAAATCTATAAAAAAGATAAGAATAAAACCTGATGATGGCGCGGAAATATACAAATGACTTGTGCGTACTAATTTGGAGTATTTTTCAAGTCCTTAGTTTGTAGTTTATATCGTTATCAATAAGGCTGTCACTACATATTGACTAGAATTGTAAGATTTAATGAGCAAAAAAATGACAAGAATTCCATGTTTTGTAAGCTGAAATACAAAAATTTTCGGCTCCCTCGCTGCCCTCGCTCGCCAAAATTTATATATAAAAAAATAAGAACAAAACGTGATGATGACGCGGAAATATTCCCCCCCCCCCAGCAAAAAAAAAAAAAAAAAAAAAAAAGATACGGCTCGATCGCTGCGCTCGCTCGCCAAAATTTGTCTAAATTTATTACATTCAAATCACCCTCAAAAGACCCCTTTTAAATGCTTGAATAAGCATATCATGTGGACCTTTTTTTAAAGTCCCTACCGGGATGGGGTTGAACATTTTTTTCAAAAATTAGGGGCGCAATTTTCGCGCTTGCCCCGGGCGCAGTTTTCCCTAGATACGCCACTGCGTCAACCACAAATGTAAAAACTGATTGCTTGCATTAAGGGCGGATCCTGGAATTCAGTAAACGGGAGGCGCCTTTACACAATAATTATAAGGGCTGCCGCACCCCCCCCCCATATTTTATTATTGTTTAAAAAAAAAGAGATGGTGGCACAAGAGGGGGATGCGCCTCCTTCTCGATCCGCGATTGCGTTAACCATAATATCAAACTAATTGCTTGCCTTACAGGGGCGGATCCAGGAATTCCGTAAAGGGGAAGGGCCTTTACAAAATTAAAATCTGCCGCACCCCCATATTTTTTCTTTTTATTTCTATTGTTTAAAAAAATGAAAAGAGGCACATAGAGGTATGCGCCCCCTCTCGATCCGCGATTGGGCTAAACACAAATGTCAAAACTCATTGCTTACATTAGAAGGGCGGGTCCAAATTCCGTAAAGGAGAGACGCGTTTGTAAAATCAAAGGCTTGCGCAAACCGCCTCGCCCTTGTTAATTTCTTTTTATTTCTTTTGTTTAAAGGACTGTTTAAGCGGCAGTCTTTAAGTTTGTAAAGGATCTTCCACTTTACGGAATTCCTGGTTCCGCCCCCTTTAATGCAAACAATGGGTTTTGCCATTATCTTGTGGTTGACGATATTGTCCGATACAAATACAAAGGACATTTTGCAAAACTACACTTAAGAGCATCATACACACCAAATTTCACCTTCATAATTAAATGGTTCTTTGATACAAATATGAGTGGTTACCATGGTAATACATTTTTCGTATATTTACACATTGGTGTCTTGCATAACTACACCTCCCGATCATCATACCTACTAAATTTGACCTTAATTGCTTGAATGATGTGGAAGTTATTCAATCCACAATGTTTTGTTAAAATTATGGTTTCCATGGCAACGCTTTGTCCAACACACACAAAAATCATGTGTTCTACATCTATGCCTCAAGGCCATAATGCCTACCAAATTTGATTTCAATTGTTTCAAAACTGTGAAAGTTCACTCCACAAGATTTCGAAGAAAACATGCGGTTACCAAGGCAATGACGCATACCATGACGCAATCATGGGTCGAGAGGGGGGGGGGGGACGCATCCCCCATGGTGTCCCCTCTCTATATTTTGTTAAAACAAGAGAAAATGAAAAGAAGAAAATGGGGTGGTGTCGCGCCAGCCTTTGATTTTGTAAAGGCGCCTCCTTTTCACGGAATTCCTGGATACGTCCCTGTAATGCAAGCAATGAGTTTGGTCATTTGTGGTTGACGCAATCATGGATCGAGAGGGGGCGCATTCCCCATGGTACCCCCTCTTTATGTTTTGCTAAAACAAGAGAAAATGAAAAGAAGAAAATGGGGTGGTGTCGTGCGAGCCTTTGATTTTGAAAAGACGCCTCCCCTTCACAGAATTCCTGGGTACGCCCCTGTAATGCGAGCAATGGGTTTGGTCATTCGTGGTTGACGCAATAATGGATCGAGAGGGGGGGGGGGGGCGCATCCCACATGGTGCCCCCTCTCTATATTTTGTTAAAACAAGAGAAAATGAAAAGAAGAAAATGGGGTGGTGTCGCGCCAGCCTTTGTTTTGTAAAGGCGCCTCCCCTTCACGGAATTCCTGGATACGCCCCTGTGACGCGTTATGACCTTTGTGGTCGACCTGTTATGACATTTGCGGTTAATCCCCGATTTTGACATTGTGCGGTTGACGCAATCGCGGATTGAGAGGGGGCGCATCCCCTTTAGTGCCCCTCTCATTATTTCGTCAACACAACAGAAATAAAAAGAAGAAAATGAGGGGGGGGGAGGGTCGCGCCAGCCTTTGATTTTGTAAAGGCGCCCCTCCCCTTTACGGAATTCCTGGATCCACCCCTGTAATGCAAGCAATGAGTTTTTCCATTTGCGGTTGACGCAATGATGGATCTAGTCTAGCTTCTGGACTCTTTTTACTCGTAGCCGTGATTCAGTGCACGCGACAAGCCGTATGAGGGCGTGACACCTGAGGATTGCGATATACGCAGAGAACTGCGATACCCGAGAAAAAAAAAAGTCCAGTAAAATACTGTACTTTGGCCGAATCGAGCAGGGTCAAGAGTTCACGCTAGAATGGTCATGAATATTCATGACTCGCAGTCAATCAGACAGTTTTACTGCCAGTTGATCGCACTCCCGCTGGTAGTGTGTGCAGGGAGGTGTGTGGTAGTGCTGCCCACCTCCACTACACGTTACTGTAAGTCATTTGTCCACCAAAATAGGGGGTTTTGTTCTAACGTCGAGCCAGGGAGGTGCCACTACACCTCCCTAGTTGAGCCTTATGCTGTGCACTAATACTTCGACCGCCAGTTCATCATACTGCATTATGTTACGTGCTTTCTTTATGCATGATGAGCGACAAGCTGTCCATTCCATGATTTCATGAAGTCATCATATAAAAGTCTTTACATAAATCTCGGAAATACCAAAGATTCTCATTATTGTGTAGCTATATTATTTATACAAGAGAAGTAAATTACATATCATCAAGTTTGTATGTCTTATGAGCGAAACGTCTTTTCATGAAACGTAGCCTTCAAATAGGGGAGCTCCGATGAAAAAAAAAAATGTTTCACTGGACATTAGGTTTATTGCAGATTACAGACTTTATTTTAGATCGATTCCTCCGAGAATAACAGAATGACATCCGTAAAAGGGTAAATCCCACTATATCCGCTCAAATACGTGATTTTCATATAATTATGTCACATGAGTTTGATCAATATTCCAATAGATAATCCTGTGTCATATTTTGGTAAAGCAACTATATCAAAGATAACCAGACAAGAAAAAAATACTATTACAAAATGTCAAATGCAGGAACCAGATTCAAGTAGTCGATCGTGCCAAGATAGATGTCTATTTTTGAAAGCCTGTAGATAGGAATTAAAAAAAAATAGTCATGGTCATCACAGGCAAGTGAAATTCATTGGACTGCGGGGTAGGATAACGAAGAGTTTCGTGTTTTTTTTTTTTTTTTTTTTTTTTTTTTTATATAGATCGAGTCAATTAAAACACAGACGGGAGATATTTTTGTTAAGCTTATAAATCGTCCTAAAAATAAACAATCAAAATCGTTAATCTTTACAAAAAAGTCCCATGATATAAAACATGTTGTTTTTGTAAAATAAAACAAAACACTAATTCTTCCTCTTCAGAAGACATATTTCATCAAGCAAATTCAGTATGTTATGTTTTTTATATCAGGTATTTAAAAAAAAGATATTGGTTGCCATTCAGTTGTCTATTCACAACTTCTGTTCGGGTGAATGAGCCTTCCCTTGACGAATACCATTAGGTATTTTAAGATGCAACGAAACATACGTTATACCATGCTATGAGATTTCTCCTCAAGGATTATGACAGCATTATAGCTCAACTGGAAGGAATTCCTCCCATATCTCACTATAGAACCGAAGTAACTTTATCATCTTATTTCCATGGAAAAGTGCAGGTGTGAAACGTATATGTTACGAAAACTCACTCCCTGGCCAACATAACTCGCAGGATTCATCCATTTATAAACTAATACAAACGCTCTGAGGGAATGTATTCACAGCAACAACTTTCATAGTCAAACTACTTCATCTAAACATATCAAAAAGCAACATTATTCCATTTTTTTCCTTTTTTATATTTTGTTTTATCATCTAATTCATCTTTGCACATCACTTAAAATAGTTAAATTACACTCATTGGTGTAAATGTGTGACGGTAACGACAATTTTAATAACAATGACACACACAATGAAAATAGTAGCTCCGCATAGTAACTCTGGCAGGAGAAATCTACACGATTGTGAACACGGAGAGAGTTATCTTTTGAGTTACGTAATACTAAACATGCCGGGTGAATGGTCCGTTTTCAAGAGTCACAAATGTTGTGTATGAGGTCTGCAGAATATTGTATTCCGTTGAATATTTAAGTCCTTTTTGTAGTATTATCAGTCATTAATAATATTGTTTGACCCTCTAGTGTCATAAGAGAATGTCAGTAATAAGGTTCGTTATTTCGAAGGTTCGTTATTCTCGAGGTTCGTGATTTTGCTGTGTACTATCGAGTATTCACTTAAATGTCTTGTATAGGGCCTACCTAGATGTGCGTTAATCCGGAAATATGGGGCCGGTTGAAATGGTGCGTTCTTCCAAAGGTTCTTTTATCAGGAAGTATAATTATGTCTGTTATTCCGAAGGTTCGTGTATCCGAAAATAAACTAACGCTCACTATTTTTTTTTTTTTTTTTTTTGGTGATGATAATATTTTGTTCATCAGCCGAAACTTAAAACAATGGTTTGTATACATGTACTTGTAAATAGCACACTTTGGAATATTGCGAACATTAGTAACCATCACAACAATACCCGCTCTTATGTTCACACGGCATGTGCTGATACGTGGCGATAACAATTTGCAAATTCTTTTAATTTTATTAACTGAATGGATTTTGAAGTTACAGGAGGGTTACACACATCTATTTTCCCTGAAAAGGTGTTAGTGCTAACCTATAGCAGTAAAGCAAAACAAAACAAAAGGAAACAAAATTGAAATGATACATTAACTCTTTATGTGCGCTTCCGTTCCTCTCACATATAGTTTGCATTTTATGTTGTGATTGACTATCAACGGTGTTCCTTACTGGATTTGCGTGTGAATTTTAAGTTTCTCTCACTGTTTTGTGTGCAAAAATCATGACTTTTCAGTAATTTAGCTACTAGTCATTTGAAAGAAAAACAATCATAGATTTATTCAAATTTATAAAGTTCTTCCGTCGTGATGTTTTCATTGCAACTGATTGACAAATTGCCCTACATCGACGTAAATAAGCACTGAATTGATCAGTGTTTTAGTAGTAGCCATTATTTACGTCGATGTAGGCAATTTGTCAATCAGTTGCAATGAAAACATCACGACGGAAGAACTTCATGAATTTGAATAACAAAAGCAGTACCCGCTGCATGCTATAAGGATTAGAACCAACACTTGCTGTCGGGCGAAAGCTCGGTGGTCTAGTGGAGATGACGCCTGTCCGGTGATCAGGAGGTCGTGGGTTCGAATCCTGCTCGAGTATGTACGCCCATGATTTTTTATCATGGCTACTACTAAAACACTGATCAATTCAGTGCTTATTTACGTCGATGTAGGGCAATTTGTCAATCAGTTGCAATGAAAACATCACGACGGAAGAACTTGCTGTCGGGCGAAAGCTCGGTGGTCTAGTGGAGATGACGCCTGTCCGGTGATCAGGAGGTCGTGGGTTCGAATCCTGCTCGAGTATGTACGCCCATGATTTTTTTATCATGGCTACTACTAAAACACTGATCAATTCAGTGCTTATTTGCGTCGATGTAGGGCAATTTGTCAATCAGTTGCAATCATAGATTTGTCATACAAGTTACATCAAAGCAAAGCTTGGCATTTTCTCTACATCTTTACTCGCTATGTGTCCAGCTTAACAGAAATCTGTAGACGTAACATAGATTTGAAAAACAGAATGTTTTCTCAAAGCATGACAACTTTGGTGTCCCAGAATAATGTGGCAGACAGAGGGTGTCTACCATGGCACATGGTAGAAAGTTAAGCGTTGGTCGAAGGATGATGATACAGCATGACATTGTAATGATACATCAGAAGCAGAATGCTTCACAGACGCAGGTACACAGTGACTCAAATTGTCTTATGACTTCTGAAAGTGAACACTTTTTTAATGGGTGCTCAACAATGTAAACGCAAGAGGAAATATAGGTCATTCTCATTGATACACGCAGAAAATGAGGAAAAGTGATTAAGATACCTCTGGCAAATTACGTCCCGCAAAGCCATACTGATGAAAAGACATGCATTTTTCTTCTCTCTCTCTCTCTCTCTCTCTCTCTCTCTCTCTCTCTCTCTTTTAATGGGGGTGGACTTTCTCTTGTCTGTATGGTTGAAGATCACCTATTGGAAAGCAATACCCTGAAGTACCTGGTTTAGCAAATATTTAGACATCACAGATGATATAACTTTCGAGCCCAGCTATTATAAAATTGCATATACACATTGAACATATTTAATATAAAAATTAATGATGCGCAGTGTGGGGCACAACATATTTCAATCCGTCTTAACGGTAACGTACTAATATGTTTAATCGGAAATACCAGATATTTCTCCTTTAATCATGCTGTTAATGAACATCTTTAATTATCATCCAATAATGAAGGATTAAAAATCTAGGGCAGCTAGATAAACTTTATAGGAGTGTATACGTTTGTTATCATGTGTGATACGTATTGTTCTATATAGGGGTGAACCCCGGAAACTGTGGTATCATAAAGTTTCATGAATAATGGATAAATTAATTTTGCACTACGATATATTCATAAGCAAGTGCCTAATTTATATCACACTATTCCCTTCAGCATGGTGTTGTGGAGTTTGCCAGTTATATCAAAGAGGTTCTCTCGCCTTCTTGATGATTATAGTTTACCTCCTGATGGTTACATGACATCATCATGAATGCGCGGTGAATATCAGAATTGTATAATATCCGATGGGATTGTTAAATGCTAAATAATTCTGGACTCAGAAAATTTCTTATTTTTGGTTACAGTTTATATTCTGAAGGTACATTTTCCCATTGTTTATTATTACGATAGTTCGGTAATCCAAAATGAAATAAGGTTCGTTTAAAATACTAAAGGATTGTTCTTCCGAATGTTCGTTTCTATAGTCCGTAAAAGAAAAACAGAAAAAAAAAACACTTGCAATCCCGATGGTTCGTTAGTTTAAAACAAAAATTGCCTAGTAATTCCGAAGATTTGTTATAAGTATGCATTTTTTTTTTTCCATTTTGGATTAACGAACCCTTATTTCACTTCTTTTTTTTTTTTTTTTTTTTTGGGGGGGGGGGGCTATCAAACCTTCAGAATAATGACGTTTCTTTTATTTTCAGCTTAACGAAGCTTCGGGAAAACAACTCCTATTCAATTTTTGGATTAACGAACCGTATACTGAGTAGACAGCGTGCAAAAGGTTTGCCACGTAAATTCTCCAAACACGTCATTTTACCATCCTTTGGTGAATTAGGTCTGAAGAAATACCAGCTTATTTTTTTTTTTTAATCAAAACTGATACAATAACATTCCTTGTGAAGCTCAACGCGGTAAACCTTTATGCTCGCGTAATCAAAGCGTGTTCTAACCTGTTATACTGTCTTCATAGCACACTAGTCGCAAGAAGCTTTGAGTTTGATGGCTACATTATTTCATCGATGAAATCACTTAATGTCATTGTCAGAGCCACACTCAGAAAGATTTGTGGATGTTTTTATTTGAAATTGCGCGGTATTTAGGCCCTATGCTGTTGTGAATTATTGTTCTCCAGACATAAAACCCAATTGTAAACCTACTTTACGTTTATACTTGGTTAAAAAAGGGATTCCAGAAGTTCAAGGCTTCATTATAATATAATGATTATATTATTATATTATAGGATTGGTAAACAAGTACAACATACACAGTCGACTGCAGTCGAAGTACAGGCCTATCCAGTCAATTTGCATATAATATCAATTTGATATAGAATCAGTGCTTCGATCTTCAAAGTGTTTATGGCTTCACTCGGACACAGTGTAGCCGATTGAAATACCTCTCTCTTACCCAATCCTGTTGATACAAACAATATCGCAAAATCAAGAACATGTCTAAAATGATACCAACAGTCATGGCTACTGTTGGGCCCTATTTCTTTGTACAGAGTTGACAAAAAAAAAAATGAGAGGGGAAACACTAGAGATTAGCAATCGTAGATTGCCAAACCTTGGAGCTATTTCGTTTGTGTAGCTCCATGGCCAAATGTTGTAGCTTCATGGCCAAACTAAACTAGTATACCGGGTACATACATGTATTATTATGCAATGCATGCATGCAGTACTGCACACTAGAGTACGTGTACCTCCATGGTGAGACTCACCTCCCTGACAGATCTGCAGGGTGTTGGGAGAAAGGTACTGAACTGTATAAAACCTATACAGTGGATGACTAGTCTAATCTAAATTCAGCAGTAAATTCAACTATATGTGTTCATTTTAGACCTACTATGAAGAAAAAAAGGTACTGTATCTTTTCTTCAGAAGAATTGAATGATCGGAAACCAATTTGTGAGGTATGTAATAATCTACATGTCATTAATATTGATCACATACGAAGTCATATAGATGCGAATTCCATTTACTGAGACTGATAAACAGACTGATAAACAGACTGTCAGAGCGAATGATTTATCGCGTTCAGTCAAAATCTGACTGAAAGTCGTAAAAATACAACTTTCTTCCCGGACCCTTTTTCGTTGGGCGCGCAGTCTCTCGATTATCGCAATCTAGTCTGGCTTCCAGATCCTTTGCCCATACTATTTCGCTATTCATGATATTTATGGAGTTCCTGGATCGGCCCTTATGACGCGTCATGACATTGCAGTAAATTTGGAAATGTTCACATTTGTCGTCGACGTGTTATGACAATTGCAGTAAAAATGGAAATTTTGACATTTGTCGTCGACGTGTTATGACATTAGTGGTTGTTTTGACATTTGTCGTCGACGTGTTATGACATAAGTAGTTGTTTTGATATTAGTGGGCGATTTTGACATTAGTGGGCTCTTCAGAGGGTCTAATATCGCTACTTTAAAATATCTAATCCTAGCTCACCTGTTTGGCAGTTCGACCCGCTATAACCCGGTAAACACAGACAGGAGTACATATTGACATCGTCCTGACACGTTCCTCCGTTCAGACAAGGATTGCTATCACATTCATCAATATCTGTAAATTGAGAAAAGCAGATTTTGATTAGAATATAAACAAAAAATCAACAGAACGTACATGCAAAAACTAAAACGCCAAAAGCATACAGTTTAAACAGAAAGCAGAAAATTGGCTGTGATTTTCAATGGGTTATAAAAAGATTTTCATCTTAGAAGCGAATAGATTGACACGCTTTCAAATAGTAAAAGCCTATAATGCAATAAATGCTCAGCTATACAAACCACCAAATAGGTAGCATATTCGTAAAGTAGTATGTATGGGTCTTAGTTATCCTAATAATTTAAGAAATATTTGGACAGAGAATTCAATGTTGTATACTGCACATACATTTTATTTTTTCCCTTTCAGTCAGAATAGTTAGGAGCACAGGTATGTCGGAGAGGAATGAGAGTATGATCATAGAGTGTTTCGTTCTTTTCTATTCAATATATGTATAATGTATCTAATATATATACTGTTTTGGTTTTGAAAGTGAGTGCTGTTGGATGCGTGAGTATTTGTGCAGCAATGTCAATTGCATGTGGATCTTGAGTATATTTGCTGAGTGCGACCTTTTAGTTGAGGGCTGAAACCTGACGGCGACCTTTTAGTTGAATGCGGGAACCTACAGTTTTTACAAGCATCATTGCTTTTATGTAGGCCCCATCATATTTCTGACATTTATTTGTGATATCCTTAGATGACAACGACCATTTATATTTGTGTGTAATGTTTGTCTCTTTTTTTTTCAAACATAAGATATGGTTGTATATATTTTGTACTTTTGTTCTATTGTCAATCATTTTGTAATCCCATCACTGAGAAAGTGGAAATATGAAATATGAAATGAAATAAATATACTGAATTTGAAAGACGAAAATGTATTAGAATTATAGATATTCTTATATGTTCCGCTTGACTCCAAAAAGAAATAGTTTAATGTTCTTGTCTGGACAATTTAATCCGAATAATACAGGTTTTAACATGCCGAATAATAATATTAAAAGAATGTCATCTAGACGTACTGAGGAGCAACACAGATAAAGCGAAAAAGCGATGATGTTAAGAGTGATTTCAGTCTGTTCTTCTGGCTCTGAGATGAACTTTGTTTTAAAGCTTTCTTCTTAACCAATGTTTTGAGACCGAATTCCATCCAACTGATTGAGACGAAATTGATAAGGAATCGCCTTATACCACTTGAGAGACGAATTTAATTCCAAGCCCCTTTGCATCCGAGACTTTTGAATTGAAAGTACAATTCCAAGACAGCTTCTTACAGTATAGCAGTTTATCATTTATTTGTGTGTGGGTGTGTGTGTGTGTGTGTGTGTGTGTGTGTGTGTGTGTGTGTGGTTATAGGCACTTGGTTGCAGAAGTTGAATGCAAAAACGGATGACGGTGTGATACTAATCTCCTGTATTTTTCAAGTAGACAACCATTATCTAAAGTACAAACACACACCCACACACACACACACTTGCACGCTCAGGTAACTTTTTTTCATATTCATGAAATTCTTTCCTCGAAATGTTTTTATGCAACTGATTGACAAATTTCCCTACATCGACGTTAATACGCACTCAATTGATCAGTGTTTAATAGTAACCAACAAGTAACCAATACACACACACACACACACACACACACACACACACACACACACACACACACACACACAAACCCATGGGCGCACACACTCGAGCAGGATTCGAACCTACGACCTCCTGATCACCGGACAGGCGTCATCTCCACTAGCCCAACGAGCTTTTGCCCGACAGCAAGTTTGGGTTCTGATCCTTATAGCATGCAGGGGGCGCCGCGTTATTGGCTACTTTTGGCCAATTGAGTGCTTATTTACGTCGAAGAAGGGCAATTTGTTAATCAGTTGCATGAAAACATGTCGAAGGAAGAATTTCATGAATTTGATTAACTACGCGGTGCCCGATGCATACTGTGAGGATTGGAACCGACACTTGCTGTCGGGCGGAGGCTCGCTGGTCAGGTGGTGATGACGCCTGTCCGGAGATCAGGAGGTCTTAGGTTCGAATCCTGCGCGAGTGTGTGCGCCCGCGATTTTTTGTCATAGCTACTATTAAACACTGATCAATTCTATGGTTATTAACAAAAGGTTTAGCTTCGTTATCAAATTCAGCAGCAGATTCCTATTCGCTACTCTAAATTACAAGCGTTGTACATAATCCTAGCTCACCTGTTTGGCAGCTCGACCCGTTATAACCCGGTAAACACAGACAGGAGTACATATTGACATCGTCCTGACACGTTCCTCTGTTCAGACAAGGATTGCTATCACATTCATCAATATCTGTAAATTGAGAAAAGCAGATTATGATTAGAATATAAACAAAGAGTCAACAGAACGTACATGCAAAAACTAAAACGCCAAAAAACATACAGTTTAAACGGAAAGCAGAATATTGGCTGTGATTTTCAATGGGTTATAAAAAGATTCTCATCTTAGAAGCGAATAGATTTACACGCTTTCAAATAGTAAACGACTATAATGTAATGCATGTTCAGTTAAACAAACCACCAAATAGCTAGCATATTAGTAAAGCAGTATGTATGGGCCTTAGTTATCATAATGATATAAGAAATATTTGTTCAGATAATTTGATGTGGTATCAGATTGCAAATACATTTTATATTTTTCCTTTTCAATCAGAATAGTTAGGAGCACAGGTATATCGGAAAGGAATTAGAGTATGATTATAAAGTGCTTTATCTTTTCTTATAATAAATGTATATATATATATATATATATATATATATATATATATATTATATATATATCATATTTAACTTGAGACTTGGTTCTGAAAAATACTGATTTTGAAAGACGAAAAATGTACTAAGATTATAAACATTCTTATATGTTCCACTTGACTCCAAGGGAGAAATAATTTAATGTTCCTCTCTTTAGAATCTAATCCGAATAATACAGGTTGTAACATGCCAAATAAAAAAAAAATGTCATCTAGACGTACTGAGAAGCAACACAGATGAAGAGCAAAAGCTATAATGTTAAGAATGATATCAAATGTGTTCTTCTGGCTCTCAGATGAACTTTTTTGCAAGTAGACAACCATTATCTAAAGTACACACACACACACACACACACTCGCGCGCGCAGGTAACTTTTTTTTTTCATTTTCATGAAATTCTTTCCTCGAGATGTTTTTATGCAACTGATTGACAAATTTCCCTACATCGACGTAAATACGCACTCAGTTGATCAGTGTTTAATAGTAACCAACACACACACAGACACACACACACACACACACACACACAAAACCCATGGGCGCACACACTCGAGCAGGATTCGAACCTACGACCTCCTGATCACCGGACAGGCGTCATCTCCACTAGCCCAATGAGCTTTTGCCCGACAGCAAGTTTGGGTTCTGATCCTTACAGCATGCAGGGGGCGCCGCCTTATAGGCTACTTTTGGCTACCATTAAACACTGATCAATTGAGTGCTTATTTACGTCGAAGAAGGGCAATTTGTTGCATGAAAACATGTCGAAGGAAGAATTTCATGAATTTCATTAATAGACTGCATTGCTAAACTCTTCTCAACGTGGCCATTTTCAACTTTCCTTACGCGTATCAAAACCAGAAAATAAAATATCCATTAAATTTAT
Organism: Diadema antillarum; assembly: GCF_040938485.1. Classification (NCBI taxonomy): domain Eukaryota; kingdom Metazoa; phylum Echinodermata; class Echinoidea; order Diadematoida; family Diadematidae; genus Diadema; species Diadema antillarum. The sequence continues at coordinate 205,663 of NW_027271031.1, read as the reverse complement.
CAAAGATGTAACAATGTGACCTAGAGTCCACATAACTCACTGACCAACCATTTGTTGTCATGTGAGTAATAGAAAAGGTAATACCTGAAACGCATCAGTTCATTTTTCTGCTGTCTTTTGGTTTTGTTTTTTTTTTTTTTTTTATGACGTGTGTCTTTGCGTTGCTGTACCACCTCTGCTTGCTTGTGCTAAAGTGACAGTAATGTTAAGCACTGCCAACAGAGGGCAAAAGTGCTGCATCTGTAAACTCTAACCAAGTTTCAGGGAGTGGCTCAACTCTCCTGCATCTCCCCGAATGTACATGCACATAACTTACTGTAATAGACCATAATTTGGTCGTGGTTCAGTACGTCATTTAGCGTTAAAAAGAAAAAAAAATCATACAATGTGTTATTTTGCATTCGTTTAGAAATATGCCGGTTATGAGTGAAAAGTTACAAATATCGTCTGCTGAAAAGCAGAAGAGCATTATCGCGTTCTAAGATTGAAAGATATGTATAGTATTGATAGATATGAGCATTGGGCTTTTAACTTTCTGGAGATGCCACTCATGACATAGATACCACTCATGATAAAGAACAGAGCATACCTTTTTTTTTTTAAGAGGCATTTAAAATATTAAGACAGACAAACGTGTTTCCTATAAATTACGCGGTGCCCGATACATGCTATGAGGATTGGAACCGACACTTGCTGTCGGGCGGAGGCTCGCTGCTCAGGTGGTGATGACGCCTGTCCGGAGATCAGGAGGTCTTAGGTTCGAATCCTGCGCGAGTGTGTGCGCCCGCGATTTTTTGTCATAGCTACTATTAAACACTGATCAATTCTGTGGTTATTAACAAAAGGTTTAGCTTCATTATCAAATTCAGCAGCAGATTCCTATTCGCTACTCTAAATTACAAGCGTTGTACATAATCCTAGCTCACCTGTTTGGCAGTTCGACCCGTTATAACCCTGTAAACACAAACACGAGTACATATTGACATCGTCCTGACACGTTCCTCCGTTCAGACAAGGATTGCTATCACATTCATCAATATCTGTAAATTGAGAAAATCGGATTATGATTAGAATATTAAATATGTCATCTTATCAATAAATAAGGAAAAAGTCAATGAAACGTACATGCCAAAACTGAAACGCAAAAGCAGAATAATTGCCCTGAGTTTCAATGGCTCATAAAAAGATTCTCATCTTAGAACCGAATCGGATTTACACACTTTCAAATAGTAAAAGCCTATAACGTAATACATGCCTAGCTTTACAAACCACATACAGGTAGCATATTAGTGAAGTAGTGTGTATGGGTCTTAGTTTTCCTAATAATGTAAGAAATATTAAGACAGACAAACGTGTTTTTTTTTATAAAGAATGCATCAGCAGATTGCAATTCGCTATATACTCTAAAATACCTAATCCTAGCCTACCTGTTTGGCAGTTCGACCCGTTATAGCCCGGTAAACACAGACAAGAGTACATATTGACAGCGTCTTGACACGTTCCTCCGTTCAGACAAGGATTGCTATCACATTCATCAATATCTGTAAATTGAGAAATTCAGATTATCATTAGAATAGATTATCTTACCAACAAACAAGGAAAAAATCAACGGAACTTACATGAAAAAAAAAAAAAAAAAACCCGCAAAAGCATACAGTTTAGAATGAAAGCAGAATATTGGCTCTGGGTTTCAGTGGCCCATAAAAAGATCCTCATCTGAAGACCGAATAGGTTTACACGCTTTCAAATAGTATAAAGAGCCTTTAATACAATAAATGCTCAGCTATATAAACCACCAAATAGCTAGCATATTGGAAAAGTAGCATGTACGGCTCTCAGTTATGCTAATAATTTTAGAAATATTTGGTCAGATAATTCAATGTTGTATATTGCACATACATTGTACACGTACATAACCAAAAAAAAAAAAAAAAACGCACAGGCATACAGTTTACACTGGAAGCAGAATATTGGCTCTGGGTTTCAATGGCCCATAAAAAGATCCTCTTCCTAGAACCGAATAGATTTACATGCTTTCAAATAGTAAGAGCCTTTAACGGACTAAATGCTCAGCTATACAAACCACCAAATAGGTAATATATTGGAAAAGTAGTATGTACAGGTCTTAGTTATCCTAATAATTTCAGAAATGTTTGGTCAAAGAATTCAATGTTGTATATTGCACATACATTTCTTCTTTTTTTTCATTCAGAATAGGTATGTCGGAGAGGAATGAGAGTTTGATCATAGAGTGTTTCGTTCTTTTACATTTTGTTTGGAAAGTGAGTGCTGTTGGATACTTGAGTGTTTGCTCTGCAATGTCAATTGCATGTGAATCTTGAATAGTTTCGCGTAGTGCGACCTAGAGCTGAAAAACACTGAATTTGAAAGTCGAAAATGTAACAGAATCATAGATATTCTTTATGTTCCGCTTGACTGCAAGGGATAAATAGTTTAATGTTACTGTCTTGAGAATCTAATCCGAATAATACAGGTTTTAACATGTCAAAAAAATGTCATCTAGACGTACTGAGGAGCAACACAGATGAAGAGCAAAAGCGATAATGTTAAAAGTGATTTCAATGTGTTCTCCTGGCTCTGGGATGAACTTTACTTTAAAGCTTTTTTCTTAACCAATGTTTTGACAGTAAATTCCATCCAATTGAATGATACGGGATTGATAAGGAATCGCCTTATACCACTTGAGAAACCAATTTGGTTTCAAGCACCTTTGCATCCAAGACTTTTGAATGGCAAGTACAATTCCGAGACACCTTCTTACAGTATGGCAGCCAACGTCAAAATCCACTAATGACATTGTTGGTTGATTTCGAAATAGAAAATTGAGAGACTTTCTTCTTTTTTTTCACCGTACCCACAAAATCTGCAGGAAAGCATGCAATATGTCGCTGTATGCCGGGAATGTCTTTAGGTGGAAGAATCTCGTGTGGAAAGGTTTCTATGACCTCTCCGTTCTTTCCAGTGATATTGTGACAAGGGTTCTTGATGCCGAGATCCAGGACGCCTGATATCGGGACTAGGTTTCCTTGGCGAGGCCGTGCAGTTGATGATGAGCTTTTCCACATCATGCCTGATGTTAGGCAAGGATTTAGACAGGTCGAAGATGTCAAATATGCAGATGAATGAGAAACAAAGGAGAGACATGACAAAGGAAGGAAGAGAAAACAGTTGCAAGTAATTGTCAGTATCCGCGGACCTTTGTAACAAAGGTAAGAAAAACATCATTGAGGTATTTTAATACGACCTTTCCTCCTCCATTAATTTGTAACCTAGCATTGATAGGTTCTTCGAACTTGTGCAAGGTAATTAAAATATAAGGAGAGATATCTCATTAAATCGATTTATAGAATTAATTAGCGGGAAAATTGTTTGGAGTCCACGTACACAGACACCCATACATTACATGTACCACTGTCGGGTAATATAAAGATATCGAAATCATTAAAGCGCCGTTCCACGACTCGTCCTCTTAAGGGATGGTACAGTATTTGTTGAGATAGAATTCGAGGTTAGAATTTTTTTTGGTAATGATTTTTGCAATATTGAGAAACCTCATATGAAAAAATGTATTTATCAACTCCATTACCAAAATATATTGTTTTACCAGATTGGCAAACAATTAACTAATATATTATGCAGAAGAAGGACTCTCACTATAAGCGGATGCTTGAAAACGTGGCAGCCCATGAAACCTATTTAAATATACGTAATTAGTTTACAGAATGGAGAAAAAAATATCTGAACATCCTATAATGTATTCAGTTTTCATATTTCCGTACTGAGAATGGAAGCATTTCCTTGCCTGTCAATATCACCACCACGACGACCGTCTTCAACAGACCAAGGAAACACGAAAAATGCTGCGGTTTGGACTGTGAAAATAAAGATATTCAGAATACCATATATGCCTTGTTAATTATACTCACCAGTACCAATTTCATCATGAAACAGCACGATATTATGTGATTTGTCAACTGGAATTCTTCGTCAATCAAAGTTCAAAGTTTAAAGTTCAGAATAAATATATTGTCATATAAGAATGTACCCTCAAAAAATGTGTCCTGACATATGTGGAGAGTGCATGAATCTTACAAACAGAACGGTAATCACTCAGTATGCAGGACCACATGCAAAATAAACACAATGACATTCATTACGTGATACATACAACAGTAACAGAAATAAGACTAATGTTAACATTGCACAAAATATTTCATAGAAAAAGACCAAGAAAAGAATAACTGTAAAGCTAAAGAAAAAGAGAGATTAGTACAAAAATGGATTCGTCAACTTCTTAAAACCCTACAAAATCTTAGACCCATCCTGACATCTCACGCTGGAGCATCTTTCCATCAAACTTATCAATAACACACACCACACGCACACTTTTTTTTTGTTTTATGATATTCTTTATTTGAGTTCCATTCAATATATCAACAATGAAATCAATATTACCAACAACAAAAACTTATGCTGCTGAATCATTTTTCAAGCATACGGTGCATTTTATTTGGGTTTTTTTCCAAATCATACCATGTTTTTATAAGAAAAATGATCAGCCTAATTATACAGTCCACGAGTTCGACACTGAGTGAATAAAGCCCACGAGTTCGACATGAAGTAAAATAAGCCCAGGAGTTATACGGCTCACGAGACCGACACTACGCACAAAAGGTTCATGAGACCGACAGTAAGCAAACAAAGCCCACGAGACCGACGCTACGCATACAAGGCTCACGAGACCGACATTCCGCAAAAGAGGTTCACGAGACCGACACTAAGCAAAGAAGGCCCACGAGACCGACAGGATGAACAGCGCCACCTATAGACCAATAAATTGTATAGGGTGTCCTGATAATAGCATAGGAAGATAATATGAAAGATGGAAAAGAAGAGTTGCCATCTCCGGCAGGGTGTTACCCTATCAGTTGCCCCCCCCCCCCCCCCCCCCCGAAATGATCAGGATTTTTAATTGTGTTTGCATTTGTGTGTGTTTGAGGAAAAATTGAACAAAGTTCAATAAACCTGCGAGGGTGTTGATGTAGTATCAACAAAAAATAAAAAAAATAACGTAATCATGTATTAAGGTAGCGTTAGGGATTCGGAAAAAACCAGATGCATCCATGAAAACAGCTATTGTATTTCACGATAAAATGTACTGTTCGGAGGAGAATAACACAAGCCATAAGATTGAGGTGAATCCCTGCGACTTAAACGTTTTTAATAATCAATAGAATTACATCATAGTTACAGAGAAAATTACAAATAGATCTTACTGCAAAACGTCAAAGCAGGAGGGTAGAATATCTAAAATAGAATAAGTAACTAGTGAATCGGGAAAGAGAAGAGGTAAAATTTATATCTTGTCCATTTTCTAGCTAAAAACTGGGAAAGCCTTTTAAAAATAGCACGATGGCATTATCAATGCTCTAAAATTAATTCATACATCGTTATTGTCCTCTGTTAAATTAATTTGTGTTTTTGTCTCTTTTTTGGGGAGGATGAAGAATACTAATTCTTCTATTTTTTTTTTTTGGGGGGGGGGAGGGAGCGGTGGCATGAAGAATACAATTCAATTTTTCTACTTGATAACAATGTCGCTCCCTGACACACTTGTCCCCCCCCCCTTCCCAGAAGTATGTAGAAATACATATTTGATGACGTTAATAATTATGTAGATGGTCACCATCTTTCAATTGATAGCGTTACGTAATTACACCCGCCAGTATGTTATTTTTCCGTTCATGGAACACCCTGCACAGGTGATTGACATGTAGATGGCGCTGTTTATCCTGTCGGTCTCGTGGGCCTTCTTTGCCTACTGTCGGTCTCGTGGGCTTCCTTTGCTTAGTGTCGGTCTCGTGAGCCTTTTTAGCTTATTGTCGGTCTCGTGGGCCTTTTTTGCCTACTGTCGGTCTCGTGGGCTTTCTTTGCTTAGTGTCGGTCTCATGAGCCCTTATTGCTTAGAGTCGGTCTCGTGGGCTATGTTTGCTAAGTGTCGGTCTCATGAGCCTTTTGTGCGTAGTGTCGAACTCATGGGCTGTATAACTCCTGAGCCGTATAACTCGTGGGCTGTATGACTCATGAACCTATTATTGATGTCGGTCTCGTGGACCGTATGACTCGTGGGTGTCGGTCTCGTGGGATGCCCCCGGAAGACCAGCTAATTATAGTAGCTAAATATCGGGTATTCATGAGCCATCTTCTCAGATGGGAAAGCAAACAAACACCAGTGGGATGCTACCTAGTTATGCGTCTTTGCATATCTATTAAACTTTGTATTGAAATAATATGTAGAAACCAATATGACCTTATGTATAATATCTCAGTATTCACCACTGGAAGTCTACTTCTATCAGATCTGTTTACTGTCACCTCATCTTGAAGAGGGTATGTTCCATCTTTCATTATGGCATTAAACCTCCTCAGCAGAGCTGAATGCACAATTTATTTTTAGTGTCTCGCGGGCATGCTAGTAATCTGGCTGGTTTGTGATAAAACATTTTTTTTTTCTCTCTCTCTTTTAAATTTTACGTATCCTTTGCCGTCAAACCATTTAACCACACTACTGAAGAAAATATATGACGGACTGCTTGATACTTGTGTTTGACTTCTACCATAAACAAATAGTGTTCTAAGTAGGTACATCCGCTGGTTTCCTTTGACTTAATTTTCCTGGTGTTCTCGTACCAATTCAATAACATTTGTCATCTTTAATTATACCAAAGTTCTATATTCTGACACAGGTTTATTACAACACTTCCAATAAATCAACGAAAAATTGTGGTGTTCCCTTTTTCCTACTTTGAAAAAATTAAAAATAATATCTTTTGTTTTCCTAGGTTAACAATCAGTGATGAATGTTGACACACAATCAGTGATAAATGTTCACACCACTTTACCTTATTTTCAACTTAATTCCTGCAGCATTGTTGCTTTGAATATATAGATTTTCCAGGCCAATTTCATCAGATTTGCATTCGATTTAACAATGCGATCATTCAAATTCGAGTGAATTTGAATGATCACCGAAATCAACATTAGGAAAGGTAACTAACTCATTTAATCTAATTTCATCAGCATCCAGTTTCATTAGTTTCTCAAGTAAACGTGTAAAAAAAGCGTTCAAATTAAAAATGCACGTGTAACGCATACAAATTCGCCTCAGTTCAACCGTGAAGAAGTTCACGATAAGGCAAACAAGTATGATATATGAGCATTGGTTTTTTTTTCTGTTGCCTATATTTTTTGTAGATTATACTCATAATCATGTTTGAAAATGCAAACTCAATGTACCTTAAAATGGGACTTTTGCCTGATAAAGCCAATAGCTCGGATAACTCCACTTTCAGACATATAATATTGTACATTTTATAGGTTTTCCCGTCCAATTTTATCAGATTTGCATTCGAATGAATAAAAAAGGCGTTCAAATACAAGCGGTTTCGGTCACTGCTCTACTCTCACGGTTCATTTTCATTCTTTTAGTAATCAATTTCATTTCATGTCATTCTTTTCAGATGTTTTTTCATTCAATTTAGAGGAAAATTCATTCAATATAACATCTCAAAGTTGGCATTTAATTTTGCGCCTGCTGGATAGACGTTCAATTTCGTGCAAAATACCAGTTTCAATTCATTTATAGGAACACAACTTCGCACTTTGAACGTTCGAATTCAAGCAATGTATACACAACTGCCACGGGCCTTTTTCACTGTAATACGATTGGATGATATAATTTCATGTTCATTTCAAAGTCTCATTTAACTATCTTAATTGTATTGGATGTATTTAATTCCTGTCGACCTTTCTGCCATTTTCAATTCATCCCTAGCAGTATGGATGTAGAGCAATATCCCAGTATATCTTAGGGGTCCTATACGTCCATATCCATATTGATCCATTTTGATTTCATTTCCTAGTTCCCCGTCCCCATATCATAAGTTGCCGTAATTGGATCAGCTGTGGGTAGATGTATTTCACCAAAGGGTTATATCGCCAGTTTTGCTGGTTGTCAAAGTCATGCTTCATCCATTGATTCCGGCGACTCCGTATTCGAGATGTTCACGTATACTCTGTATCAATGTAGCACCGGCTAAAATCATGTATGAATAAAATGTAAATATGTGTGTTTGAAAGTGGGGTTATACGAGTTATTAGCTAGTATGGGGAAAAAAAATCGCATTTGAAAGTACATTAAGTTTGCATATTCAAACAGCTGAGTAACTGCAGAGAATAAAAGCAACAACCGATAAGACTGCCCATACTTTGTAATTTTTTGCATTATCATGAATTTGAATACCCCAACGCTCTCCACGGCGGTGGTGATGCGACTTTTGAATGCGTTGCACTTGCAGTTTCAATTTGAATGCCCTTTGTACACCCTTGTGTGAGAAACTCTTGAAATGGCATGCTGATGAAATTAAATTGAATGAACTAGTTAGCTTTTTGAATGTCGATCTCGGTGATTGTTCAAATTCACTCGAACTTGAATGACCCAATCGTTAAATGAATGCAAACCTGAAGAAATTGAAAACCTATACAATTTCATTCATTTTCATTTCAAAGTTTCATTTAATCAGTTGATATTAATTGTATTGTATCCATTTCCTTGATGTTTAAATATTGTGACAGATTTCACGAAACATGGAGTTACCATCTCTAGGGTAATGAATCTTACTTTATTCAAGGGGGCAACATATCCAAGTTGTTCCCCTTCCCAAAGCGGGGCTAAGAGGAGGGCACCCCCCCCCCCTTGTAAGCAGACTTGAAATTTCATCAAAGTTGTCATAACGTCTAAAATGTGACAAAATTATTGTGTTCTATCACTGGCGGTTGTACAATTTCTTTTTAGATATCCCTTTTGTCATGTGAACGGTTTTCAAGAAATACCTGAAATTCTTTAATTCCACCCTAAAAATCCCAACCCCTCATCTCGGCCCCTTTCAAGGTGATGAGATATGGAGGGGGAAGTTACACCTCCTCCCACCCTGGGGTTGTGGCGGTGCTCCTTTAAGCTAATGGAGGTCGTAATCACCCGATAAATACACTACCTGCCAAGTTTGACGAATATCTACTGTAAGGGTTTCAAGAAGAAGCAGAATATGTGAAAATTCCGCCTTCCCCATCCTTAAAATTACTTTCATAAATTAACTAAGGCCTGCTATTGCATACTTTTAGCTCCATCACATTTGTATGGAAGATTACTTTATCTATCTATTTTTTTCTTAGCTGAAATGGAATTCTATTACCCTAAAGATCTTTCCTTAGTTTTCAAGGAGAAGATGAAATGTGAAAATAACGCCTCCTTTCTATCCATCCCTCCCCCCCCCCCCCCCCCCCCTCTACGGGCATTCAATCATCTGCCACAGCCAACTTGAACCTTCATTCTGCATAAAATTCATCTACTTACAAATAAAGCTCGGTATCATCCCTATCACCTCAGGTCAAAGAGAATTTTCAAAACAATTCCTAAGATTTGGGTCTTCGTCTCACCTCAACCACGCCCGTCCCCCCCCCCCCCACCTTCCGATTTGTTTCCCTTTTAATAGGATCCCACTAATAGTGGGGTTCTATTATACCTTTAATGCTACCTCCCAGGTTTGGTGAAAATCTGTCTGAGTTTTTTTTTTTTTTTAAGAAGATGCTGAAAGTGTTAAAATTCCGCCTCCTACCCCACCTTCCTCGCCCCCTGGACCAGAAATAATCAACCATGAGATTTCAAAATAGTCATTAATGTCTTCATGGAACTACCTTAGTTCTATCTTTCTAAAATATGATGAAGAAGTTGGAGAAAAAATCCATATTTTAGCAAAATAAGATCGTATCACCATAAAGATGCTATCTGACATGTTTGGTAAAAATCAGTCATAGACTTGTCAAAAGCATGCAGAAAATATAAAAAACACCTCCTCCTACCCCTCACACCCCTATCAGGCCACCCACTGGATAAGCCATAACCAAACCTGAAATTTAATTAACTAGTGTTTTCATAACATCAACGTAATTCTATTTCTTTTTTTCGATTCGACATAAAACGATTAAAAAATTCAAGAATTTCGTGATCTGAAGCTTTAACTCCCCCATCCCCCCCCCCTCATCGGCGGTTGGGGGGGGGGGGCTAAGTTTAACGAATTAAGATCATATCATATCACCTGGGAGTTAGCTCAGCTAGCAGTGATAACTTTGTATGCTTTTTAGTGAGAAAAAAAACAATTACCCAGTGACAATGTACTGTTCAACATTGAATAAATGTATACTTTTTCTCACTGACAGTCATATGTGCCATATCTAAAGTCAAGTGCTCAAATCCTGAGTGAGTAAAGTGAATACATCAGCAATTTCTATGATTTTCATTTAAGAATTATGCTACCATGGCAACACAGTGTTTGACAGTAAGAAAAAAAATGAAGTTTGAAAAATGAAATTGCTCAAATACTGAGGGAGTTAACTGAATTCAGAGTATTTTTGCATGATTTTCTTTCAAAATGTGCTGTTACCATGGCAACATATTGCTCAACAATGACAATGAATGACAGAAAAATAAATTTACACATGCATTTACCATAGCAGTCACATGTGCCCAATTTCACGCCATGTTCTCAATGACTGAGGGAATCGACAATATTTTTGTATTCTTTTTAGTGAAAATATGCTGTTACCATGGAAACGCATTGTTCAACATCGAGCGAGTGTGTTCTGCACATCTACATACTGTAGTGGTCACATGTGCCAAAATGCAAGTCAAATACTCAAAAACTCGGGGAGCTAGGTCAATCCACACATTTTTGTATGATTGGTATTAAAAAAAACTGCTGTTGTCATGGCAACAGATTTATTCATAAACAAAAAGGCGCCCTACACAACTACACATTACCTTGATCATTTATCGCAAACTTCAATTTAATTGCTATAAAACTGAGAAAGTACATGTAGTTCAACCCACAACATTTTGTAAGGTTTTTTTTTTTATTTTTTACAAATTTCCCGGTGCCATGGCAACGCATTATGAAATACTAACGAAAAAGGTGTGTTACTCATCTACCTCCGATAGCAGTCACATATGCCAAATTTGGGGTCAATTGCTCAAAAAATGAGAGAGTAGATCGATCCACGAGTTTTTTTTTTTTTAGGGTAATATATTTTGTTACAGTTTTTATACTAGCCTCTCAACAAATACATCAATTTTAAACAAAAATCACTCTGTTCATTTACAATATTATTTATTATAATGTATTGTAGAATACCGGTACATTGATTTTGCATTATCTTTCATTGGTGGATGGAACATTGTCGTGGTATTAGCGTTTTCACCGGAAAATGATGAACAATTGAAAAATACTGCAAAATTCACGAGGAATTGCTTTTTTGTTGTTGTTGTTTTTAGATAAAGGGATATACACTGTATCATAAGCTTTGGATATTCCCTTCGTCGTCTTGAATAAAGACTAAGCGCACCGCGTGACAGCTGTGGACATCATAACCCTTTGGATATTCCCTTCGCTGCCTTGAATAAAGACTAAGCGCACCGCCTCTGAAACAGAACATCTGTGGACATACCACCGTCTATGTTTCTAGTTCGGTGGGACATACAGAAGACAGTGCTCTTCTTTGTAAAGCGGTTAGTTTCGATTCAGAAGTATAGGGATATAAAAACGAGACCAAATTGGTTAAACATTCATTTATTATGACTAAGCTACTCATTTGGCAATGCTATCATAGCTTGATAAGCATATCTATACCGGTCAAACAAAATGACACCAAAAACGTTTTGCCACCTCAGGTGGTACCAATAACCCATTTTTCGGGTTTTGGCCCATTGACTATACACTCTTAAAACATCCGAGTTAGAACTGACCCGGAACTGAAGCCGTTGGGGTCACACAACGTTCTGGGTCAAGGTGAGATAAAAATTAATTTTGAGAATATGAGTAGAATTCGCTTGACTTGAAATATATGTGACGTAAATTTCATTGAAATATTCCATTCCATTAATGAGATATGCATGAAAATGTGTTTTCATATAATGACGTCATAGTGACGTCACGGTCGACTGATCACTATGATTTTACTTGCGCTGTCGTCTCTGCGACATGATACATATATGGTATAAGTTTGACATTGAGAGACAATGCACTTTCTGAGCTAACCTCTGCACAACTTTTGAGGAGAAATAAAGAAAGAAACAAAGAAAGAAGAAAGATTCAGTACAGATACAGAAGGTGATCCGAGAGGATACTCGGATCACCTAATTACATGAGGCATTACAAATTTATTCAATGTCTGCACGATATGAACTCAGTAGCAGCTCTTCGAATTTGAGTTTAAATGAGTATAAAGACGAGAAGCTTGTTATTTCTGGGGAGAGGTCATTCCAATTTCTGGGGCCCGTATATAATATTATTATCGGGGGGGGGGGATGGGGGGGGGGGTGGGGGGGGGGGGGGGGGGGGTTAGCGAAAATTGTTCCAGTACGTAGAAGGTGAAATGCGTCACTTTGGCGGGTAGAATAATTATGCATATAATAGTTTTTCCTGAACATGCGAGTAAAAACATCGAGTAACTCCTTGGCAGTATATTTAAACATGAATATACCAACGTTTTAACTGAACATGTTTTCAGTGTCTTATTTTTATAAGAATAAGTTATTCGTGTGGGACAAATATCCGACATGGTTGATATTTCTAATGGTGTGTTTTTAAATACGGAACAGCACATCAAGGTGATTTCTACTTGCATTCCCCCACACAAGAATACCATAATTAAGGTAAAGAGTAATCAAAGAAGAATAAAGATTAAACAAAATTTGACTAGGAAAAACAATCCTTACTTTATTAAGAACACCCGTGTTCTCAGGAAGAATGTTACTTGAATAACTAGCGTGGGATTTACACGATAAATCGCTATCAATAAAGAGCCCTTAAAATTTTGTACTACTAACTTGATATATATTAATTTCATTAAACTTAATATAGGAAGGGGAAGGGTTTTAAGACTGTTGCTAAAAAAAACATACAATGAGTTTAATCTTCATTAAGTGACAATTCATTTGGCTTATATCCAAGACTGCACAGATTTAAGTTCTTTATTCATTGTGTTAAGAAAAAACAGATTGGAGTCATCAGCAAAATATATAAAGAAAAGAACCGACGAGGAACTAGGAAAAATCGTTAATGTACAAAATGTACAATAGTGGGTCTAACAAAGATCCCTGTGGAACACCATATGAAATTAACTTCAACTGATAATCACGGTCATATATAGTCACCAATCGTTTTCTGTTTGATAAATAATCTCGAAACCAGTCCAAAGCCTTCCCACGTATAACATAACGTCGTAGCTTTTAAATAAAAAATTTCGTGGTCAATTGTGTCGAATGCCTTCGAAAAATCAAGAAAAACTCCAATAGTGTGGGAGACATCATCTACAGCATGGACAAATTTATAGATAAAAATGAGTAAGGCATATTTGGGGTGATTTGCTCAAAAACTGAGAGAGAGGTTCGATCCACAAGTTTTTTTAATGAAAATACGCCGTTGCCATGGCAACACATTAGGCAATACTAACGAAAAAGGTGTCTTGCATATCTACTTTTGATACCGGTCACACATGCCAAATTTGGGATGAATTGCTTAAAAAACGAGACAGCAGTTCGATCCACAACATTTTGTTGTTTTTTTTACAAATTTGCCGTTGCCATGGCAAACACATTATGCAATACTAACGAAAAAGAACACCAGACATTTAATTGCTAACTGTCTTGGAGGAGTCTGCGCCTTTGAATGTTTCTGTGACAGATATATGGCGCCATACAAATGCTGTGGATCATCATTATCAAAAAGGTGTCTTGCACATCTTCCTTTGATAGCGGTCACATATGCCAAAGTTGGGGTTAATTGCTGTAAAAAAAAAAAATGACAGAGTAGTTCCATCCACAAGTTTTTATAGAAATATGCCGTTACCATGGCAACGCATGATGCAATACTAACGGAAATGGAGTCTTGCACATTTGCCTTTGATAGTGGTCACATACGCCAAATTTGGGGTCAATTGCTCAAAAAATGAGAAGAGTTCGATCCACAAGATTTTGCAACCGACCGACCGACCGACCGACCGACCGTGCACCCGAAATCAAAGTGATTCCTTTATACCCCCTACACACTATGTGTGAGTGGGGTATAAAATTCCAGAGGTTGGGACCTGAAGCTTCAACTCCCCCATCCCCCCCCCCCCCCCTTCAGTTGTGGGGATGGGGTGGGGGGCTCAGTTTAGAAAAATTAAATCATATCACCAAAAATATCTGTCAAGTTTTGTGAAAATCCGTCGTATGTTTTTATTTTTTTCAAGAAGATGCTGTAAATGTGGAAAATGAATTTCTCTCCTCACCCTCAACCCCCCCCCCCCCCAAAAAAAAAACCAGGGCACCCCTTGATCCGCTGATGATCAATCATGAAATTTCAGTCATTAATGTGTACATCCAAAGTACCAAATTAGCTCTGTCTTTGAAATCCCGTATTTTCAGGACTCTCAGGCTCCAACACCCCAATCCCCACCCCCCCCCCCCCCAACCCTTCGCCGGTATGGGGGAGAAGGGCTCATTTTAACTAAAATAAGATCATGTCACTTTAAGGATGCTATATGTCATTGGTGAAAACCCGTCATAGATTTCTCAAGAAGATGCTGAAAATGTACCATATTCCCTTTATTCCCCCCCCTCCCATACACACACACACCTGGATCCGCCATAATCAAACGTGACATTTCAGTCATTAATGTCTTCATAGCACTAATATAGCCTTTCTTTACTTGGTTCGACTAAGATACAAAATTCCAGACTGTGAGGCTTCAACTCCCCCACCCCCCCCCCCCTCCCTTCAGCGGTATTGGAGGAAGGGGGAGGGCGGCTCCTTTTACATTGAGATCGGATCAAAATAACAAAATAAATAGAAAAAAAAAATCTCCTTTCCCTCACCCCCTCCTCTTCTCGATTCCCCCTGGATCCGGCATAATCAATCATGAAATTTCATTCATTAAAGTCCTCAAAGCACTAACTTAGCTCTTTTTTGATGGGACTAAGAACATTACAAATTTCCAGACTTTAGGGAATCTGAGGCTTCAATTCCCTCCCCTCCCCTCCTTCGGGGGGGGGGGGCTTATCTAAACAACTTTTAAGATCATATCACCATAAAGATATTCTGTCAAGTTTGGTGAAATTTTGCAGTTTACAACAAAATGATAACGGTAAAGGTTCATGAGCAGTTTTGTTAGACATCGATATTATCTATATACCATCTGTTTGTAATACCGTTGAGGAACATTTATTTTACAATTCCCGGCAAAAATTGAACGTTTTCACATTTCCCGTCAAGACTTTTTACAAATGCTGTTGGTGCAATTTTCGAGACTTTTACATTTCCCGGCGCGACGTTGTTTGAAATCCCAGCGTTTCTACAAATCCTTTCTCCACACCCTGACCCATTGTTTGTACTACACGGTCATCCGTCGCCCGTGACCACAACTACCCACATCCTGCGACGCCCCCTTCCAACTGTACCCATCTCAGTTTTTTTTTTATTTCTTTATTTCCTAGCATATTACTCTTACTTTCTACTTCAATGCATGTGATCACTCTCGCTCAAATATAAACATTGCACAGTGTATTCCTTTTACACTCACCAATTGTTCTTGCATTTCATTTCGAGGAAGTCTAAAGGATGATGCATACTTATGAGCCATATTATATTTTCTCACTGGTGAACATTTCCTCATTAAAAGGTGTGTAACAAAGATATTATTCAGAAGGGTGAAAGTTGAGGTGAGAGTTTCTTCATTTACACATCGTTAATTTACAGATCAGCAATTGCGATCTGAACAAATTTAATTTGTAGAGGGATAAAAAGTTAAAAAACTCGCACCTAAAAGAGGTGCTTTCGTCATTGCCCTGACTAGGACGGTGAGACTTTAAAGTCCTACCTTGTGGAGCATGGGATTTTTAAAATGACGGGAAATCTCAAAGATTGCATCAATGGGAAATGTAAAAAGTCTCACCGGGAAATGTAAAAATGTTCAATTTTGCGGGAACTGTCAAAACGCTGCGGGAAACGTTACAATCATGTATTTCAACGGTATTACGTATCGATGCTCTATATGAATTCGATGTCTAACGAAACTGAAAAATCTATTACTGACTTTCACTAAATTTGGCATATAACATACTTATGGAGACATGGTTTTAATTTGTTTCAATAAATCCCCCCCCCCACACACACACACACTCACCGCCGAAGGGGGAGGTAGTTAAGCCTCAGAGTAAAAGTCTCAAATGTTTCATCTTCTTAGTCAAACCAATAAAGATGGAGCTAAGTTATACCTATAAAGAAAAAGACATTAACGACTAAAATTATATGTCTGACTAATGGCGGATCCAGGGGGCCCTAATGGGAGGGGGAAGAGGTGAGGGGATCGAGGAAGGGGATTTTCTACTTTTTCAGCATCTTCTTGAAAAATCTTTAATAATTATAGTTTCACCAAACTTTGAAGAAGAAATCCACGTCTGATAAAAAAAGAGTAAACTTTAACAAGTTCAACAGTAAAAATCTGTCTGAAATCGGATGAAAAATAAGGAAGTTATGAAATTTTGAAGTTTATTGAAAGGTTTATTGAAAGGTTTATTTATTCATATCACATCTCGTAGCCCAAGGGCTAAATTGCGTGTAATATAACATAAAATATGTACATACAAATTCAAACATTCAGACAATTACAGAATAAAGCATTTACACGTGTGATAGAAATAAGTGGGAAAATATCATAATTACAGAAATCAATAAGTTGAGCATTATGCAAGATAAGAACATATTCCGCATTTGTCAAAACAAACAGAATTACACAAAAAATATTGTGACGACTGATTTGCCTCTACTCCATTAAAACTACAAAACATCATACACAAAACATCAGGTTTACATGACTGATAAATACAAGGTATTTCGAAATGTGATTGCACAACCCCAAATATAATTAAATCACTGTTTTTACATTTCATAACAAAATTTCATTCTGATGGCTGAGTTATCACATATGACTTATATACCCTACATATAGCACTCTCAACCGACCCTTCCAAAGCCCCGTAACCCACATTCTTCTTTAAACATCATCAAAATAACATCAAATTCACAGAAAAATTCGTCTAACTGTACAAAAGTATGGATACAAATTTCATATTTCTCCATTCAGAATTTGCAGAAATATGGGGAAAAGATAACGTTGTGAGAGTGATTCTCAACGTAAGTATCAATACGGAAGAGATGTGGAGTAGAGATACGAGAGGAATAGGGGGAGAAGGAGAGATAAAGATAGGAATAAGTAGATATGTGTATACAATACATATACAGGTGTACACAATACACACAAATACACAGTCATTTGCATGTACACACAACGAACCTTTCTAAGGGGGGGGGGCAGAGTTAAAAAAATAACATATTTATGTTCTACATATAGCTTTCTCAGTAAAACAAATTCAGAATTTGCAGAAATATGGGGAAAAGATAACGTTGTGAGAGTGATTCTCAACGTAAGTATCAATACGGAAGAGATGTGGAGTAGAGATACGAGAGGAATAGGGGGAGAAGGAGAGATAAAGATAGGAATAAGTAGATATGTGTATACAATACATATACAGGTGTACACAATACACACAAATACACAGTCATTTGCATGTACACACAACGAACCTTTCTAAGGGGGGGCAGAGTTAAAAAAATAACATATTTATGTTCTACATATAGCTTTCTCAGTAAAACAAATATCATAAACCACATCTGATTTTAATAGATATTGAAAAAATAGAAAAATAATCGGTAATGAACAGCAACATAATCAGAAAAATAGCCCCATCAAAATAATAACATCAGTGAAAAAATTCGCCTGCCGGAGCAGATGGGAAGGACAAGGCAAACTGGATAAAAAAGGGTCTAACCAATATTTTGATGTTTATGTAATACATGCATATATAGGTATAATCATACTGTACATACATACACAGTCATATGCATGTACATAAATGGAGACGTTTGTATGGGGATGCAGAATGCAAAAATGACACATTTATATCCTATTTAGCTTTCACAGTAATAAATGCATACATACATATTATCATGGACCGCACACTTTAAAAATTGCAAAAATAAAGAGATACAACAACGTGAAAGGGAAGGTGGCCCCATCAAAATGATAACAGAGTGAATGAGGGCTTTCACCTGATGGTAAAACAGATGGAAAGACCAGGGTAGAATGGGTAAATGAGGGGTCAGGTAAAGATAGAGTAGGAGAAGGAGAGATAAAGAAAGGAATATGTGAATGTGTGTATACACAAATAGGTATGCATATGCGAACACAGCCATAGATGCATGTACAACCTTACTCAGAAGTCCAATAGTGACGTGATCGGGAAAGTTATCCATTAAGAAAATAGCATGATAGAACTCATTTGTATTATGTAATCGGGTAATGATATAAAAATTATGACCTTGATGACATTTTATGAACAAGAAAGAAGTAAAAGGCTGAAGGAGAGAGAGAAAAATAAAAGTGTAAGGAATGAGTATGAGGGGCGTGTCATCATTCACCACACAGAGACTTATCAGTAATCTTAACCCGGGATAACAATTCAAAATAATTTACATTAATTTAGAATTCAACAGCCTTGTGAGGTAAGGAATTGCACTATTCTCAAAGCGTTTAGTGCGACATCTTTTTTCCATGTAGCGCTTTGTGTGTCTGAGTTTTCGAGAGGACGCGTTCAACACAAACCATTTCTGGAAGAAGTTTGGATAATTTCTCCAAAACAGTTCTTGTACAGTGGGTATGAATATGCAAATGAGTGAGCTAACCATGTCATACCCTCACAATTTTCCATTGATCGTGTAGAAAAAAAAATGACGAAAACTCAATGTTTCTGCCATTGAATTCTGAAACATAATATTTTTTTATTCCCGGTTGCATAACTTCCGAATAGTGATCAATTAGACATATGAGGATTTGAGCCTTGGGCATAATTGCGTTTGAATGAAAAACTGGAAATTTCAAAATTTTATGTATAAACTCTATGTAACTTGTGAGGGAATGACATGCTCACTTTGCCATTTTGTATATTCATGTTGAATGTTCAAGAACTGTTTCCCCCGAAAATAGGGCAACTTCGAAATGTCATAACTTCCTAATTTTTCATCCGATTTTGATCAATTTATACCGTTGAACTCGTAATATTTTACTCTTTCTTATCAAACTAGCTTATATTTGGACTGGATTTCCCCTTTAAGGTGATATGATCTTAATTTGTTAAAATCCGTCCACCCCCACCCACATTACCGAAAAAGGGGGGGGGGGATTTGAAGTCTCAGAGTCCCTAAAGTTGGATTTTTTAAAACTTCTTAGTCGAACCAAAACATATAAACTGCTACGTTAGTGTTCTGAAGATATTAATGACTGAAATTTCATGTTTGATTATGACGGATCCAGGGATTCCCTGAAGAGAGGATGAGGGGGAGGGGGGGGGGGGAATTGCCACCTATTGAGCATCTTCTTCAACACCCTATGATGGATTTTCACCAAACTTGGCAAATAGCACCTTTATCGTGATATCATCTCTATATTTTGTGAAAATCCCCACAACACACTGCCGGGGGGGGGGGGGGGTGGTAATGGGGAGTTCATAGTCCTTAAATTACGGAATTTGTAGTCTTCTCCTGTCGTACCAAAAGAGATAGAACTAAGTTAGTGTTATGAACACATTGATGACTGAAAATTCATATTTCATCATGGCGGATCGAGGGGTGCTCTGATCGGGAGGGGGGGGGGGGGGCAAGGAGGCGGGTTTCCACTTTTTCAGTATCTTCTTCAAAAATTTATGACGGGTTTCACCAAACTTGGCAAACACCATGTTTAAGGTGTATTATTATCTTTATTTGTTAAAATGAGCCCCACCCCCTTCCTCCGCTGAAAAGGGAGGGGGAATTCAAGTCTTAGAGTCCCTAAACTCTTCTGTCGAACCGAAAAAGGTAGAGCTAAGTTAGTGCTATGAAGACTTTAATGACTGACATTTCATATTTGATTATTTCAGATCCAGGGGTGCATTTCACACAAGAAAATGAAAACTGTCAAATAGGTTCATGTTATTATTAATGATAATAATAATAATAATAATAATAATAATAATAATAATAATAATAATTACACTAATTTGTATAGCGCAGCCACTATGTAAATATACTCTACTAAGCTGTGATGTAACAGAGTTCCCAACATTGCTACTGATTAGACACACAAAAAAATAAGTAACAAATTAATCAAAGGCTTCTGAAAAAAGGTAAGTCTTCAACAAAGAATGGAAGACAGCAAAGTGATGGGGCCTTCCTCATTTTCTCAAGTAATTTTTTCGAAGGTTTTGGAGCAGCACAACTGAAGGCACAATCCCCCAAAGTTACTTTTGTTTTTGAGTGAGATTGCTTTAGAGGCAACTTATCCTGTGCGCTTCGTAAATTATGCGAATATGGATATGATTTTATTGATATTAATTCTGATAAATGACCAGGTGCTTGACCATGTAGAACTTTATAAATAAGTAACAAAACTCTTCAATACAATTCTCTGCCTTACTGGCTACCAATGTAACTTCATCAAAACGAGTGTAGGTTTATATGTGAAAATCTTGACGAACTGGACACAAGTCTCGCACATGCATTCTGGACACGCTGAAGCTTGGTTTTCTGTGAATCTGGCAAACCAAACAGTAGCTCATTACAATAATCAAGCCTACTGCTAATGAAAGCGTGAACGAGAGTTTCAGCGTCTTCCTGGCTCAAGTATAATATAGGGAGTTTTCGCTACACGACTGTTATGGAAGACCGAATATACGCGGAAGCAATCAGTTGTGACCAATGGTGACAGTACCCGTACTCGGACTCCCGTTCCCACATCTAAAGCAGTTTCGCTTTCCTGTAAATAGTCTAGCTTCTGGACTCTTTTTACTCGTAGGGGTGATTCAGTGTACGCGACAAGACGTATGAGGGCGTGACACCCGAGGATTGCGATACGCCGAGAACTGCGATACCCGAGAACGCGCAGTCTCTCGATTATCGCCATCAGAAAATTTGCGCCCTCTCTTGGTTTATTGCACCAAGGAAAAGGGGACGGAGCCCAGACTTGCCTGTAAAGGACGGAGGCGTGTGGACAAGATCGCTAATTGGCTGATTGGCTGGCTGGCTGGCTGGCTGGCTGGCTGTCTCACTCCAGTGACCTGCCCAGCATCGCAACCAAACGCTACTACAGCTGAATACCGTACTCGTTTTCCCCAGGACGGGACGTTTCTCAGATTTGATCATGCGCAGAAGCAAATTTTGCACACGGCACGCTAAAATCCCGGCCGCGTCGTGCTGATGAGAACTCCCTAATATCTACGAATGTGACGCAATTTATGCAACATATAAAAAGAAGACTTGCATGTTGTCAATATTGGGCCCTCTAGACTTCTGGGTCCTCTATTTTTTTCTGATTTATATTAATGATATTATAAATTCATCCTTGTCTCTTAGTTTTATATTTTTTGCTGTTGATACAATTATTTGTGAATTCTCATAATGTATTTGAAAGTCTTATTACCACATTGAATTTGGAGATAAGTAAAGTGTCTCAATGGTTTTTATGTAAAAAACAAATTGTCACTTAATATTTCTAAGACAAATTTTGTTAGATTAAGGCTTCATAATTCTTTGAATAATAATTGTACTGATGATTGCTTCTATATTGACGGACAGCCAATTGTTGAAAAGACATCTACTAAATGTTTAGGTATTACCATTGATTCAAATTTGTCTTAGGAATGATCATTTGCACAATGTTCATACTTCACTTTCTAAAGGCATCGGAATCTTATACCACCTGAGAAACTTGGTTTCACAGAAATCTTTGCTTTTATTGTATAATGCTTTGATATCACCTTATATAGCGTGTTGTAATATTGTGTGGGGAAATTGTGGTACAACTAAATCGAACTCAATATTATACGCTTTTACAAAAACGAGCAATGCGGTTGATTACAAACTCCCACTACTTATCTCCCTCTGACCCGTTGTTTTCTCAATTAAGAACATTGAAGATGAATGAGATTCATACTTTTCAAACGGCAATTTTTATGCAGATTACACGCTCAACCAACTTCCCTCGGTGTTCAATGATTTCCTAATTCCTAATTTCAATATTCATTCCTACCCAACTCGCCGTTCTTCTGATTATCATCTCGAAAACACAAGTATTGTCATTAGCACAAAAATCCTTAAAACATCATGTCCCTGATGTTTGGAATTTTTACCCGTTAACCTTTAACAACATAGATTTATCTATTCATTTAAAGGACAGTTTAAAGATATGTTGTTAACTCAATATGTATCTGAATGTTAGAGCATGTTGCTATTTATCTGGGTTTTTTGTTTTTCACTTCCAAAGTTAAAGCAAGGGCTCCGAACTGATCGCATACACAACAAACATGAACATTGAAACAAATTCACAACTCATTTCCAAGCAAACACTTCACATCTTGCACAATGCACCGCTGCACTTTTCCCCCTCATTCTTCCCTCCCTTTCTCCTAATCGCCACTCAGTGAGTGGTGACTTATATGCTATGTTCTTCCAATGCTGTATTGTTTAGACAATCATTTCTGAGGCCATTGTCCTTGTCAAGCGCTTGCTTATGACGATGGTCTCCTGAATTTCTGTACATCAAGAATTGCCTAATTTGTCTTTGAGCAAGAGATATATTGTAACTTATGTTTACATAAACGTATGCACAAAACGGTTTATTTTCATTTTGAATTGTATCAGGAGAAAAAGTTGAATATTTGAATTGATCATTTATTTGCCTTAATTGTAAGATTCAATCTTTATTCTGTGCTCAATTTGTTTGTTCAATTGACGTTGTACTTCATTTGTGACCCTGCACCTCAAAACAAACAAAAAGTCGCCAGACATGAATTTTTAGTTAAGACCATATTCTGAAAGAGCAGACTTTAAGCTTTAAAAATGATGTATAACTCAAATCAAATGGACTCTCCTAACCTATCTAAATATTGGAAAGAAAGCACAAACTCAGGAAAAGTGTGAACTGAGAAAAGAGGCTCTGAAGTGCATTGTCTATTCAAGCGCGTAATCTTTACCAAACCGTGCTGGCTGTGCGATGAATGGGACAAAAAAAACAGGAAGTAAACCACCAGAGTAACAACAATGAAGGGATTATCAGATTAAACTGAAATTAAGCATGCCTCATTAACACATACTGTCAATAATTAATGCCAACTTTCACAGCAGTAGCTTTATCCTGTCAAAAGTTATTAGAGTTAAAAGTGAAGAGTGTGGACAAGGTTTTTCAGAAATGAAAAAGGGATTCTAAAGACACACCTAATCACACTATTCTATCAAAAATGTTCGAGATAAATTGCTAAAAAAACACACTTTCCTGCCCGTTTTATGATACCAAATTTTAGCATAATGTAAAAGAAGACCCGCTCCTTCAGAAAATATGAAAAAGTCAAGTTCGGCTGGGTTGACCCATTTCACTTATTTTCAGTCCTCACGCAAAATCAGTGTGTGCGACTTTATGTTCGTTTTGAGGTGCACAGTCACATTTATGAAGGAAAAAGAAATTCAGAAATAAAATCAGTATCAGAAATATGATCATATAAATTATATGCTTCTCCATGTTTAAACGAGAATCAAGCCATACACCCAGGTTTAGACGTCAAGTTCATCAATATATCATCAGTACGTAATTTCTTTGAAGTAGGGCATAAATGATCTATACATTTCTTGGCAGCGTTTTAACATTTCCCGGCAAAATTGAACATTTTTGCATTTCCCGGCGAGAGGTCTGTACATTTCCCGTTGATGACATCTCAAGATGTTTAACATTTCCCGACGTTTTTACAATTCCCGGCGTTTTACAAATTCCGGCACCACAACAGCTTGAGTTATAAAGAAACTATATGAAGGTAACGACCTACTTTATTTGAGCAGTTAAGAGCAGAAAAAACAAAACATATTCCAGAAATCAATGCTCCATTACCATAGGAAGTTCTTGTGGAAACTGGTCGAATACATTAAGGCACGTACATCAATACTGACAATAGTTACGTTCAGACGGTCATCCTTAACTTCAAGGATAAGCTCGTAGTTCAGTATGGAGAGGAAAGTGTCGCATAGTCTTTTTTGTCGAGGTAATTGTCATTTCGTAGACAAAATTGACGTTGTCACTTGTCAACAGCGACACTTGGCGTACCATCCTTAACTGCGAGCTTATTTTTGAGGTTAGCTAATCCTTGAAGTTACTTTATCCTAAAAGGGATCACCGTCGATCGTAAGTAATGAATGACCAACAACAAGAACAGCGGATGTGGTTTTGAAATCTTATGTGGAATCCACGCGAAGATAGTAAAGAATAAACGTACAATAAGAAAGAAATCGCAAAGAAATGACACACACCATGCACACATGCCAATATCTTCCACATGCAGTTACAAATACACATACGCAATAATGCTGAAACTTTTCAAATATCTTTTAGATTGAAACAATATTTGTACCAAGAAATAAATTCTATACTCACCCTTTTATCTTCCATTCCTCTTTTTTCCTCCATCATGTTACTCCTGATGGCAAAGACGAGAGAACAATATCCCTATTATGGGACTGTCATCCGAACTTGAAACTCAACTCCTAAGATATCTGTCTAACAAAAATCTGTGTGTCTAGAAGTTCTTTCAAAATGCAGAGTAAGATATCGTTAAAGCTGATTGGATGACCGTGAATATGGTAAACAATGCACTAAGAAGCACAAGCTGCACTAAATGCCTTTAACACTCGAATGTATAGAGAATCCAATGACAGAGGCAGCGGTGTTCCGTTGGTCAAAGCTAACTGGGTAACCGTCTACTACGCTCTGGGAAGTACAATCTACGCCGACTGTCTTTCAAACGCGAAGTTGGGGAGGATCAAATGATAGGGGCAGTGTCATTTCATTGGATAACAGAAATAAGTAGGAACTAGAAGCCACCCCGCTAATGCATGCAGCAAGACCAAGGTAGAGAGGCTCCAATGATAGGGTAGTGACATCTCATTGGTTGATTTTCATGCTTATGAGCATGCGTAAGGTCACGGGCTATCGTTGAACGATTTGACAAAGTTCGTGTGGCTCTCCCCAGTGCCACCAGCCTTTTGTCAAGGCCCTCTCGCTGTAATAAGCCAGTTCGTAATTAGCTCATGTACACATGGGTACAAATGACTTTTCTTTTTTCTTAGTTGGTTAGGCACTTCCCTCGTTTTCAAAGCGACATAATGCATAAGCTTGCCCGACCAAACAATTTATGGAATTCATGTTCAAACAAAGAATGAGCTTGCTTTAAGAACAGGTGATCAGAATACTCGCATCAGTTGACAATCTAACAGGCATCCATTTCATATATCTTTTT
This sequence comes from Diadema antillarum, assembly GCF_040938485.1. Taxonomy (NCBI): domain Eukaryota; kingdom Metazoa; phylum Echinodermata; class Echinoidea; order Diadematoida; family Diadematidae; genus Diadema; species Diadema antillarum. The sequence continues at coordinate 180,120 of NW_027271031.1, read as the reverse complement.
TTGCTGTTGTTGTATTGAATGCAATAACAGTCTATATCATTTTTTTATTCTGCAAAATACCATTCTTGCTGTTAGGTGGATGTGCTGGCAAGCATTATTTAGATAAGGATCACATGAATAATCATCGCATCACAGATGCTTATCTCAGTGAATTTACCAACCCAAATGCCTGTTGGTACAAATAACCTTTTTCTGCTCATGCGCAAAGTGGAATTACGAACTGGTCTATTGGCAAGCGAAGCGAGCCCAGCCGAGCGCGACCCCGCTCAGCTGGGCTCTCTGCTCCATACAGCGAGAGGGCCTTGACAAAAGGCTACAGTGCCACCGGAATGCGTAGTATCGCTGTGTCCGCCGAGAAGGTTATGTTTTTGAGGGCTTTGATCTGTTTGTTTGTCTGTCTGTTTATCCCCCCCCTTTTTTTTTTTGTTTGGGGGGGGGGGGGGGGGGGGCGACATTTAGAGACTTTCCCCGGGCCTCCCATATAGGGCTCACACGGGTAAATAATTCCCCATAGAGACGTGTGTTAAAATTCAAATTTCAAAAAATTCTGTAAAATAGCTGGGAGAAATGAGGTGTTTCATCTTCACTAACCTGAATAGGTGAGATATTACCTTTCATCCATCAGATTGCCAGGGTGGGTTGTTCTGCTCTAATTCTGTCCAGGGGTCCGCAAAGCCAGACTACGAGCTCTTGTCACTCAAAAAATCACCTATTTTCCGTACACGTACCCAATGAAATATAGTCCCCTCAAATTCCACCAGAAAAGATTTCATCTTCCAACCAAAATGCAGTTTGTAGAGGAATTCATACTCAATATCTACAGCTATTCAGTTTTTTGCCAAACTACATCATTGATTTTTAATTAATTTTTTTCTTCATTTATTTTGGTATCTTTGGTACGAATTTGTGAAGGGGTCTGGGACAGCCCATTTTATTTACAGGTGTGAGCCCTATAGTGGAGGTCATATTTCTTATTTGACTTTTAAACATCATTAAATGTGTTTTTTATGATATTTGAGCCTACATCATATGAGAAATTACACTTTCAAGGATTATAAAGCTTCTCAAAGGGACACTTTTAGAAAATCATGCCCTTTAGGGTTTTTTTTAAACAAATCTTGCAGTTTTGATCAGTTTTGCATAAGATGAATACATATAGATCCAGGCAGTTATCCTTGATTGTGGGTGTGTCATCATCACCTTATAGCCTACAAAGTACTTGATAAGACTTTGTTTTGTCAAACAGACTAACTTTATGTATTTTGAGCTGTTTCAGTGGTAGCCAAAACAAAGAAATACATTAAAATAACACAGTCATTCAAAGTTGTGTGATACTGATGACTGACTGCTATGTACTAAGATCTAGTGACAAGAACATAATATTAAGAAAAGAAATAGTAGCAAGGCAGAGTTGAGGAGGGGGGGGGGGAGTAGAGGAGAGAGGTAGAGAGAGGGGGGTAGGGAGGGGAAGGGGAGGGAGGAAGAGATCTGACACAATACAAGATACACAATACAAGATTAACACAGTCATTCAAAGTTGTGTGATACTGATGACTGCTATTTACTAAGATCTAGTACCACAAGAACATAATATTAAGAAAAGAAATTGTAGCAAGGAAGAGTGGTGGGGGGGGGGGGGGGTAGAGGAGAGAGGTAGAGGATGGGGGGGGGGGTAGGGAGCAGAAGGGGGAGGGAGGAAGAGATCTGACACAATACAAGATACACAATACAAGAAGCCATTCAAAGTTGTGTGATACTGATGACTGCTATTTACTAAGATCTAGTACCACAAGAACATAATATTAAGAAAAGAAATTGTAGCAAGATAGAGTTGGGGGGGGGGGGGGGTAGAGGAGAGAGGTAGAGGGAGGGGGGAGTAGGGAGGAGAAGGGGAGGGAGGAAGAGAGATCTGACACAATACAAGATCAACATAAACCAGCAGAGCTTGTATGGGATGAATACTTCCCATAGACTTGCATGTATTGCGTGCATTCTCTATAGTAAAGGTCATATTTTTTTATTTGACTTTTAAACATCATAAATGTGTTTTTTTATGATATTTGCCCCTACATCATATGAGAAATTACACTTTCAAGGATTATAAAGCTTCTCAAAGGGACACTTGTAGAAAATCATGCCCTTTAGGGTTTTTTTTTAAACAAATCTTGCAGTTTTGATCAGTTTTTCATAAGATGAATACATATAGATCCAGGCAGTTATGCTTGATTGTGGGTGTGTCATCATCACCTTATAGCCTACAAAGTACTTGATAAGACTTTGTTTTGTCAAACAGACTAACTTTATGTATTTTGAGCTGTTTCAGTGGTAGCCAAAACAAAGAAATACATTAAAATAACACAGTCATTCAAAGTTGTGTGATACTGATGACTGACTGCTATGTACTAAGATCTAGTGACAAGAACATAATATTAAGAAAAGAAATAGTAGCAAGGCAGAGTTGAGGAGGGGGGGGGGGAGTAGAGGAGAGAGGTAGAGAGAGGGGGGTAGGGAGGGGAAGGGGAGGGAGGAAGAGATCTGACACAATACAAGATACACAATACAAGATTAACACAGTCATTCAAAGTTGTGTGATACTGATGACTGCTATTTACTAAGATCTAGTACCACAAGAACATAATATTAAGAAAAGAAATTGTAGCAAGTTAGAGTTAGGGGCAGAAGGGGGAGGGAGGAAGAGATCTGACACAATACAAGATACACAATACAAGAAGCCATTCAAAGTTGTGTGATACTGATGACTGCTATTTACTAAGATCTAGTACCACAAGAACATAATATTAAGAAAAGAAATTGTAGCAAGTTAGAGTTGGGGGGGGGGGAGTAGAGGAGAGGGGTAGAGGGAGGGGGGTGGGTAGGGAGGAGAAGGGGAGGGAGGAAGAGAGATCTGACACAATACAAGATCAACATAAACCAGCAGAGCTTGTATGGGATGAATACTTCCCATAGACTTGCATGTATTGCGTGCATTCTCTATAGGGCTCACACGGGTAAATAATTCCCCATAGAGACGTGTGTTAAAATTCAAATTTCAAAAAATTCTTTAAAATAGCTGGGAGAAATGAGGTGTTTCATCTTAACTAACCTGAATAAGTGAGATATTACCTTTCATCCATCAGATTGCCAGGGTGGGTTGTTCTGCTCTAATTTTGTCCAGGGGTCCGCAAAGCCAGACTACGAGCTCTTGTCACTCAAAAAATCACCTATTTTCCGTACACGTACCCAATGAAATATAGTCCCCTCAAATTCCACCAGAAAAGCTTTCATCTTCCAACCAAAATGCAGTTTGTAGAGGAATTCATACTCAATATCTACAGCTATTCAGTTTTTTGCCAAACTACATCATTGATTTTTAATTAATTTTTTTCTTCATTTATTTTGGTATCTTTGGTACGAATTTGTGAAGGGGTCTGGGACAGTCCATTTTATTTACAGGTGTGAGCCCTATATCAGGCATGTGAATGCCTTAATGGCATCTATCACTTCCGGCTCCATTGACCATTCTGAGGGGAATGGGGGTTTGGGGGATTACCAATAGCAGTCATGGGCAATTCATAAAGTAAAATTTTGATATCATATTCTGCAATGAGTCTCTTGATCATACCTAAACGTATCTATGAATATATATATATATAAATATTGTATCTTGCCTCAGACAACTTCTTACAGAAATTGAAAAAAAAAAAAACTTCAAACAATTTTGACATTCATTTGTTGAAAATCGAACACAGATTGTAAGCAGAAATAAATTTTCATTAGAATTACACATTCCATCAACTTGATACTGACAATTTTAAGGGAAGCAATTATTGCCCTTGCTTTCTGAAAGCGATTCGTCAAGTACACTTTCATTATGCTAGAAAAGTGATTTTTAGTGGAATTCCCTTTATATTTTCTTTATGCTTTATTCACTCATGACGTTATAACATCTTGTAGTCTCCTCATCCAGCAGTTCCAACATCAAAACTTGTAAAATTCATAACTTTTGCATTGATTGCCCGATTTTCCTCAACTTTCATTGATGTGTTCTACTAATGTTGCAGCTCTGACTCCATCCATATTTCTCTTTGGGTTTGGGTTTCCTTTAAACCTATTTTAGTATGAAAGAGGAGCAGGTGGAAGAGAAGGAACGGTATCTATTCCTCATTGCTTTTTTTTTTTTTTTTTTTTTTTTTTGTACAAGACGGACCAGACACAGAAAGAGTCTCAGATAGTGCACGAAAATTCAAATGGTGTTTTTTAGTTTAATTCTATTGTCATGGGAAGCAACTGCCGATTTATCTTGTTCAGTAAAATCCTCTTCTATTTTTTTTTCATATGTTGCAAAAGCCATATGAGTTGAGCCACATCGGCGGATAAAATGGTTTTAATCATCTTCGCGATGGGAATGTCCTTTCACGAGAATTATCACGCCTAGATGCATTCATCTTGTGCGTGGGTGAATTCGCTATTTTCTGCACCATTTCGTTTTCCTATGATATGGAGTGTCGCAGTGTGAATCTCTCTATTAGGCGCTGTATATCCCTGAAAGAGAAAATTGATAATGTATTATATCATTTAAAATTCCATTTATTATCATTGATGTTTTTATTCGCTTGGTGTCAGCCAGGCACTACCAATCACCTCTCGTTTTACGGAGCACACCGTGAGCGCAGTGAACCAGTATGGCAGCTGAAGACTCATTAAATTCATGGGCGTCATGCCAAAATCGTGCATAGTTTTTCCACGGCAGTCGGTAGTAGCTGGTTGTATCAATGCATTCAGGAATCGGTAACATGGTCCCAACAAGCGCGACCAGTTTGAAAAATCTCCAAAGACAACAAAGACTTCAGTAGACCCTTCAATCAGTGTCTGGTTGTTGTTGTTTTTTTTTTCTGTCTCTCTCTTAGATCATGTTTAAAAGTAAACAAAAAAAAATGAAAAGGAAAATAAGGATTTCTTACCAAACAAGCTTTGAAATGTGGAAAGATGCAAAATGAGACTGCAAAAAGCGTATTGTTTATACTAGGAGGTTGTGCTCATGGTTACATGTATTAAAACAATGTCTTTCGGTCGAGCAAAAGTCGGACCCGTCATCTGCTGCTATTCGAACAGCGACAGTACCACCAGGCCATCCATGGTTGCCGGCAATGACACGATGAACCTGGAACAAATAGGCCTACCCAAGTTCCGAATTTCCGATAGTAATCATCATCATCATCATCATCATCATCATATTCTTCTTCCTCTTCTTCTGTAGAAGGGCATCCTTCATAATATAGTTGAAGATCAGCACCCTGCAGAGCTACGTTGGCAGAACTGGCATAATTATGCTAATTTTGACGCTTCAGAATCTTACATTATGCTGGACATAATTTCTCTGTTTTCAACATTATTCTAGCATAATTGCTTACAGAAAGGAAATAACTCTGCGTTTTGTGTACTGCGGTATCTTTTTGTTTGTTTACTTGGCAGCTATATTGTTGATGAAATGAACAGCAAACAGTTGTTAAGTCATGTTTTTAGTTTTGCTCGAAAGCTGATTGAACAGTTTAATTGGGAGCACAGACTCTGACCACCTTTTTGGCTTCTCAGGCTGCAAATGAGGACATTTTTTTTTTCTTTTGCTTGCTTGTGAGGTGATTGGGAGCGGCAATTCTAGAAACGGGTTTAGGCGCCATTAGTGAGAACCTTGCTCGTCACGAAATTTTGTATTAAGAAGTCTGGTAATTTTTGTTTTTATTTGTTTAGGTTTCTTTTTTCTTGTCAGGAGATTGGGCACCACAATTTTGGTTGATTATGATGTGACATAATGTCATGGCTATTTAGAGTCTCCTCAGGCCCTCTTAAGCACAATTACATTTTCACCCTGGTCACACTGCTACAGAGTGATGTGCTGGGCCGTCATGGCACTAACGAACCTTCGAGGATAAATCGTTTATTTACTTGTAAACAATAATGTCGTGTGGTAACATGTGTATGTAAAGTGCTGCTACAATAATTGACATGACTTGACGCTAGATTAAATGTTTCCCTAAATACCTTGTTAAAGGGAAATCGAGCCCAAATATAAGTTAGTCTGACAAGAAAGAGTAAGATATTAAGAGCTCAACGGTATGATTTTGATCGAAATCGGATGAACAATAGGGAAAGTTATGACATTTTGAAGTTCTGCTATTTTCATGACTTTTGGGGGAAACAGTGTTCTTGAACAGTCAATATGAATATGCAAATGACAAAGTGAGCATGTCATTCCCTAGCAACTTATCATACTATAGTAGTTTGTACATTTTTTTTTTTGAATTTCCAAGTTTTCATTCAAAAGCAATTATCCTCGAGGTCCAAATCCTCGTATATCTTACTGATCACTATTCTGAAATTATTCAGTCAGGAAGGGTCTATACGGCAATTACCCCCTGGGCAATTACCCCTTACCCTTCCTCTGTCCCTAATCCTAATCCTCATCATAACCCTAACCTAAACTCCTAACCCTAAACCTAACCCTAACCACAGAACTCTTCGACCCTAACCCTAATCTTTACTTTAACCTTACCACTAACCAGTATTTGTCCGGGGGGGGGGGGGTATTTTCTTGAATGCGGCCTCTGGCATTTTGATGTCAATGGTGAGAGGTAACGAGGAGTGGAGATGGAGGGTTTTCGGCGGTATTCAACATATTATAATATACAATCACGATGACCGGACCGGCTTGGTGGAAGGCTGGAAGGTTTAGGGTAGCAATTATTCCCCTTGCTTTCTGAAAGCGATTAGTCTAGCAATCTTCCATTATGCTAGAAAATTGAATTTTTGTAGAATTCCCTTTATGTTTTTTTTTTAATCTATCGTTGTTGACAAATGACGTCATAACATCAAGTAGTCTCCTGATCCTGCGGTTTCAACATCAAAAATTTAAAAATTCATAACTTTTGCATCAATTGTTCGGTTTTCCTGAAACTTTCACAGATGTGTCCTACTAAAGTTGCTGCTTTCATTCAATCTACATTCTCTTTGGGTTTTGGTTTCCTTTAAACCGATTGTGACCGTGCATCACAAAACGAACAAAAAATCGGACCCCTTGATTTTGCGTGAGGACTCAAAAAAGAGTGAAACGGGTCAACAAAGTCAATATATCAAGTTTCCATATCTTCTGAAAGCGTTACCCTATTTTTACACATTTTCTTAAGTTTGGGATCACAAAAATTATTAGGAAAGTGCATTTTCAGTAGTTTTTCTACAACACTTGTTTTTGTAGAGTAGTAAGATTAGGTATGTCTTTAGAGACCCCTTTTTATTTCTTGATAAACCTTTGCATACTCTTCAATTTCAAGTCTGATCACTTTTGAAGGGATAATGCTACTGCTTTGAACGTTGGCGTTAATCATGGACCGAATGTGTTAAAAGAGCATGCTCAATTTCAATTTAATCTGATAATCCCTTCATTGTTGTTGCTCCAGTCATTTATATCCGTTTGTTTGTTTGTTTTTTGTCCCATTCATTGCTCAGCTAGCACGGTTTGGTATAAAAGATTAACCACTTGAATAGATGGACTTAAGAGCCCCTTTTCTCGCTTCACACTTTTCCATTTTGTGTGCTTTCTTTCCAGTATTTAGATATTTAGTCCATTTCAATTGAGCTACACATCATTTTAAAGCTAAGAGTCTGCTCTTTTAAAATCTGCCCTGAAATTAAAATCTTTGTATGGTTTTGCGATGCAGAGTGACTATCATATTATACTATGAGGGAGGGTCAGGTAGAAGAGAAAGGACGGTATTTATTCTGCATTGCTTTTTTTTTTTACTTGTGGGACCTGACACAGAAAGAGTCTGTTTTCATGCTCGTAACATTTTACCATCTAAGTGGTACTCGGATACTGTACGAAAATTCAAATGGTGCTTTCTGTTTTGATTTTGCTGTCATGGGAAACAATTGCCAATTCATCTTATTCAGTTTATCCACTTCTTCATTTTTTCACACGTTGCAAAAGCCATGTGAGTTTATTCATTAATTTATTAAGTCTTCTTTAAAAGTAGGGTAGTAACATTCAGTTCCACAAAGGCCTGATTTACAAGGGAGCCCTGCGTTGATATACATTACATTACATATGCACACAATAAAAAAACAAGAACAAAACGAACATATGTGACCCGCTACAACAAAAAGGTCCTAAAGTCGCGCACTGTCGAAGCCGTGAAAATCGAGTTTGAAGTCAGAGCATAAAAATTGGTCAAAACTTACGATTTTCTGATTTTGATATATTATTGGAGTCTAACATGTCTTCTATCATCTGTCGAAATTTTGAAGCAAAATGATCAAAGGAAAGACCAAAAAATAGCGTTTTTCTGAGCCATGTTTTTTGGCGTTTCAACGAAGCAGAAACTGGTTCGAAAATTTGGATTGAGCGCCACAGATAGGTTCCACCCCTAACAATGACCACAGTGATCTCATTGGTCAGTTTGCTGCTTGCTGCTAACAGAAGCGTGAAGCTCGCACACTGCCCAGTCGACTAGTGCGTGCGGGCGGGGTGCGCTATGCTCAGCCGCTTCTCACATCCTGGTCACTGATTGGTTGGTGGGGAGACCGCCGACGCTGATGTGCTTGAATGAACTCTTCGGGGGTTGCTAGGGCTTACCTTCTATTGTCCAGAGGTGAAAACTGACTTGCGTGTCCCTTGATCGCGATTGCGTCGAAAGGAAGACTTTTAGGGTGCTTTTCTCGAAACAGTGATTTTCCAGACGTCTCGACATGCTCTCTTTTAAACATCGATATCTCCGCAGCCGATTATTTTTATAAAATGTGTTATATATCAATTTAAAGCAGAAAGATTAGGGCATTATATCATGCAATTTCCAAATAATCGACCTGTCACTGTCTGTCGATGAGTTTTATAGCGTTTGTTTGTTACAAAAAAAAAAAAACACACACAAGCAAGTTATAAATTATTTTTCCCCTCCCATCCTTTCCTATTGCCAATAAGCGATGGACGTTGTTATTTCGATGGATGAAATTGAATGAATTACCGCTAATGAATCCAGTTTGTGTGAATATAACTAATAATCATTATGAGACCCTGTATATGCCTTTGGTCGAAACTCTCTTTTGTAATGTGCATAATACGTTATGATCATATATATTTTGTTTTGTCTAGTGATATGTATGGTATTTCATCGTTGTTGTTATAGGAAATGAATGAAGCAAAACGTATAAAGGTATAATTTACCATTTGCACATGAAACAAAACCCCAGCCTCAGTGCTTCGAAGTAGCCCTAAAATATGAGTTTTGGATAGAAACAGCCAATGTAAAAATTTTAATCAGTATAATCAACATTAAGTATAGTCAAATGTACAAAATGTGAACAATGCTTATGATAAAATAGAAATGTTTCTAGACTATAAAACCGTCTACAGTTATGGCTTTCATAGTGAGAAAATGGTGATATCTCCTAATATTTTGGATTTATTGCAGATTTTGTATATTGTAGGATGTTTTGTGACATAACTGACATATGCATTAAATGTGATAACTCAAATCAGTGCTCCCAATGGTAAACTGTACCTTTAAAAGAGAGACAGAGGGAAAGTATGTACTCGAATTACTGTGCATAATGTGTTTCCAATGAGTTAGAGTTACTGCAGAGGTATCGTAATAAAACATTGGTGTTATCATGTTCATCTTAACACATCACGCTCTCAATTTCTCATGTTTGCTGCAGATGACGGCACCATTCATCTCATATAACACAATACTGCCCAGTCGTTATAACTCTCGCTGACAAAGATTGAACGTCAAGAGTCTGCTTGTCGTTCACCTTCACTCATGGTCGACACCAGTTCGTTAATTAGAAATGAAGCGCAAGAGGAACTCCATTCTATCTTTTATCTCTCTTCCGCTCGCTATTGGCCTGGTCAGTACGTCCTTCATACACCAACTACGAAGGGTTTTCACGATTTGGTACTTCAGATAAATAAATACAGCCCGTCACTCTAAAACCAGATAGAACGCTATGAAATTAATGGAGAAGAATCCTCTCTCTTGATCCTAAATGAATACCTTTGCATAGACGGCCGACACTAAAATTTATATAGGCCTACAAGGTGCTTTCAACGTAAAAGATTCTTTCATTCTTTAACGTTTTCTCCTTCAGTATGCTAACAGTATCTCCCCATATGCCACAGCCGCAAGTGACGATAATCAATTACCTTTGGCCGCCGAAAAAAAAAGAAGCGCACGTCAATTTCAGCAACACATGGTCGCACACGAGCATGAAATTAGATGCTTAAACTTATCATGATCCATGATATTTATGAACTTCAGGAGGATCCATTAAAGGGACTGTACAGTACTGGTTGAGGTAGGGATTCATGTTTTGAACATTCCTAAGTGAGATAATGAAAAGCCTCTTATGAAATATGAAAGAGCATGTAATTTTAAGAAGAATTCAACGGTTATTTGATGAAAATTGGTTTTCAAATGGCTGAGATATCCAAAAAAGTGCTAATAATAAAAGGCGACATGCCACAACCTTATTAGGATCTCTTTGTTTCACCTTGTTTTTGGATATCTCAGCCATTTCAAAACCGATTTTCATCGAATAAACTTTTGATACCCCATAGAAATGCATGCTCTTTGACATCTCATAGAGTGGTTTCTGAATATCTCGCAAAACGTTAAAAGCTAAATCTTCTCCTCGACCAGAACTGTACACACCCTCTAACACAAACTCTTAGTCTCTCTTTTTAGAATATCTAATACGCATTTGTTTTTAAGTTCACGATAAAGGTGATAGTAACTAAACACAGAAATTAAGTGATTTGATCTTTTATTTGTTTTCGACGGCTCTTTACGGCACTAGTATCTGCTTCTCTACAGCTGAAACCTAAAGGTAAAAGTTAAAAACATTTAAAAATTAAATACAGTGAAAATCATGGTAAAAAAGACTAAGAAATTTATATAAAATAGTTGTAAAATCTCCTTTTCAAAGTGACCCTTTAGACGGATGTTAGAAGTGTCTAACACAGACCAGGCCTATACTTACCACTGCTTACTGTAGCATCTGGTATGTTTTGTTTCGTGCGATTCACTTGATGAGAAACGCGGGATGTCTTGGCAATTCGCTAATCCGATGGTTCGATAATCTGAAAATGAACATTCTGAAGGTTCGTTAATTCGAAATCGAATTAAGATTCGTAATTTCGAACGTTCGTTAGTAAACACCTTCTTTTCATTTTCGGATTAACGAATCTTCGGAATGATTTAACTTTCTTCATTTTCGGATCAACTAAATTTCGGAATAACGAGCCTCATCTTATTTTTTGACTTACGAACCTTTGGAACAAATTAACAAATGCCCGCATAAGGAACCTCTTTTCATTTTCGGATTAACGAACATCTATAGGTACATATAGGTACTATAACTCGATTGTGCGCGTAGGTCAACGCTGGTAATTCAACAAAATGGCGTCTCAATATTGAAAAAACAAAAAACAAAAACAGTGGTCCTATAGTGGAGGTATCATTTCCGCGACAAAAGCAGCTACGGCATTTCTGCACTCACTGAGCCTACAATGCAATTAAGTCTCACTCCACTGCATCATTGAACAGGCGATGAAAGCGGTGCTTTCGGTCCATTAACTCGTAGCATGCCCAATAGTCACCACAGTGAAACATACGATACAAAAGCTGTGTCAGTGAAGATCCACCATAGTTTGCGCCAGACTTAAAACATGTTATATCACAAGGCTATACCTTCATGTCTCTTTCATACTAATTTCATTTAGAGCTGTAGCTTTTGAGTGTCGACCACGCCGAACAATGGTTCGAACCCATGCATCAGTTATACTAACACGGGACAGTAATTACGTTACAAAACCTCTCCATAGCGTTAGAGGATTCCATTATGTTGAATCTGCTAACGAATTTGTTTTCCCCAGCTTAACAGATACACAACAGCAGGCAGTTGTTTACAAGTTGAAGCTTTTTTTTCCCCGCACCAACCCGCTCACCGTCTCTAATTGTGTTTTAGTGGTTAGGGTGTGTTTTATGTATATGTTTGTATATAGTTATTAGTATCATTATCATTATTATCATGCACATAAAATGTGAGACACCGATCCTGACCGAAGCGAACGCGGTGTCTCATATTTATGCAAATGTATAAAAATAGGGGGATGCTGCTTCCCACTTTTCACTTTAATCAAGTTTTCAGCCTGTCGCTGCTTTCATCTGGACCTACATTGTACCAAGAGAACCTAAAACTACATAACATTGCACTAGTTAATGATATTGCACTTACATAATGTTATGTAGACAACTTAATTATTGTAATCTCGTTGTAGATCCTGATGAAGGCCGTGACAGGCCGAAAGCTAGGTAAAAAGGGAAAGTAGAGAGCAACCTTCCCCCTCAAACTTGATTTCTTCCGTATAATGATGATGATGAAACAACATTTATATAGCGCCATTTATCTGTAAAAAACATTCAAAGGCGTCCGATTCCCACAATGTGTCACACATCATTCACAAAGAGGCTGGAAAGGATAGGTCTTCAGTTCAGATTTGAAGGTAGTAGGGCTCCATGGGTATGTGTATGTGTGTGTGAGTTTGTGTGTGTGTCAAGACTGTCCACATGGAACCGAATTTCACATGAGATCAGCTGTTGAAACGGGGTCATCCCACAATACCGACACCCACGAGTCATACAGCCCCACGAGTTCGACATTAAAAACAGGTCCATGATTCATACAGCTCACGAGTCATACAGCCCATTAGTTCGACACTAGGTAAAGACAGCCCACGAGTCCGACAGGTACAACACGGGGCTTAATGTGTCGGTCTCATGGGCCTTGTTAGCTTAGTGTCGAACTCATGGGCTGTATGACTCGTAATAGCTGAATGACTTGTGGGCTGTATGACTCGTGGGTGTCGGTCTCGTGACGTGCACCCCTCCCCCCCCCCCCCAAAAAAAAAGAAGGTATGTCAAAGATCAAGAATGTCATTGCAATTTCATTTGGGTCTTAGATTATCAATGTGTACTTCCATACCATTTCAAGATGGATTTAGATACCAGAGTGAAATCACTCAAGCAGTATCATATAGATTAAATGAAGATCAAATGCAAAGTTTGTGAATATTAAATTTGTCCATTTGGATCAGCCACTTGAATTTAGAAACTGCTTGAAATATTTACACTACATTTCCCTTTTGACATGATATCACTGAAGATACGATTAAAGAATTATTGTCGTCAAGGGGTCATCACCTACCAAGAACAATTTCTGGGGTAATGAAGTTGCACTACTAAATACTAAAAAGAGCAAGAAAAACAATGCTTGAGTTGCAAGACGATGGCAAAATCGCTTCTTTTAACTTGAACATGTTAAACATTAAATGCATTCATTATAATTATTTGAATTTTGAAGTTCCATAAATTTCATATTCCAAAGCTTTCTTTTTTTATATACAGTTTTGATGGAACTCTCCAGATTTATGACTTCCCTAATACTCCCTTGCACGGAAGATCACGAGATCCAAAGACTGTTGTGATAGAGAATTATAGGGTGGTTGAACCATGGATGGTTGAACTATGTCTGGCTTGTTCTAATCTTGATCGATGTGAAAGAGATGGTATAGTTTTGGTTGAGAGGTGCTTCAGAATTCCATCTTTTTTGTGAGTTAATGAGACATTTCTTTTGAAATATGAAACAGCACACAATTCTAATAGGAATCCAAAGTTTATTTGATGAAAATTGGGTGTGAAATGGTTTTGATATTAAAAAAACCGCAAAACCAAAGAGGTCCTAATAAAAGGTGGTTACCACTTTTTTGCCACTTTGTTTTTACTTCGTGTTTTGGGGTAGCTCAGCCATTTCAAAAAACCGATTTGCATCAAATAAACCTTGAATTCCTTTTAGATTGGTATACTCTCAAAAACTTCATTAGTGGCTTCTAATCATCTCGCAAAAGTGGAAATCTGAATCCCCATCTCCACCAAACCTATACCATCCCTTGAAGTAATTAGACTATGATTTCTTTATATGTCATACTGTAACATACCGGCACAAAACGTGAAAATTCGAATACAGTTAACACTTTCAGAGAAGTTACCACTTTGATCCTAACTATTATGTGAACTTCATTCAGTGAATACGGGATTCTCTCATTTTGTGACTATTGTTCTATCTGTAGATGTATGTTATAAATGTAATTTGTGGAAATTTTGATAAGTGAAAGTCTAAATCGATAGTGTCTATTATTTGTTGACAAGAAGATATGCCCTTGCAAAGTTAAGGTGTAACAAGGATATATGACACGATTTACCTCGCCAAGTTACAGGGGTAATAATGATAATGAAATGTGACCATTGGCAGGTAATCTATATTTTACACATCATGTACTATTGTACTTTCCTCTTGCATTCTATGATGTGCGTTACGTCGTCACTTTTTTCCAAATATTATAGTATCATATCATTAGTTTGAATTTCATAACAACGCTTGACATATTGAAAGTCATTATGATGGCCGTGTCATGAAAGACCATTATTATTCATTCATTGATTTTACTTTATGTATTTATGTTTTATCAATTCTTTAACCAAATAATTCATTTATTCATTAAATCGTCTTTAGACAGGCTGTTTCCTTCAGTATGATAACTATTCAAAGGGTCCCTGCGTACATGCAGGAACCACAGAACACGTAATATTACAAAGATAAAACACGAAAATGAATATGATTAAATTAAAAAGGTATAAAATGAATACTAATCAAATAAGCCAAGAGTCATTTAATAAGATGATACATTCGGTGAATCAAAGATTGCGTAAAAACTTTAAACAAATAAATGGTATGTATATGCATACAACATAAAAGTTATTCAAATTCATGAAATCAATCAATTGCAACCACAAAAGTTATCAATCCCTTTTAAAATTATCTACATAGAATGATAACACAAAATTCTCTAGTTGGAGCTGTGAAATGATTTAGCAAACCTTTATTATTTGTATGTGATATACAATGAAGATGAGTGATGTGATATAAATCTTGAGTAGTTGGAGTATTAATGATTAAGGTATATTCAATATTAGTACAGTTCATAGCGGCCACCCAAGGGAGACAGGTGGCCATTATAGGCAGGGTCGTTAACATGAGGGATTTCGTTTAGTGGTCGCATATGGCAGGTGGTCGCTTTAGACGGTGGTCGCTATAGACTGTAGACAGGTCGTTTCCTTTCACGTACTCTTAACTGGGTATCTCATTGCCTTCGAGACTTTTGCTGGAGACCTGGTGGCGACTTGAGTCTCGCTGGTCGCGTAGACGTCTCCGCGACGTCTGGTGGATACGAGTCAGGTCTCTAGGCAGTCGCGAGAGAATCGGACATGTTCGGAGACTATTCGGAGACTTTTCCAATCTCGAAGCGTCTCGGCAACGTTTCGGCGACGTCTAGGTGAGGTCTTGGCGACGTCTTGGCGACGTTTCCTTTGTTGTGGCAACGTCGAGGAGACTAATTTTGTCTGCGAAATCTCTCAGACACTTCTCTGACCATGCGGAAATCCATAGCGACATACCAGCGACGATAATAATAATAATAATAGTGAGACTCTTGTAGAGCGCACATTTCTACCTAAAAAAGATACTCAAGGCGCTATAGAACAGAGTACATATTGTGTCACGTTACAACAGTATCACAGAAAATAATAAGACAATAAACCAACAAACAATATATACGTACACATACATTACATACAGGCTTACAATATTGTCAATTCAAATTAAAAATATACGTCTTGAGATTCTTTTTGAAACTATCAATGGAAGATGCTTCTCTAAGAGATTTTGGTAGGCCATTCCATAGTTTTGGGCCCATATATGAAAAAGCCCGATCCCCCCCAATTATGCTTGATTCGAGGTACCTGTAATTTTAGCGAGTTTGATGAACGGAGATTACGTGGTGGTTGGTGAAGATGAAGAGTATTTTGAAGGTAGACAGGGGCAAATTTGCGCAATGTACGGTAAACAAGAAGAATAATCTTGAAGTTAATACCTTTTTCAACAGGAAGCCGGTGTAGGGACCGAAGTATTGGGGTAGTATGCACAGTTTTCTTCTTGAAAGTAAGTAATCTAGCGGCACAATTCTGAAGACGTTGCAGTTTACTGAGTTCTTTTTGTGGAAGACTGCAAAACAGAGAATTGCAGAAATCTAGACGAGACGAAATAAGAGCATGCATCAGTTTTTCTGCTGCTGATCTAGTTAAATATCTCCGAATTGAGCCCAGGTTACGCAAATGAAATCTTACAGATTGAGATACATATGAAATGTGGTCTTTGAATGTCAGATTTGCATCATAAACAACACCAAGATTACGAACTTTGTTCGAAGGCTTGATATTACTATTGCCGATTCTAACAAAACATGTATCAAAATTCACCTTAGACAACATCTGTTTGGATCCTATCAGAATAAATTCTGACTTACTGTCATTAAATTTGAGACCATTTCTTTCCATCCATGCCTTAACATCATCAATACATGATTCCAATCGTTTTACAGCTTCAGTGAGTTCAGTCCTGGTTGGTGAAAAGGATAAAAATATTTGTATATCATCTGCATAACAGTGATACTGAATGTCGTGTCTTTCAAAAATGTGTCTAATCCTTGAAAGATATAGTGAGAATAGAAGTGGTCCACATACAGACCCTTGCGGGACTCCGCAAGTAAGTGCAGCCGGATCAGAGTTACTGTCATTGATCTTAACATATTGTGAACGGCTGGCAAGGTAAGATTGAAACCACTCTAATGCAAGTCCTGTGACACCAACAGATCTGAGAGTCTGGGTGAGAATGGAATGGTCAACAGTATCAAAAGCTGCCGACATATCAAGTAAAACAACAGCAGTGATATTCCCAGCATCCATTTGTCTCAAACATTGATCAGTTAGGTCAGTAAGTAATGTCTCTACACTATGATCAGGGCGATACGCTGATTGGCGGCTATCAAGAAAATCATTCTCCTGCAAGTAGTCTCGTAGGCGTGA
The DNA here is from genome assembly GCF_040938485.1 of Diadema antillarum. Taxonomy (NCBI): domain Eukaryota; kingdom Metazoa; phylum Echinodermata; class Echinoidea; order Diadematoida; family Diadematidae; genus Diadema; species Diadema antillarum. The sequence continues at coordinate 163,090 of NW_027271031.1, read as the reverse complement.
AAAGGAAACACGTTCCATAACTTTGCTAACAAATGGCAGGTTTGAAATTGGTCGATAATTGTTTAACATTTTCTTATCTAAATGAGGTCTTTTGAGGGTTGGAAATATCACCGCTGTTTTCAATTCATTTGGCACAACACCTGCTGCAAAACTGCCATGTATTATGCTCGTAATGGCAGGGGCAGTCACTGATACACATTTTTTTATCAGATCCGTACAAAAAGGGTCTAATTCACATGACTTATTTGGAGACTTCATAATCATATTCTTAACCTCAGTTACAGACGTTGGATTTAGTGAGTCTAATTTTGAAGTAGTTGCAACTTCAGCTCCACTTTTAACCACACTGACACATGGTAAGGATAAGCGTATATTCGCTATCTTATCAACAAAAAACCGATTAAACTTGTTAGCCAACTCTTTGTCAGAATCATGCTCAGGTAGAGGGGTCAGAGATGCCCTCACAGACCCTGATATTTTGGACGGTTGTCACATCATCTTGCCTTGTCATGAGCAAATCAAGTATATGCCCTCGGGAATGGGTGGCTTCTTGTATATGCTGCTGAAGATTATGACTAGCCATCAGTATCCGATGTGGATACTTCGCGTCTCCGCGAGTGAGAAGACATTTCGGAGACGTTTTGGCGACGTCCCCGCGACTTCCGGACAAATAAGTTGTCACCTTGGAGTGGCATTCTCAATTGTTTAGCGCGCAAGCCATATTTTTCTTCTTTTTTTGGGAGGGGGGATCTTTTGAGTTGCACGAGTCGCCGTGACTGATCGTTTGCGGCAGTCGTGGTGACGTCTCGTCAAGTGAGATAGATCCTTTAGATACTCCAATTAAACTTAACTGTGAGATGAATGGCGCCCTACGTCCATTTTTACACTTGTGCACGTGCAGCAAAGGCATGTGCTTTGTACTCACTCACCGTGACTAAAGGCCATGGACGGGGTGAGGAGTGTGCTGCAAACGAGGTTTGGACGGGTGCCAGGTACGCCTTTCACACTTCGCGCGTTTCTGTCCTTGTCGATTGAAGATTGTGAAAAGTCATTAGCTTAAGAAAGGTTATAATGGTGGTATCTAAAGTATCTTTCAAGATTATTCATTTATTTATTTATTTTAGGTCAGATCACAATATTAAGTTTGCTGGTTTTTAAAGTTCTTAAAAACCTTTTTTTTTTAACTTTTAACTTTTTAAGCTTCGTTTTTTATCTTTTTATGTAGTTTTTGTTTTTACCAAGCACACATGGATATATTCACACACACACACGCAAACACAGAGGTAAGCACACACGCACACACACACACACACACACACACATACCCATCTACACATACAAACACACACACACACACACACACACACACACACACGAAGGTTCGTTATTCGGAAGTTTCGTTTTTTCCGAGGCTTCATTTATCCGAAACACACAATTCCCTATACCTAGAGGTTCGTTGATCCAAAAATCAAATTCGGAATAACGAACCTTCGGAATAATGAGCCTTCGGACGAATGAGCCTTCGGACGAATGAGCCTTCAGAATAACAAACTTTTGCAATAACGAAATGTAACCCCCTTCCCACATACCGACGCACACCCGAACCGATACCACATTCCTTCCCGATGAAACGATTTCCAAATGTTGATAAATAAGACATAATGGACCGTATGCAGAAAAGCAGCATCCGCCCGCACGCAAGCTCCACTCCGAATTCATGTATCTGCCAAACAAATTCATCAAATTCAAATTCAGCAACAGCTTACTAGGTATCCCTCCCCACGCGCAGCTAAAAAACACATACGCAAAAAACTGACATAATAAACACTTTCTTCCATCTCACACACACACACACACACACACACACACACACACACACACGCACAAACGGACACTAAATTATCATGTGCACGCGCACATACACACTTCCTTGAAACCTCACCATGACTTTTTACATGGCATGTTTGCATGGATGTAGCCATGTAAGTTATGTGTTAGTATTTCAATGATTATGTCCAGAACGATATTACCAAGCAAAATGTGCTTCGAGGGCGGGCGACAATCCGTGCCGCCAGCCCTCGTCACGGATTGTCGCCAGGCGACAATCCGTGACGGGGGCGACAATCCGTGCTGCCAACGCCCGTCACGGGTTGTCGCCCCGAGCAGGAGGCGACAATCCGTGTCGCAACACCCCTGTTCCTCTATGATGTTCTCGCCAGGATTTGGCAATTTTCTCAGGTCGGGAAGGGTTGGTTAAAGCATGAGTCTATCTGGACACGGTACGATGTTTGAACATTCAAAGAACGATGTATTTACCACTATAGCACGACGTCATGCTTGCTACGCTCTTACAATGATCGGGGATGAGACATTACAATCTCTGCCGCTACAGTTTCGCTTTAGAACAATGCAACTATGCTGGCAGTGCGATGTTGCCGATGTTATCCTATCTAAGCACGCTGTATCTATGTTCTGAACGATCTGTGAAATCTTATCACGCTGTCCCCCCTTCCAGAAAGCTAAAAAATGCTCGATGTGCCCCGATGTACCCCGATTCGGCTGCCGACTCAGTCAGTCAACTTATTATCATGCAGAACCAAAGAGATATACTGTGGACATCGGAGAGGCTCATCAACTCGCTGTTCTTCTGCTGCAATTCATTATTAATCAAAGACGCAGCGATCTTTCCAAAAAGGTTTTTTCTTGATGTCCTTGCTTTTACAGTCCCTCTTCTTCCTGTTGTAGAGATTTCATATTCTTTAAAATTCTTCCATATCCTCTTCTTCTTCCTCATGTTACCATCCATCACGTGCAGTCCCTCTTTCTTCGCCTTGTGGGTGGCTGCTTTGCTGCTTTCTTCCCTTCTTTGTCTTCATCTCTGCTTCTTCTTCTTCTTCTTCTTCTTCTTCTTCTTCTTCTTAAATATGCGCTCCTTCGTCTTCATTTTCGCGACAACGACAACGTCCTCGTCCTCATCATCAGTTTTGCTTCTCGATATTTATACCCCCGCCACACATAGTGTGAAGGGGGTATATAGGAATCACCGCGATGTTGGTCGGGTGGGCGCGCCCGCCCGACCAACCGACCCGGGCGGTCGGTCGGTCGGTCGGTCGGTCGGTCTGTTGCAAAATCTTGCGTCGCGAATTCCTCCTACAGTTTTGAAGCAATTAGAATGAAATTTAGGGTAAATGATGATATTGAGGTATAGATGTGCAAGACGTGTTTCTTGTGTGTGTCGGACAATGCGTTGCCATGGTAACCATAATTTTACCAAAACCTTGTGGATTGAATAACTTCCATAGTATTTAAGCAATCAATTTCGAAATTGGTATTTATGATGATTTATAGGTGTAGTTATGCAAGACACTCTCTGTGTTTGTACTGGACAAAGCGTTGCCATGGTAACCGGATGTTTTCTTCGAAATCTTGTGTAGTGAACAACTTCCACAGTTTTGAAGCAATTGAAATCAAATTTGGTAGGCATTATGGTCTTGAGGCATAGATGTGGAACACATAATTTTTTTTTTGTTTTTCTGACAAAGCGTTGCCATGGTAACCATAATTTTACCAAGACCTCGTGGATTGAATAACTTCCACATCATTCAAGCAATTAAGGTCAAATTTAGTGTGTATGATGATCGGGAGGTGTAGTTATGCAAGACACCAATGTGTTAATATAAGAGAAATGTGTTGCCATGGTAACCACTCATTTTTGTATCAAATTGAACCATTCCAGCTATGAAGGTCAAATTTGGTGTGTATGATGGTCTTTAAGTGTAGTGATGCTGGGGAAAGCATGTTTCCATTTGCTGTAAGTTTTATACTCAGTTTCAACTCTGTAATTGTACAGTAAACTAAAATTATTCTGTTTCCAATTCGACAAATGCACAAACTTGGTATTAACGTCATTGCCCTCATGACGTCACATACTATAAAGCAACACTAGGGGCGGGGGTATCAATCATCTTTAGTGATAATTCTAGATTTGATCTTCTTCTGGCAGACATTTTTCCTGCGTATCGGCTACGTTCGATTTTAGAGACTGTAAAAAGCGCATTATTTAGTAAGTTGTGCTCACGGTTACATGTACTAAAATAATGTCTTTCGATCGTGCAAAAATCGGACCCGTCATCTACTGCCATTCCGGAAGCGACACTACCACCAGGCTGTCCCTGGTTGCCGGCAGCAACACGATGAACTTGGAACAAATATCAAATTCCGAATTCCCGATAATAATAATAATCATCATCATCTTCTTCTTCTTCTTCTTCTTCTTCTTCTTCTGTAGAAGGGCATCCGTCATAGTTGAAGATCAGCACCCTGCGGAGCTACATTTTTAGAATTGGCATAATTATGCTTTCTGGCATAATTTTTGACGCTTCAGCATCTTACATTATGCTAGGCATAATGTCTCTGTTTTTAGCATTATTCTAGCATAATTGCTTACAAAAAGGAAATAACTCTGCATTTTATGTACTGCGGTATCTTTTTTTTTTTTGGTTTATTTGGCAGCTATATTGTTAATGAAATGACAGCAAAAAGACATGTCTTTGGTTTTGCTTGAAAGCTGATTGAGCAGTGCAATTGGGAGAACAGAATCTGACCACCTTTTTTTGGCTTCTCAGGCTACAAGTGACGACTTTTTTTTTTCTTTTTTTTTTGGCTTGCTTGTCAGGTGATTTGGAACCACAATTCTAGAAACGGATTAGGCGCCATAAGTGAGAACCTTGCTCGTCAGCCGATTTTGCAACACAATCAGCTGAATGGCAACCGATTCTAAAAACCAATTGGAAACCATGAATTTGGCACCAAATTTTGTAGTAAAAAGTCTGGGAACTTTTGTTTTTGTTTGTTTAGGTTTTTTTTTTTTTTTTCTTGTCAGCAGATTGGGCACCACAATTTTGGTTGATATGATGTGACATAATGCCATGGCTATTTAGTATTACCTCAGGCCCCCTTAAGTACAATCACATTTTTCACCCTGGTCACACTGCTGCAGAGTGATGTACATGCCGTCATGGCACTAACGAACCTTCGAGGACAAATCATATTTACATGTAAACAATAATTATGTCGTGCGGTAACATGTACAAGTAAAAAGCTGCTACAATAATTGACATGACTTGACGCTAGATTAAAGGTTTCCCTCATTACCTTGTTAAAGGGGAAATCCAGTCCAAATATAAGTCAGTCTGAAAAGAAAGAGTAAAATATTACGAGCTCAACGGAATAATTTTGATCGAAATCGGATGAACAATAAGGACGTTATGACATTTTGAAGTTCGGCTATCTTCATGTTTTTTGGGGGAAACAGTTCTTGAACAGTCAATATGAATATGCAAATGGAAAAGTGAGCATGTCATTCCCTCGCAATTTATCATAATACATAGTTTGTACACAAAATTTGGGAATTTCCAAGTTTTTTCATTCAAAAGCAATTATCCACAAGGCTCAAATTCTCGTATATCTTACTGATCACTATTCTGAAGTTATTCAATCAGGAAGGGTCTTGGGCAATTACCCCCTGGGCAATCACCCCGGACCCTTCCCCTGTCCCTAATCCTAATCCTGAACCTAATCCTTACCCTAATCCAAACTCCTAACCCTAAACCTAAACCTAACCCTCATCTTTACTCTAACCTTACCACTAACCAGTATTTAGCCGGGGGGGGGGGGGGGGGGGGATAATTGCCTTCTGGGGGTAATTGCCCGGATACGGCCTCCGGCATTTTGATTTCAATGGTGCGAAGGTCACCGGCGTAAAACCGCATCGAGGAGTGGGGAAGAGGGGGGGGGGGGGGGGATTCTAGCCGATAGTCACCATATCACGTACAATCACGATTACAAGCCCGTGACCGGACCGGCTCAACCGTGGGGGTTAGGGGAGGAGCTTGGTAAAAGGCTGCCCCCCCCCCCTCGCCTATCCCCCATACTTTACAGGGATCGAATGTTTGCATCCCCCACTTCTTTTTTTTCTTTGCATGAAATATCATTAGGTGGTAGGGGAGTACACTGTAGCAGCAAAAACATGAAGACTTTGTTCTTGTTTTAGTTTGGGTTTTGCTTGTCTGCCGACTTTCAGCGGAAAATCACATCTCAAAAATATGAAGACTTTTTTTATGTTGTCTCTCTTCTCTTTCGGTTTTCCTCTAGCTTGCATGACGACCTTGACACCCCCCCCCCCCCCCTCACACACACCTTCAAAAACGCTGAATCGCCCTTAATAATGTGCAAATAATCAATAAATTGGTAATATGGATATAGATTTCTTTGTCTGTAATGATATAGTAAATCAATCCTTGTATAGGTATTGTCTCTCTCAATTTTCTTGATTTAAGTCAATTAAAGCAATCATTCCCAGGGGCATCCTTCCGTCTAAAGGAAACCACAACCCAAAGAGAAATGTGGATTTAGTGAAAACAGCAATATTAGTAGAACACATCAATGCAAGTTTGAGGAAAATCTGGCAATCGATGCAAAAGTTATGAATTTTCTTTGTGTGTGTGTGTTGGAACCGCTGGATGAGGACTCTACAATAGACAGTGACTTAAGGATGTTCCTCAGTTAAAGTGAAGTCATTGTCATTTTCTTCAAACTTTCCATACCATAACTTTGAACTATCCGAAGCCCAACACTTATATGCAAATAAACAAATAGATTCATGTGCTTGTTTTTCTTCTACGGGACTTTGAAGAATATTACTAATCTGCCGTCCTGTACAAAAATGATGAGGGAGGATCAGGTAGAAGAGAAAGGACGGTATCTGTTCCACATTGTTTGTTTGTATGTTTTTTGTTTTGTTTTGTTTTGTTTTTTGTTTTTTGTTTTTTTTACGAGGCTGACCTGACACAGAAAGAGTGTTTTCATACGCGTAACATTTTACCATCTAAGTGGTACACGGATACGGGACGAAAATTCAAATGGTACTTTTTTATTTTTTTTTTTACTGTCATGGAAAATAATTGCCAATTTATTTTATTCAGTTTTATCCTCTTCTTTATTTTTCACATGTTGCAGAAGCCATATGAGTTGGGCCACATCGGATGATAAAATGGTTTGAATAATTAATTTCTTCGTGATGTGAATCTCCTTTCACGAGAATTGCCATGCCTAGCTGAATTCGCCTTGTGCGCATGTGAAATCACTATTTTCTGCACCATTTCGTTTTCCTATGATATGGAGTGTCGCATTGCAATCTCTCTATTAGGCGCTGTATATCCCTGAAAGAGAAATTTGATAATGTATCATTGTCATTTAGAATTCACTTTATTATCATCGCTGTTGTTATTCGCTTGGTGTCAGTCACGCGCTACCGATCACCTCTCATTTTACGGAGCACACCATGAGCGCAGTGAATCAGTATAGCAGCTGAAAACTCATGAAATTCATGGGCGTCATGCCAAAACCCTGCACAATCTTTCCACGGCAGTCGGTAGTGCTGGTTGTATCAATGCTTTCAGGAATCGGTGACATGGTCCCAACAAGAGCGACCAGTTTGAAAAATCTCCAAAGACAACAAAGACTGCAGTACACCCTTCAATCAGTGCCTGGTTTTTTTTCTCTCTCTCTCTGTATCTCTTAGATCATGTTTAAAAGTAAACGAAAAAAAAAAAAAAAGTAAACGAAAAAAAAAAAAACTAAAAAGTAAACAAAAAAAAACTAAAAAGGAAATAAAAGGAAATAAGGATTTCTTATCAAACAAGCTTTGAAATGTGGAAAGATACAAAATGAGACTGCAAAAAAAGCGCATTGTTTAGGATGTTGTGCTCATGGTTACATGTATTAAAACATTTAGTCAATGTATCCGTGGAGTGCTGAATCAGCCGAAGTGGGGCATGGGGGGGGGGGGGGGGGGGGCTATGATGAAGTACATGTATTATGCTTGTTTGGCTTCAGTCAGTGCCCAAAAATCTTCTATGGGGATTCCCCAGAAATGGTCAAGGTCACTGGGTCAACGGAGGTCAAATAACTGTTTTGCGCTACTCCTTGGTCCGATCTTGGCCAAACTGGAAGCATATTGTAGGCCTACACCTGGGAAATCCCCATTGAGGATATTTCTGAGGGAATCCCAGGGAGTAGCGAAAAACAGTTACTTGACCTTTGACCCCAGTGACCTTGACCTTTCCAAAAGTGAACCCCTCAAGGGCAATTTCGCGGAGAACATGCATCCACCCACTAAGTTTGATGGAGATGATGGACCTGGGAGGAATAGAGGAACAAACAGTCAGACAGACAAACGTTGCTCGAATTATAGTATGATGTCTTTCGGTCGAGCAAAAGTCGGACCCGTCATCTACTGCCATTCGAACAGCTGCGACACTACCACACGGCTATCCATGGTTGCCGGCAGTGACACGGTGAACTTTGAACAAATACCCAAGTTCCGAATTCCGATAATAATAATTATCATCATCATCTTCTGTAGAGGGGCATCCTTCATATAGTTGAAGATCAGCACCCTGCAGAGCTATACGTTGGCAGAACTGGCATAATTATGACGCTTCAGCATCTAACATTATGCCGGGCGTTATTTCTCTGTTTTCAACATTATTCTAGCATAATTGCTTACAAAAAGGAAATAACCCTACGTTTTGTGTACTGCGGTATCTTTGTTTTTGTTTGTTTATTTGGCAGCTATATTGTTGATGAAATGTAACCCTGCACCTTAAAACAAACAAAAATTCACCAGACATGAATTTTTAGTTAAGACCATATTCTGAAAGAGCAGACTTTAGGCTTTAAAACGATGTATAACTCAAATCAAATGGACTCTCCTAACCTATCTAAATGTTGGAAAGAAAGCGCAAACTCAGGAAAAGTGTGAACTGAGAAAAGAGGCTCTGAAGTACAGTGTCTATTCAAGCGCTTATCTTTACCAAATCGTGCTGGCTGTGCGATGAATGGGACAAAAAACCACCAGAGTAACAACAATGAAGGGATTATCAGATTAAACAGAAATGAAGCATGCCTCATTAACACATTATGTCTATAATCAATGCCAACTTTCAAACAGCAGTAGCACTATCCTTTCAAAAGTTATTAGAGTTGAAAGTGAAGAGTGTGGACAAGGTTTTTCAGAAATGAAAAAGGGATTCTAAAGACACACCTAATGACACTATTCTACCAAAAATGTTTGAGATAAACTGCAAAAAAAAAGAAAAACACACACACTTTCCTGCCCGTTTTATGATACCAAATTTTAGCATAATGTAAAAGAAGACCCGCTCTTTCAGAAATAAGTCAAGTTTGGCTAGGTTGACCCATTTCACTTATTTTCAGTCCTCACGCAAAATCAGTGTGTGCGACTTTATGTTCGTTTTGAGGTGCACGGTCACAAATGAACAGCGAAAAGTTGTAAATCGGGCATGTTTTTAGTTTTGCTCGAAAATTGATTGAACAGCGCAATTGGGAGCACAAAATCTTTTTTTTTTTTTTCACTTCTCAGGCTGCAAGTGAGGACATTTTTATCTTCTTTTTTTGCTTGCTTGCTTTTGAGGTGATTGGAAAGGGCAATTCTAGAAACGGACTTAGGTGCCAATTGAGAACCTTGCTCGTCAGCCGATTTTCCAACACAATTAGCTGAATGGAAACCGACTCTAAAAACCAATTGGAAATCATGAATTGGGCACCAAATTTTGTAGCAAAAAGTCTGGGAACTTTTTTGTCGCTTGTTTGTTTTGGTGTGTTTGTTTGTTTGTTTTTTTTGTCAGGAGATTGGGCACCACAACTTTGGTTGATATGATGTGACATAATGTCATGGCTATTTAATGTCTCCTCAGGCCCACAATCACACGTTCACCCTGTCTACACTGCTGCTGCAGAGTGGTGTGCATGCCGTCATGACACTAACGAACCTTCGAGGACAAAATCAAATCATATTTACATGTAAACAATAATGTCGTGCGGTAACATGTAGGCCCTACATGTATAGTGCTGCTACAATGATTGACATGACTTGACGCTAGGTTAAATGTTTCCCTAAATACCTTGTTAAATGGGGAAATCCAGTCCCAAAATAAGTTAGTCTGATAAGATTTGTTAATTTTGATCGAAATTGGGAAAGTTAAGACATTTTGAAGTTCTGCTATTTTCATGACTTTTTGGGGAAACAGTGTTCTAGAACAGTTAATATGAATATGCAAACGGCAAAGTGGCGTGTTCTGTATGCAGACGTCTCTTCTTTCTTTCTTCTCTCCTCTTTCTTTCCTGTCCTTTGTTCTTCGTAGACGTGTATTGTTATCGTCTTCTCTCTTCTCGGTACTGTCTCGCGTCTTATATGTTTTCGGATAATTGAATGTGTGTACGAGTGTGTTGTCCTTGTCATATTTTCCCGGTACACGCGGTTCAATGAACAGTGTCCGGGCATATAGCATTGATACGTTATTATATATATTTTTTTTCCCGACCTGCGTATCTTAACATAACTATATGTTTATTTCTACAGATGACTTAAATAATCTATCTGCGATACAATAGTTACAAAGAATTTTGAATAATACATTGTTTACTTATTGATTATCTAGCGATCCACGACCCACAAGCTTTGCTTTTTAGTGGATCACTATTTTCCATAATCGAATTTATTTTCCGCATGTCCACGAAGTATTATGCATTGTTTCTCCTAAGCATTGTTGTTGTTATATAAGTTATCTTGTATATTACATGGATCTTCTGCAAATGTTTGAACAATATAATTTCATGACATGTATACTTTGTACTTAGACCCCGTTTACAGTGCGAGGCTCGGCCGCGGCTCGGCCGCAGCCGAGCCCACCTTCATTTCAGTGTAAACGCGCAAAAGGCCAAATGAGTGGTCTCGCTCTGGAGGTGGAGCCGCGGCCGAGCCCGGCCTTTTCTTGGTGTAAACGCAAACAGGGCCAAATGCGCGGCCAATTTTAGTCTGGCTTCAAAACCCTCTGCCAGTATCTTTCGCTAGTCGGGATATTAACCCCCTCAACGTAGAAAACTAGTATAGTTTAAGGTGGTTTTTTCCTGCAAAGGATTTTTTCCTTCGGCAAAGACCTCTGCCCGAACGGCGACTTTGTGGACATGGAGTTCAGTTGGTAAAGGGGCTGAAAACCAGACAATATGAATTAGGTTTGTTTACAAGTAGAGCGCCACTACGACAAAATATTGAAAGGTTTGAATTAAAAGCGAGGTCGAGCCCAGCAGTGTAAACGAAGAAAATTGCGGGGCTCGGCCGCGCAATTGAGGCCGGGCTCGGCCACGGCCAAAATGCGGCCAAGCCCGGCCCCGCACTGTAAACGGGGTCTATGTTTTGATTTTCGTTGATTTGAAATAAACTATGATTGAATTGAATTGAATTGAATTGAATAGAAGTGAGAATGTCATTCCCTCGCAACTCAATATCATATATTGGTACATAATATTTGGAATTTCCAGTTTTTAATTCAAAAGCAATTATCATCGACGCTCTAATCCTCGTATTTCTTACTGATCACTTTTCTGAAGTTATTCAATCAGGAAGGGTCTATGGCAATAAACCCCTGGGCAATTACCCCGGACCCCTCCAAAGTCCCTAATCCTAATCCTGAACCTAATCCTAACCTTAAACCTAGCCCTAACCACAGAACTCTTTTGACCCTAACCCTAATCTTTGGGGGAGGGGGGGGGGGGGGGTGATCGACAGGAATCACCATATCGCATATACAATCACGATTACAAGCTCATGACCGGACCGGTTCAACCGGTTAGGAGAGGAGCTTGGTGGAAGGCTGACCCCCACCCCCTGCCCCCCCCCCTCCCACACACACACACACACCTCACATGTACATGGATCGAATGTTTGCTTCCTCCACCTTTGTACATTAATCAGGTGGTATAGGGGAGTACACTGTAGCAGCAAAAACATGAGGACTTTCTTTTTGTTTTTGTTTGGGTTTTGCTTGTTTGCCGACTTTCAGCGGAAAATCACATCTGAAAAATAAAAAAGACCTTTTTAATGTTGTTTCTCTTTTCTTTCGGTTTTCTTCTAGCTTGGAAGACGATCTTGACCGCCCCCCCCCCCCTACACACACACACCTCTAAAATCGTTGAATCCTTTGAATCGCCCTTAATAATGTGCAAATAATCAATAAATTGGTAATATGGATATAGATTTGTTTGTCTGTAATGACAGAGTAAAACAATCCTTGTGTTATATACTATAGGTATTGTCTCACTCAATTTTTTTTTCATTTAAGTCAATTTAAGCAATCATCCCCAGGGGCATCATTCCGTTTAAAGGAAACCCAAACCCAAAGAGAAATGTGGATTGACTGAAAGCAGCAACATTAGTAGAACACATTAATGCAAGTTTGAGAAAAATCTGGCAATCGATGCAAAAATTATGAATTTTCTGTGTATGTGTGTGTATGTGTGCGCGCGCGCGCGTTTGTGTGTGTGTGTGTGTGTGTGTGCGTGTGTGTGTGTTGGAACCCCTGGATGAGGAGACTACAATAGACAGTCCGAAGGTTGGCGACTATAATGGGCTCACACCTGGAAATAAAATAGACTGTCCCAGACCCCTTCACAAATTCGTACCAAAGATACCAAAATAAATAAAGATAAAATTTGATTAAAAATCAATGATGCAGTTTGACAAAAAACTGAATAGCTGTAGATATTGAGTATGAATTCCTCTACAAACTGCATTTTGGTTGGAAGATGAAAGCTTTTCTGATGGAATTTGAGGGGACTATATTTCATTGGGTACGTGTAGGGAAAATAGGTGATTTTTTGAGTGACAAGAACTCGTAGTCTGGCTTTGCGGACCCTTGGACAGAATTTGAGCAGAAGAACCCACTTGATGGATGAAAGGGTATATCTCACTTATCCAGGTTAGTGAGACTGAAACACCTCATTTCTCCAAGCTATTTTACAGAATTTTTTGAAATTTGAATTTTAACACACGTCTCTGTGGGGAATGATTTACCCGTGTGAGCCATTATAGAGAACGCACTCAATACAAACAAGTATATGGGAAGTATTCATACTATACAAGTTCTGCTGGTTTATGTTGATCTATTGAGTCAAATCTCTTCCTACCCTCCCCCTTCTCCTTCCTACCCCCCTCTACCCTTCTCCTCTACCCCCCCCCCCCCCACTCCGCTTGGCTACAATTTGTTTTCTTATTACGTTGTCGTGGTACTAGATCTGTATATAGCAACCATCAATATCACACAACTTTGAATGACTGTGTTATTTCAATGTATTTCTTTGTTTTGGCTACCACTGAAACAGCTCAAAATACATAAAGTTAGTTTGTTTGACAAAATAAAGTCTTTTAAAGTACTTTAAGTAGGCAATAAGGTGATGATGACACCCAAATAATCAAGGATAACTGCCTGCATCTATGTATTCATCTTATGAAGAACTGATCAACACTGCAAGATTTATTTTTGAAGAAAACCCCAAAGGGCATGATTTTCAAAAGCGTCCCTTTCAGAAGCTTTATAACCCTTGAATGTGTAATTCCCCATATGAAGTAGGGGCAAATATCATCAACACATTTATGATGTTAAAAAGTCAAATGAGAAATATGATCTACACTATAGGGCTCACACCTGTAAATAAAATAGACTGTTCCAGACCCCTTCACAAATTCGTACCAAAGATACCAAAATAAATAAAGAAAAAAGATGATTAAAAATCAATGATGCAGTTTGGCAAAAAAACTGAATAGCTGTAGATATTGAGTATGAATTCCTCTACAAACTGCATTTTGGTTGGAAGATGAAAGCTTTTCTGATGGAATTTGAGGGGACCATATTTCATTGGGTACGTGTACGGCAAATAGGTGGTTTTTTGAGTGACAAGAACTCGTAGTCTCGCTTTGCACACCCTTGGACAGAATTTGAGCAGAAGAACCCACCCTGAAAAATTTGATGGATGAAAGGGTATATAACACTTATCCAGGTTAGTGAAGCTGAAACACCTCATTTCTCCCAGCTATTTTTTTTTTTTTTGAAATTTGAACTTTAACACACGTCTCTATGGGGAATTATTTACCCGTGTGAGCTCTAATATGGACCTCTACTCTGTTCTTTTCATGGCCGCCTTACTACATGCGGCCACACTCTTTCCTGTCCACTCCTTTATGTTGTTACACCACACACTGCGCTGGCGTCCTCTGCATCTCCTGCATTCTATAATTCCTTCCAGTACACTTTTTGGGATGTTCTGCTGTCTTTTCATGACCAAAATATTTGTCCAAGTACAATGTCCATGTTTCACAACAGTAAAGGAAAGTTGAATGCATGTAACATTTTACTAGTCTGAGCTTGGTTGCAGTAGATATCTTCCTTGATGTTAACACTTTACTCATTTGCGTAAACTTAGAGCCGTGCCAATTTTTCTCCTAATGTTTCTCCACCATTCTTCCCATCTTCATTAACATTTTTACTAAAAATTCACGGACTTGTTCCAGGAGAGTGTTGCTGATAGAGATGTTTACCATGGCATTTCCACCTTTCGAGATATCACCATGTTTTGGTCTCTTTCACATTCATGTCCAAGCCAAGTGCCTTACTTTGGCGGTATATTACATCAACAATTGTTTTCAGGTCTTGTTCATTATCAGCTAGCAACACAGTATCACACTGCAAAAAGTCCGGTGTTAAATAGTGAACACCGAGCTGGTGTTAAATTTTCGGTGCTCATCTATGGTATTAAATTAACACCTCCGGGTGTCATTTCAAAATATAAAACTGTTTTTGAAGAGTTCCTTAGTAACTGCACTTCTTGTTGATTTTTGATTTTAAAAAGACGATCAAGAATTTTACATTAAAATACTAGATTTTTGAAAAAATGTGAAAATAAATTTACACCACAGTAACACCAGCTGGTGTGGTCTGTTATTGAAGCTGGACGGGTATTAAACCATGGATATTAACTCCAACAAATATCAAATCAACACCATGTGGTGTCATTTTTGAATTAACACCAGTACAGTGTCAATATAACACCACAGTACAGTGTCAAATTAACACCACGAAGTGTCAGGTGAATACTTTTCAACACCATCACAGTGCATTTTCTACACCTGTGGGTGTGGTCCTCCATTGAAATTTGATCGGTGTTAGATTATAACCCATGGTGTTAAATCTAACACCGATGTTTTTACAGTGCAACAATATAAAGAAAATAATGGGATTACACAAAAAATCATATTTTATGGAAATTACATATTCCATCAACTTGGTACAGACATATGTTAAGGGTAGCAATTATTCCCCTTGCTTTCTGAAAGCGATGAGTCTAGAACTTTTTTATTATGGTAGAAAATTGATTTTTTTTTTTTGAAGTCCCTTTCTATTTTCTTTATAATCTATTGTTGTCGACACATGACATCATAACATCTCCTCATCCAGCTGTGTCACCACCAAAACTTTAAAAATTCATAACTTTTGCATCAAGACAATTTTTTTTTTCGATTTTCCTCAAACTTTCACAAATGTGTCCTACTAATGTTGCTGTTTTCATTCAATCTACATTCTCTTTGGGTTTTGCTTTCCTTTCAACTTATCGTGACCGTGCATCACAAAGCGAACAAAAAGTCGCACCATTTGATACGTGAGGACTCAAAAAAGAGTGAAACGGGTCAACAAAGTCAATATATTAACCCATTCACTTCGGGAACCTGGTGGTTTGTGTATTAAGTCTATGGGGATTTCAGAATTCAGTATGGAACGGGTTAAGTTTTCATATCTTCTTACAGCGTTATCGTTATTCTACACATTTTTCTTAAGTTTGGGATCACAAAATGCTTGGGAAAGTGCATTTTCAGCAGTTTTTCGACAACACTTTATGGTAGAGTAGTGAGATTAAGTATGTCTTCAGAGGCCCCTTTTCATTTTTTGATAAACCTTTGCATACTCTTCAATTTTAAGTCTGATCACTTTTGAAGGGACAGTGCTACTGCTTTGAACGTTGGCATTCATCATGGACGGAACGTGTTAAAAGAGCATGCTCAATCTCAATTTAATCTGATAATCCCTTCATTGTTGTTGCTCCCGTGGTTTATATCCTATCTTTTTTTTCTTTTCTTTTTTGGTCCCATTCATCGCTCAGCCAGCACGGTTTGGCATAAAAGATTAACCACATGAATAGATCATGTACTTAAGAGCCTCTTTTCTCGCTTCACACTTTTCCAGAGGGTTTGCATCTTTCCATTATTAAGATATTTAGTCCATTTCAATTGAGCCATACATCATTTTAAAGATTAAAGTCTCTTCTTTCAAAATCTGCCCCTTAACTAAAAATCAAATCTATGTGTTGCGACTTTCTGTTGGTTTTGTGATGCAGAGTCACTATTGCATTATAGTATGAGGTTGGATCAGGTAGAAGAGAAAGGACAGTATCTATTCCACATTGTTTGTTTGTTTGTTTGTTTGTTGTTTGTTTTTGTTTGTTGTTTTTTTTTTACTAGACTGACCTGACACAGAAAAAGTCTGTTTTCATACTCGTAACATTTTACTATCTAAGTGGTACACGGATACTGGACAAAAATTCAAATTGTACTTTTTATATATATATATATTTTTTTTTGCTGTCATGGAAAACAATTGAGTATATGAATATAAGAACGACCCAAGTCCAATTTTTGGCCAAATTTAGTTTGACATGGGAAATTGTAGCTTATGCATGGACTCATCTTGTGTGTAAATGATAAATCCTAATTAACCCCGGAAGTGCCTGAAATGAATGAGTTAAATCTTATATTAATGTAAGAATGAAGGACTTGGGTCATTCTTACATTCATAATAATAATAGCGCCCTCTCTCATCCTTCTCCCATCTCTATAGCAGAATATCATGTATATGAATCAAAGAACGACCCAAGTCCATATGAATCAAAGAACGACCCAAGTCCACCACACAAAATGGCCTCTCCACAATTAATGTAAATGTTAATTGTCATAATAATATATGTTATAATTTGTATATACAATGTTGCCTTCCCATCAGAGTTAAATAGAATATTATTGGACAAATAAAAAAGATATGAAGTTTTTTTTAGTTTACTCGGAATGATCTTCCATGGACTTGGGTCGTTCTTATATTCATATACTCAATTGCCAATTTATTCTATTCAGTTTTATCCTCTTCTTTATTTTTCACATGTTGCAGAAGCCATATGAGTTGGGCCACATCGGATGATAAAATGGTTTGAATCATTAATTTCGTCGCGATGTGAATGTCCTTTCACGAGAATTGCCATGCCTAGCTGAAATCACCTTGTGCGCATGTGAAATCACTATTTTCTGCACCATTTCGTTTTCCTATGATATGGAGTGTCGCATTGCAATCTCTCTATTAGGCGCTGTATATCCCTGAAAGAGAAATATTGATAATGTTTCATGAACATTTAGAATTCACTTTATTATCATCCCTGTTGTTATTCGCTTGGTGTCAGTCACGCACTACCGATCACCTCTCGTTTTACGGAGCACACCATGAGCGCAGTGAATCAGTATAGCAGCTGAAAACTCATGAAATTCATGGGCGTCATGCCAAAACCCTGCACAATCTTTCCACGGCAGTCGGTAGTGCTGGTTGTATCAATGCTTTCAGGAATCGGTGACATGGTCCCAACAAGAGCGACCAGTTTGAAAAATCGCCAAAGACAACAAAGACTTCAGTAGACCCTTCAATCAGTGTCTGTTTTTTTCTCTCTCTCTTAGATCATGTTTAAAAGTAAACAAAACAAAACTAAAAAGGAAATAAGGATTTCTTATCAAACAAGCTTTGAAAAGTGGAAAGATGCAAAATGAGACTGCAAAAAAAGCGCATTGTTTAGGATGTTGTGCTCATGGTTACATGTATTAAAACATTTAGTCAATGTACCCGTGGAGTGCTGAATCAGCCGAAGTGGGGCATGGGGGGGGGGGGGGGGGGCTATGCTAAAGTACATGTATCATGCTTGTTTGGCTTCAGCCAGTGCCCAGAAATCTTTAATGGGGATTCCCCAGAAATGGTCAAGGTCACTGGGTCAACGGAGGTCAAATAACTGTTTTGCGCTACTCCTTGGTCCGATCTTGGCCAAACTGGAAGCATATTGTAGGCCTACACCTGGGAAATCCCCATTGAGGATATTTCTGGGGGAATCCCAGGGAGTAGCGAAAAACAGTTACTTGACCTTTGACCCCAGTGACCTTGACCTTTCCAAAAGTGAGCCCCTCAAGGGCAATTTCGCGGAGAACATGCATCCACCCACTAAGTTTGATGGAGATGATGGACCTGGGAGGAATAGAGGAACAAACAGACAGACAGACACACGTTGCTCGAATTATAGTATGATGTCTTTCCGTCGAGCAAAAGTCGGACCCCTCATCTACTGCCATTCGAACAGCTGCGACACTACCACACGGCTATCCATGGTTGCCGGCAGTGACACGGTGAACTTTGAACAAATACCCAAGTTCCGAATTCCGATAATAATAATTATCATCATCATCTTCTGTAGAGGGGCATCCTTTATATAGTTGAAGATCAGCACCCTGCAGAGCTATACGTTGGCAGAACTGGCATAATTATGACGCTTCAGCATCTAACATTATGCCGGGCATTATTTCTCTGTTTTCAACATTATTCTAGCATAATTGCTTACAAAAAGGAAATAACTCTACGTTTTGTGTACTGCGGTATCTTTTTTTATTTGTTTGTTTATTTGGCAGTTATATTGTTGATGAAATGTGACCCTGCACCTCAAAACAAGCAAAAATCTACCAGATATGAATTTTTAGTTAAGACCATATTCTGAAAGAGCAGACTTTAAGCTTTAAAACGATGTATAACTCAAATCAAATGGACTCTCCTAATCTAAATATTGGAAAGAAAGCACAAACTCAGGAAAAGTGTGAACTGACAAAAGAGGCTCTGAAGTACATGCAGTGTCTATTCAAGCGCTTATCTTTACAAAATCGTGCTGGCTGTGCGATGAATGGGACAAAAAAACAGGAAGTAAACCACCAGAGTAATAACAATGAAGGGATTATCAGATTAAACTGAAATGAAGCATGCCTCATTAACACATTCTGTCCATAATTAATGCCAACTTACAAAGCAGTAGCACTATCCTTTCAAAAGTTATTAGAGTTGAAAGTGAAGAGTGTGGACAAGGTTTTTCAGAAATGAAAAAGGGATTCTAAAGACACACCTAATCACTCTATTCTACCAAAAATGTTCGAGATAAACTGCAAAAAAAAAAAAAAAACACACACACGCACACTTTCCTGCCCGTTTTTTGATACCAAATTTTAGCATAATGTAAAAGAAGACCCGCTCTTTCAGAAATAAGTCAAGTTTGGCTAGGTTGACCCATTTCACTTATTTTTAGTCCTCACGCAAAATCAGTGTGTGCGACTTTATGTTCGTTTTGAGGTGCACGGTAACAAATGAACAGCGAAAAGTTGTAAAGGCATGTTTTTAGTTTTGCTCGAGAGCTGATTGAACAGTGCAATTGGGAGCACAGAATCTGACTATCTTTTTTTTTTTTTTTTTTTTTTTGCTTCTCAGGCTGCAAGTGAGGACTTTTTTATCTTCTTTTTTTTTTGCTTGCTTGCTTTTGAGGTGATTGGAAAGGGCAATTCTAGAAACGGACTTAGGTGCCAAGTGAGAACCTTGCTCGTCAGCCGATTTTCCACCACAATTAGCTGAATGGGAACCGGCTCTAAAAACCAATTGGAAACCATGAATTGGGCACCAAATTTTGTAGCAAAAAGTCTGGGAACTTTTTTGTCGCTTGTTTGTTTTGGTGTGTTTTTTTTTTTTGTCAGGAGATTGGGCACCACAACTTTGGTTGATATGATGTGACATAATGTCATGGCTATTTAATGTCTCCTCAGGCCCACAATCACACTTTCACCCTGTCTACACTGCTGCTGCAGAGTGGTGTGCATGCCGTCATGACACTAACGAACCTTCGAGGACAAAATCAAATCATACATGTAATCAATAATGCTGTGCGGTAACATGTAGGCCCTACACGTATAGTGCTGCTACAATGATTGACATGACTTGACGCTAGGTTAAATGTTTCCCTAAATACCTTGTTAAATGGGGAAATCCAGTCCCAAAATAAGTTAGTCTGATAAGATTTGTTAATTTTGATCGAAATTGGGAAAGTTAAGACATTTTGAAGTTCTGCTATTTTCATGACTTTTTGGGGAAACAGTGTTCTAGAACAGTTAATATGAATATGCAAACGGCAAAGTGGCGTATTCTGTATGCAGACGTCTCTTCTTTCTTTCTTCTCTCCTCTTTCTTTCTTGTCCTTTGTTCTTCGTAGACTTGTATCGTTATTGTCTTCTCCCTTCTCGGTACTGTCTCGCGTCTTATATGTTTTCGGATAATTGAATGTGTGTACGAGTGTGTTGTCCTTGTCATATTTTCCCGGTATGCTACACGCGGTTCAATGAACAGTGTCCGGGCATATAGCATTAATACGTTATTATATATATAGTTTTTTCCCGACCTGCGTATCTTAGAATAACTATATGTTTATTTCTACAGATGACTTAAATAATCTATCTGCGATACAATAGTTACAAAGAATTTTGAATAATACATTGTTTACTTATTGATTATCTAGCGATCCACGACCCACAAGCTTTGCTTTTTAGTGGATCACTATTTTCCATAATCGAATTTATTTTCCGCATGTCCACGAAGTATTATGCATTGTTTCTCCTAATCATTGTTGTTGTTATATAACTTATCTTGTATATTACATGGATCTTCTGCAAATGTTTGAACAATATAATTTCATGACATGTATACTTTGTACTAAGACCCCGTTTACAGTGCGAGGCTCGGCCGCGGCTCGGCCGCAGCCGAGCCCACCTTCATTTCAGTGTAAACGCGCAAAAGGCCAAATGAGTGGTCTCGCTCTGGAGGTGGAGCCGCGGCCGAGCCCGGCCTTTTCTTGGTGTAAACGCAAACTGGGCCAAATGCGCGGCCAATTTTAGTCTCTGCCTGTATCTTTCGCTATTCGGGATATTAACCCCCTCAACGTAGACAACTAGTATAGTTTAAGGTGGTTTTTTTTCCTGCAAAGAATTTTTTTCCTTCGGCAAAGACCTCTGCCCGAACGGCGACTCTGTGGCCATGGAGTTCAGTTGGTAAAGGGGCTGAAAACCAGACAATATGAATTAGGTTTGTTTACAAGTAGAGCGCCACTACGACAAAATATTGAAAGGTTTGAATTAAAAGCGAGGTCGAGCCCAGCAGTGTAAACGAAGAAAATTGCGGGGCTCGGCCGCGCAATTGAGGCCGGGCTGTAAACGGGGTCTATGTTTTGATTTTCGTTGATTTGAAATAAACTATGATTGAATTGAATTGAATTGAATTGAATAGAAGTGAGCATGTCATTCCCTCGCAACTCATTATCATATATTGGTACATAATATTTGGAATTTCCAGTTTTTAATTCAAAAGCAATTATCATCGACGCTCAAATTCTCGTATTTCTTACTGATCACTATTCTGAAGTTATTCAATCAGGTAGGGTCTATGGCAATAAACCCCTGGGTAATTACCCCGGACCCCTCCCAAGTCCCTAATCCTAATCCTGAACCTAATCCTAACCTTAAACCTAGCCCTAACCACAGAACTCTTTTGACCCTAACCCTAATCTTTGGGGGAGGGGGGGGGGGGGGGGTGATCGACAGGAATCACCATATCGCATATACAATCACGATTACAAGCTCATGACCGGACCGGTTCAACCGGTTAGGAGAGGAGCTTGGTGGAAGGCTGACCCCCACCCCCTGCCCCCCCCCCCCTCCCACACACACACACACACCTTACATGTACATGGATCGAATATTTGCTTCCTCCACCTTTGTACATTAATCAGGTGGTATAGGGGAGTACACTGTAGCAGCAAAAACATGAAGACTTTGTTCTTGTTTTAGTTCGGGTTTTGCTTGTTTGCCGACTTTCAGCGGAAAATCACATCTGAAAAATAAAAAGACCTTTTTAATGTTGTTTCTCTTTTCTTTCGGTTTTCTTCTAGCTTGGAAGACGATCTTGACCGCCCCCCCCCCCCCCTACACACACACACCTTTAAAATCGTTGAATCCTTTGAATCGCCCTTAAAGGTAGGGGATACCATTTACAGACCTCCCAAATGCAGCGAAACATTAAATATGAACCTCAGGGGACTTGTTTAGGCCACTGCTGAGAAATTTGGAAGTCAACAGTTATCCACAATTTGAATAATGCACAAAACTCAACTACTCAGTAGTTCTGTGTGTCAGCCACTCTTAAGCCTTTTTGTTGCAGTCTATTGTATTTTTTTATCTATAAACACAAATCTAAAAGTATAAGAGCTGATGTAATAACATATAGAGTGTGTGGCAAGAATGTATATAGAAATGTTTGTAAGTTTTGATGAACTTTCTTCACAGAATATACATGATGGACACACATGCAGTGCATGGGTCTGCAAAGGTAGCCTAGTAATGTACTGGAATTTACGGTGAGCCCCGAAAAGAATTCAATTCAAAATCTAACGGTCAATGAAAATGTACTAAATGTTACCTTCCACTTTCAATACTTTATGGGAGTTTCTAAAATGATACTCTCTTCAACATACCACTGTATTTATGCAACTCTTCATTTAAGGCATGCAAATGGGATTCCCTACCTTTAACTCTTAACGTGCCATGGTCGCCGAACGGCGACCTTAGTCCTGACGTGCCATGGTCGCCGATCGGCGACAAAGAAGAGCGCGAAAAACATTGATCATTTAAGTTCTTGTGGTACCATTATTTGTTACACCAAGAAACTGACAATGATATGTACTGGTAGCTGACTAGTATAGCCATCGTTTCCACTAAAAATATGAGAATGCTTACATTAGAAAATTTTGAGTAAATATGTGATTTTTCGGCTAGATGTATTTTTTTCGCGTCGGGAAAATCCGCAGCGAGCGCACCCTCTGCGAGATGTGTATAGATGAAAAGTCTCATTGGTAAACCACGCGTGTGTATGCTATTGAATCTGCGTGTATTGTCTATGCGGTTCCACTTGTATTGTTCCGCTTGGATGCTGTCCGGTGGGAAGCTGCTTTGATTTTGTCCCTCAAAGAGGGTCAGCTTTCGTTCGTCGGTCAAGTCTTTCATCCTTTTGTTTTGGTGAACTTCACTAATCGCCCCACGCTAGCGTACAAAAGAAGAAAACGCTTTTGTTCTTGTCTATGCACGTGTGGAATGAACGGAAAGTAGACCTGTAAACTATGCCGCTTGGTACCACACGTAGTTCCTAGTTTGTTTTTGGCGTGATCATCTTCTCCTAGTTCGAAGCGAATTGAAATTCAAAGTACAAAATATAGAGCGTAAAAGATGAACATTATTTTACTTAGTTCAGTTTCAAAATTGTAGGCAGCGTTCGCAAATCGCGAAGAGAGCTGTTGTTTTGAGCGACTAAATGCAAATAGTACAAATACAAATCAACACTGCTTTTGACCCAAAACCGATTTTTTTTTTCTTCTCAAACTTACGAAAGTGACTGGAAATAAACCTACCTGGTATTCTCTGTGATTGTGGCGCCAACTGACTGTATTGGTTTTATTCCACGGATATGATAGTACATTATAGCGCCTGATTCTCTGTATGTGACGTTGTGCACGTGAAAAGCAGTCAAACTATGTTGTTTTTATGTACTAGTATTTGTGTTTGTGCTTGTGTCCACCGTTGCATTTTTTTTTTCTGTTAGGGTTTTTCTTCAATTGGTCTTCATACTGTACGTTTTTCGGCGTGCCTTCTCTCTTATTATGTTGCTTCTTTCATGCCCTATACATTTTGAAGAAAACAATTTTTCACTCATTGTGCATGTCTCCGTATCCGTATAATTTGTCATTGTGCTGCCGTATTTTGGAGGATGTTTTGGTTCTTGTAGCTTTCCGGCTATAAATAGCGTGTAAATAACCTTGGCTATGGGAACAGCAAATGTCTCTAACTACGTACTCTCGAATTAGCGACCACAATCGTTGCGAACGTCAAGAATATATATTTTATTTCATTTGGCCAAAAAACAAAACAAGCAAAAAAAAGTACCATCGACAGTGGATTGGTGTATCATAGAAATTGCTTACTCAACCACGCAAAAGGATCAATAATTATTTATCATTTCATGATGAAAAAATCGAAGCAGTATTGTTTATCGTTTATCGCCAAGCGATGATGCAGACACAATCCCTACAG
Source organism: Diadema antillarum (assembly GCF_040938485.1). Classification (NCBI taxonomy): domain Eukaryota; kingdom Metazoa; phylum Echinodermata; class Echinoidea; order Diadematoida; family Diadematidae; genus Diadema; species Diadema antillarum. The sequence continues at coordinate 138,882 of NW_027271031.1, read as the reverse complement.
CACAGGCTCGATAAAGTAGAACATAATTCGATCAGTAATTCGTAGACAGCCTATATCAAATTCGCAAACGGGTTTTCTTGTTTGATTTTGATTTCAACTGTTTAGAAAGCTCGAAACCTAAAATTTGATAGGTTTCCAAACATTCATCGCTCAGTGAGACACCGAATTAAAGTATATTTACGTATTTCTATTATGTGTTGAGCTTTGCTTATCGTTTTATTCCTACCATTTATCATAGAGACATATTATTTTCCCCGAGTCGCAGGTGAAGAGGAAAATGTTCAAACTCAAGCAAATCGTTCAAAATTATTATTACGTAGAACTTTAGATGAGAGAGAGATAGAGAGAGCATGACCAACGCAAAATAACGTCAAACTATTTGTTAGCATGCAGATCTTGAAAACTTCAAACTATTTGTTAGCATGCAGATCTTGAAAACTTCAAACTATTTGTTAGCATGCAGATCTTGAAAACTTCAAACTCAGATCCCGCTGTTCAGTCCTTGGAGCAAATCAGTGTTGGAGATCACACAAAAAAAAAGAAAAGAAAAGAAAGAAATGTCGGATGATGCTGCTTCATGACAACTGTGTCACAGCGCAATGAAGGTAAATGATAGGTTTGAATTCAATTACGGAACTAACATCCATCGGCTATTATAAACGGATGAAGGAACTTCAGTAGTAGAGTGATGTTATAATTTCCATGAACAATCAAAATGATTCTGATGGTAACAAATCGCTCGGTATGAAACCTATATTGGCAGGAGCTAGAGATTTCCGACGCCTTGTGAAAGTACGGAATGTGCCGCTGAATAATTTCATATTCAGATAATCAAATGTGATTAGCGAATGAGACTAAAGACAATCAAAGACAGCAAATATTGAAAAAGCATACCAGTAATGTAAAACTTGATTTCATGTTTGTCGTTTACGCACGTGTCTATAGGCTCAATATATCACCACGTACAGTTTTGTCTTCTTGTCACCAATTTTGCTATGCAGATCAGGCCTACTGTCAGGGGGCTTTTGATTCTTTCAAAGTGTAATTCTTTACCGTAATCATTTTGTTAATTGTAATTGCATTGTTTGCCCCTTCATCATGATATGTGCAAGCTGCTTCTCTTTTCACTGTTTATCTGTGTCATGTTTCAGTGTCTTGTCACAATTTGTTATTTTCGCTGTTCTGATCTGGCTTTTGAAAATTTCCAATCTGACTGAATTTATTCGTTTGCAAGATGCAATTACTTCACAACTCTGGCTGCATAGTTCACAAGTAGGCCTACAGCGCTATTGAACTTTACTATTTTAACGTGGGATGATCGTTTCGAGAATGAGAGGGCTCCGCCCAACGTAGCGCTATTTTACCGAAACATGAAATGAATGGTGAGCTTTTCCAGTTGCACGCACGTGGCTTCAAACACCAGCGCTGGGCTTGCAAGCACGTGGTGTGCTACTCCGAGCGACTGACCTCGTGGTGCTGAGATTGAACAGGTCAGATCTAGCAAAACCCACTTCAGTTTGATTTCCCTGTATTGGCAATATAATAAACACGTAAGTGGTATACTATCGTGAATTAACTTTGTTATAATATTTTAGTAATGTTGTGATCGGAAGGACAGTGGCTGGCGATAGGTTGATCGGATCAACATTCTTGATTGGGTACGGCGTTAGAACAATAAAATCCGGAAGGCGTGTACACTTTTATCAGTCAGATCACGGCAGCATCTTCGCTTTCAATCAGGAGTTATGTTCATCCTCCAAGCTGCCCCTAGCAACCGCTAGTATGTATTGTACTCAATCAGTACTCGGATTATCTCCGCCGTTACCAAGGAATTGCGCGCGCACAAATCCTTCGCTGACAAAGGCCTGCCGATTTCAATAGAGTACGTCCGCCCGCAGTTCGCATAGACAAAAGAAGGATTAGTAGGTGCTTCCTTCTCAAGTGGACAAAAGACACTTTCCAGGCCCCGGGACAATTACTTTAGTTTCAAATACAGGATCTGGGACTAAAGGACTCAGATTTGGGAATGAATTACTGAGGCAGAAAGAGAAATTGCTAAGACAAAATAAACTGCTTGTATCTTTGGAATCATACAATTCTAGAAGACAACGTTGCTATCATTTGAAAGGGGAGATGTAGCTCTAAAACTTTCACACAGAGTCAAGGGAGCGTTCTATTGAAGAAAAACCACGACTGGCTCTTTCTTTTCATACTACACAAAAAATTCTATTAATTTTTTGATGATATTAATAATTTCTGCAATATTTCAAGTTCAGATAGATATTACCGCAAACTGACTACAGGGCACGAAAGAACAATCATTTCTTGACAATTGTTGTGTAGAACTTAATTCAAAACAGTCGATAGTTTCAAAGATATGACAGTTTTAAATTACATTGTCAGTCCTGTTTCGAAACATTCTGGCGTTAAGTAAAAACCTCTGGCACGTTAGGGGTTTTGGGCCTGGCACATTAAGAGTTAATAATGTGCAAATAATCAATAAATTGGTAATATGGATATAGATTTGTTTGTCTGTAATGACAGAGTAAAACAATCCTTGTGTAGGTATTGTCTCACTCAATTTTCTTCATTTAAGTCAATTTAAGCAATCATCCCCAGGGGCATCATTCCGTTTATTTAAAGGAAACCCAAACCCAAAGAGAAATGTGGATTGAGTGAAAGCAGCAACATTAGTAGAACACATTAATGCAAGTTTGAGAAAAATCTGGCAATCGATGCAAAAGTTATGAATTTTCTGTGTATGTGTGTGTGTGTGTGCGCGCGCGCGTTTGTGTGTGTGTGTGTGTGTGTGTGTGTGCGTGTGTGTGTGTTGGAACCGCTGGATGAGGAGACTACAATAGACAGTCCGAAGATTGGCGACTATAATGGGCTCACACCTGGAAATAAAATAGACTGTCCCAGACCCCTTCACAAATTCGTACCAAAGATACCAAAATAAATAAAGATAAAATTTGATTAAAAATCAATGATGCAGTTTGACAAAAAACTGAATAGCTGTAGATATTGGTTATGAATTCCTCTACAAACTGCATTTTGGTTGGAAGATGAAAGCTTTTCTGATGGAATTTGAGGGGACTATATTTCATTGGGTACGTGTACGGAAAATAGGTGATTTTTTGAGTGACAAGAACTCGTAGTCTGGCTTTGCGGACCCTTGGACAGAATTTGAGCAGAAGAACCCACTTGATGGATGAAAGGGTATATCTCACATATCCAGGTTAGTGAGACTGAAACACCTCATTTCTCCAAGCTATTTTACAGAATTTTTTGAATTTTGAATTTTAACACACGTCTCTGTGGGGAATGATTTACCCGTGTGAGCCATTATAGAGAACGCACTCAATACAAACAAGTATATGGGAAGTATTCATACTATACAAGTTCTGCTGGTTTATGTTGATCTATTGAGTCAAATCTCTTCCTACCCTCCCCCTTCTCCTTCCTACCCCCCTCTACCCTTCTCCTCTACCCCCGCCCCCCCCCCCCACTCCGCTTGGCTACAATTTGTTTTCTTATTATGTTGTCGTGGTACTAGATCTGTATATAGCAACCATCAATATCACACAACTTTGAATGAATGTGTTATTTCAATGTATTTCTTTGTTTTGGCTACCACTGAAACAGCTCAAAATACATAAAGTTAGTTTGTTTGACAAAATAAAGTCTTTTAAAGTACTTTAAGTAGGCAATAAGGTGATGATGACACCCAAATAATCAAGGATAACTGCCTGCATCTATGTATTCATCTTATGAAGAACTGATCAACACTGCAAGATTTATTTTTGAAGAAAACCCAAAGGGCATGATTTTCAAAAGCGTCCATTTGAGAAGCTTTATAACCCTTGAATGTGTAATTCCCCACATGAAGTAGGTGCAAATATCATCAAAAACACATTTGTGATGTCATAAAGTCAAGTAAGAAATATGACCTACACTATAGGGCTCACACCTGTGACAATGGACTGTCCCAGACCCCTTCACAAATTCGTACCAAAGATACCAAAATAAATAAAGAAAAAAATGATTAAATATCAATAATGCAGTTTGACCAAAAAAAAATGAATAGCTGTAGATATTGAGTATGAATTCCTCTACAAACTGCATTTTGGTTGAAAGATGAAAGCTTTTCTGATGGATTTTGAGGGGACTATATTCAATTGGGGTACGTGTACGGCAAAGAAGTGATTTTTTGAGTGACAAGAACTCGTAGTCTGGCTTTGCTGACCCTTGGACAGAATTTGAGCAGAAGAACCCACTTGATGGATGAAAGGGTACATCTCACTTATCCAGGTTAGTGAAGCTGAAACACCTCATTTCTCCCAGCTGTTTTACAGAATTTTTTTGAAATTTGAATTTTAACACACGTCTCTGTGGGGAATGATTTACCCGTGTGAGCCATTATAGAGAACGCACTCAATACACACAAGTATATGGGAAGTATTCATACTATACAAGTTCTGCTGGTTTATGTTGATCTATTGAGTCAAATCTCTTCCTCCCCTCTCCCTTTCTCCTTCCTACCCCCTCTACCCTTCTCCTCTACCCCCCCCCCCCCCCCCCACTCCGCTTGGCTACAATTTGTTTTCTTATTATGTTGTCGTGGTACTAGATCTGTATATAGCAACCATCAATATCACACAACTTTGAATGACTGTGTTATTTTAATGTATTTTTTTGTTTTGGCTACCACTGAAACAGCTCAAAATACATAAAGTTAGTTTGTTTGACAAAATAAAGTCTTTTAAAGTACTTAAAGTAGGCAATAAGGTGATGATGACACCCAAATAATCAAGGATAACTGCCTGCATCTATGTATTCATCTTATGAAGAACTGATCAACACTGCAAGTTTTATTTTTGAAGAAAACCCCAAAGGGCATGATTTTCAAAAGCGTCCCTTTGAGAAGCTTTATAACCCTTGAATGTGTAATTCCCCATATGAAGTAGGGGCAAATATCATCAACACATTTATGATTTTAAAAAGTCAAATGAGAAATATGATCTACACTATAGGGCTCACATCTGTAAATAAAATAGACTGTTCCAGACCCCTTCACAAATTCGTACCAAAGATACCAAAATAAATAAAGAAAAAAGATGATTAAAAATCAGTGATGCAGTTTGGCAAAAAACTGAAAAGCTGTAGATATTGAGTATGAATTCCTCTACAAACTGCATTTTGGTTGGAAGATGAAAGCTTTTCTGATTGGAATTTGAGGGGACCATATTTCATTGGGTACGTGTACGGCAAATAGGTGGTTTTTTGAGTGACAAGAACTCGTAGTCTGGCTTTGCACACCCTTGGACAGAATTTGAGCAGAAGAACCCACCCTGAAAAATTTGATGGATAAAAGGGTATATAACACTTATCCAGGTTAGTGAAGCTGAAACACCTCATTTCTCCCAGCTATTTTACAGAATTTTTTTTTTTGAAATTTGAATTTTAACACACGTCTCTATGGGGAATTATTTACCCGTGTGAGCCCTAATATGGACCTCTACTCTGTTCTTTTCATGGCCGCCTTACTACATGCGGCCACACTCTTTCCTGTCCACTCCTTTATGTTGTTACACCACACACTGCGCTGGCGTTCTCTGCATCTCCTGCCTTCTATAATTCCTTCCAGTACACTTTTTGGGATGTTCTGCTGTCTTTTAACATGACCAAAATATTTGTCCAAGTACAATGTCCATGTTTCACAACAGTAAAGGAAAGTTGATTGCATGTAACATTTTACTAGTCTGAGCTTGGTTGCAGTAGATATCTTCCTTGATGTTAACACTTTACTCATTTGCGTAAACTTAGAGCCGTGCCAATTTTTCTCCTAATGTTTCTCCACCATTCTTCCCATCTTCATTAACATTTTTACTAAAAATTCACGGACTTGTTCCAGGAGAGTGTTGCTGATAGAGATGTTTACCATGGCATTTCCACCTTTCGAGATATTACCATGTTTTGGTCTCTTTCACATTCATGTCCAAGCCAAGTGCCTTACTTTGGCGGTATATTACATCAACAATTGTTTTCAGGTCTTGTTCATTATCAGCTAGCAACACAGTATCATACTGCAAAAAGTCCGGTGTTAAATAGTGAACACCGAGCTGGTGTTAAATTTTCGGTGCTCATCTATGGTATTAAATTAACACCTCCGGGTGTCATTTCAAAATATAAAGTATATATATATAAATATATATAAGTTTCTTAGTAACTGCACTTCTTGTTGATTTTTGATTTTAAAAAGACGATCAAGAATTTTACATTTAAGTATTAGATTTTTGAAAAAATGTGAAAATAAATTTACACCACAGTAACACCAGCTGGTGTGGTCTCTTATTGAAGCTGGACGGGTGTTAAACCATGGATATTAACTCCAACAAATATCAAATCAACACCATGTGGTGTCATTTTTGAATTAACACCAGTACAGTGTCAATATAACACCACAGTACAGTGTCAAATTAACACCACGAAGTGTCAGGTGAATACTTTTCAACACCATCACAGTGCATTTTCTACACCTGTGGGTGTGGTCCTCTTTTGAAGTTTGATCGGTGTTAGATTATAACCCATGGTGTTAAATCTAACACCGATGTTTTTACAGTGCAACAATATAAAGAAAATAATGGGATTACACAAAAAATCATATTTTATGGAAATTACACATTCCATCAACTTGGTACAGACATACAAGGGTAGCAATTATTCCCCTTGCTTTCTGAAAGCGATGAGTCTAGAACTTTTTTATTATGGTAGAAAATTGATTTTTTTTTTTGGAAGTCCCTTTCTATTTTCTTTATAATCTATTGTTGTCGACACATGACATCATAGCATCTCCTCATCCAGCTGTGTCACCACCAAAACTTTAAAAATTCATAACTTTTGCATCAAGACAATTTTTTTTTTCGATTTTCCTCAAACTTTCACAAATGTGTCCTACTAATGTTGCTGTTTTCATTCAATCTACATTCTCTTTGGGTTTTGCTTTCCTTTCAACCTATCGTGACCGTGCATCACAAAGCGAACAAAAAGTCGCACCATTTGATACGTGAGGACTCAAAAAAGAGTGAAACGGGTCAACAAAGTCAATATATTAACCCATTCACTTCGGGAACCTGGTGGTTTGTGTATTAAGTCTATGGGGATTTCAGAATTTAGTATGAAACGGGTTAAGTTTTCATATCTTCTGAAAGCGTTATCGTTATTCTACACATTTTTCTTAAGTTTGGGATCACAAAATGCTTGGGAAAGTGCATTTTCAGCAGTTTTTCGACAACACTTTATGGTAGAGTAGTGAGATTAAGTATGTCTTCAGAGGCCCCTTTTCATTTTTTGATAAACCTTTGCATACTCTTCAATTTTAAGTCTGATCACTTTTGAAGGGACAATGCTACTGCTTTGAACGTTGGCATTCATCATGGACGGAACGTGTTAAAAGAGCATGCTCAATCTCAATTTAATCTGATAATCCCTTCATTGTTGTTGCTCCCGTGGTTTATATCCTGTCTTTTTTTTTTCTTTTCTTTTTTGGTCCCATTCATCGCTCAGCCAGCACGGTTTGGCATAAAAGATTAACCACATGAATAGATCATGTACTTAAGAGCCTCTTTTCTCGCTTCACACTTTTCCAGAGGGTTTGCATCTTTCCATTATTAAGATATTTAGTCCATTTCAATTGAGCCATACATCATTTTAAAGATTAAAGTCTCCTCTTTCAAAATCTGCCCCTTAACTAAAAATCAAATCTATGTGTGGCGACTTTCTGTTGGTTTTGTGATGCAGAGTCACTATTGCATTATAGTATGAGGTTGGATCAGGTAGAAGAGAAAGGACAGTATCTATTCCACATTGTTTGTTTGTTTGTTTGTTTGTTTGTTGTTTGTTTTTGTTTGTTGTTTTTTTTTTTACTAGACTGACCTGACACAGAAAAAGTCTGTTTTCATACTCGTAACATTTTACTATCTAAGTGGTACACGGATACTGGACAAAAATTCAAATGGTACTTTTTATATATATATATTTTTTTTGCTGTCATGGAAAACAAATTGCCAATTTATTCTATTCAGTTTTATCCTCTTCTTTATTTTTCACATGTTGTTGAAGCCATATGAGTTGGGCCACATCGGATGATAAAATGGTTTGAATCATTAATTTCGTCGCGATGTGAATGTCCTTTCACGAGAATTGCCATGCCTAGCTGAAATCACCTTGTGCGCATGTGAATTCACTATTTTCTGCACCATTTCGTTTTCCTATGATATGGAGTGTCGCATTGCAATCTCTCTATTAGGCGCTGTATATCCCTGAAAGAGAAATTTGATAATGTATCATTGTCATTTAGAATTCCATTTATTATCATCCCTGTTGTTATTCGCTTGGTGTCAGTCGCGCACTACCGATCACCTCTCGTTTTACGGAGCACACCATGAGCGCAGTGAATCAGTATAGCAGCTGAAAACTCATGAAATTCATGGGCGTCATGCCAAAACCCTGCACAATCTTTCCACGGCAGTCGGTAGTGCTGGTTGTATCAATGCTTTCAGGAATCGGTGACATGGTCCCAACAAGAGCGACCAGTTTGAAAAATCTCCAAAGACAACAAAGACTGCAGTACACCCTTCAATCAGTGCCTGGTTTTTTTTTTCTCTCTCTCTGTATCTCTTAAGGGCTTTTTACACTTGTAAATTTTTGCTTAGCCCCGGACCAACGGTGGGGCTAAGGGGGGGGGGGGGGGGGGGGGGCCTTAGCCCCACCGTTGGTACGGGACTATCCCTCGCCCACTTTCTGTTTACACTCGTTTTTGCCAAAGTGGGCTAGCCCCACCGATAGTACGGTACTATCTGGCCCTGCAAAATAGCACGGGTTAGCACCGCAATTGCGGTGCTAGCACCGCAATTGCGGTGCCAAGCAAGTGAGTGTAAACAGAACGAAAAAATAATCCTGGGCTAAGCGACGGAGACGAAGTCCGACCCTCACTGACCAATCAGAAACGAGGTAATCAAGTGCTGCCGGTGCGTGCGTGTACGTGTACAGTACACAGCGTAATTATGAATATTCATGGGGTTTGGAAAGTCCGGGGCTAAGAAATACGAGTGTAAAAAGGTCAGTTTTCTCCTTAGCCCCGGACAAGAGATAGTACGGGACTAATTGGCGAGTGTAAAAAGCTGAAAAAATTGGTACGGGACTAACGATAGTCCTGGGTCAGAGAAAGTCCGGGGTTAAGAAACACAAGTGTAAAAAAAAAAGCCCTTTAGATCATGTTTAAAAGTAAACGAAAAAAAAAACACTAAAAAGTAAACGAAAAAAAAAACTAAAAAGGAAATAAAAGGAAATAAGGATTTCTTATCAAAGAAGCTTTGAAATGTGGAAAGATACAAAATTAGACTGCAAAAAAAGCGCATTGTTTAGGATGTTGTGCTCATGGTTACATGTATTAAAACATTTAGTCAATGTATCCGTGGAGTGCTGAATCAGCCGAAGTGGGGCATGGGGGGGGGGGGGGGGGGGGGGGGGGGCTATGATGAAGTACATGTATCATGCTTGTTTGGCTTCAGCCAGTGCCCAGAAATCTTCTATGGGGATTCCCCAGAAATGGTCAAGGTCACTGGGTCAACGGAGGTCAAATAACTGTTTTGCGCTACTCCTTGGTCCGATCTTGACCAAACTGGAAACATATTGTAGGCCTACACCTGGGAAATCCCCATTGAGGATCTGAGGGAATCCCAGTAGCGCAAAACAGTTACTTGACCTTTGACCCCAGTGACCTTGACCTTTCCAAAAGTGAACCCCTCAAGGGCAATTTCGCGGAGAACATGCATCCACCCACTAAGTTTGATGATGATGATGGACCTGGGAGGAATAAAGGAACAAACAGTCAGACAGACAAACGTTGCTCGAATTATAGTATGATGTCTTTCCGTCGAGCAAAAGTCGGACCCGTCATCTACTGCCATTCGAACAGCTGCGACACTACCACACGGCTATCCATGGTTGCCGGCAGTGACACGGTGAACTTTGAACAAATACCCAAGTTATTCCGATAATAATAATTATCATCATCATCTTCTGTAGAGGGGCATCCTTCATATAGTTGAAGATCAGCACCCTGCAGAGCTATACGTTGGCAGAACTGGCATAATTATGACGCTTCAGCATCTAACATTATGGGGCATTATTTCTCTGTTTTCAACATTATTCTAGCATAATTGCTTACAAAAAGGAAATAACCCTACGTTTTGTGTACTGCGGTATCTTTTTTTTTTTGTTTGTTTATTTGGCAGCTATATTGTTGATGAAATGTAACCCTGCACCTTAAAACAAACAAAAATTCACCAGACATGAATTTTTAGTTAAGACCATATTCTGAAAGAGCAGACTTTAAGCTTTAAAACGATGTATAACTCAAATCAAATGGACTCTTCTAACCTATCTAAATGTTGGAAAGAAAGCGCAAACTCAGGAAAAGTGTGAACTGAGAAAAGAGGCTCTGAAGTACAGTGTCTATTCAAGCGCTTATCTTTACCAAATCGTGCTGGCTGTGCGATGAATGGGACAAAAAACCACCAGAGTAACAACAATGAAGGGATTATCAGATTAAACTGAAATGAAGCATGCCTCATTAACACATTCTGTCTATAATCAATGCCAACTTTCAAACAGCAGTAGCACTATCCTTTCAAAAGTTATTAGAGTTGAAAGTGAAGAGTGTGGACAAGGTTTTTCAGAAATGAAAAAGGGATTCTAAAGACACACCTAATCACACTATTCTACCAAAAATGTTTGAGATAAACTGCAAAAAAAGAAAAACACACACACTTTCCTGCCCGTTTTATGATACCAAATTTTAGCATAATGTAAAAGAAGACCCGCTCTTTCAGAAATAAGTCAAGTTTGGGTAGGTTGACCCATTTCACTTATTTTCAGTCCTCACGCAAAATCAGTGTGTGCGACTTTATGTTCGTTTTGAGGTGCACGGTCACGAATGAACAGCGAAAAGTTGTAAAGGCATGTTTTTAGTTTTGCTCGAAAATTGATTGAACAGTGCAATTGGGAGCACAGAATCTGACCATCTTTTTTTTTTTTTCTTTTTTTTTTTTTTTTTTACTTCTCAGGCTGCAAGTGAGGACATTTTTATCTTCTTTTTTTGCTTGCTTGCTTTTGAGGTGATTGGAAAGGGCAATTCTAGAAACGGACTTAAGTGCCAATTGAGAACCTTGCTCGTCAGCCGATTTTCCAACACAATTAGCTGAATGGAAACCGACTCTAAAAACCAATTGGAAATCATGAATTGGGCACCAAATTTTGTACCAAAAAGTCTGGGAACTTTTTTTGTCGCTTGTTTGTTTTGGTGTGTTTGTTTGTTTGTTTGTTTGTTTTTTTTTTTGTGAGGAGATTGGGCACCACAACTTTGGTTGATATGATGTGACATAATGTCATGGCTATTTAGTGTCTCCTCAGGCCCACAATCACACTTTCACCCTGTTTACACTGCTGCAGAGTGGTGTGCATGCCGTCATGACACTAACGAACCTTCGAGGACAAATCATATTTACATGTGAACAATAATGCCGTGCGGTAACATGTAGGCCCTACATGTATAGTGCTGCTACAATGATTGACATGACTTGACGCTAGATTAAATGTTTCCCTAAATACCTTGTTAAATGGGGAAATCCAGTCCCAAAATAAGTTAGTCTGATAAGATTTGTTAATTTTTCATCGAAATTGGGAAAGTTAAGACATTTCGAAGTTCGGCTATTTTCATGACTTTTGGGGGAAACAGTGTTCTAGAACAGTTAATATGAATATGCAAACAGCAAAGTGGCGTGTTCTGTATGCAGACCTCTCTTCTTTCTTTCTTCTCTCCTCTTTTTTTTTTCCTGTCCTTTGTACTTCGTAGTCTTGTATTGTTATCGTCTTCTCTCTTCTCGGTACTGTCTCGCGTCTTATATGTTTGTGGATAATTGAATGTGTGTACGAGTGTGTTGTCTTTGTCATATTTTCCCGATACACGCGGTTCAATGAACAGTGTCCGGGCATATAGCATTGATACTTTATTATATCTATATTTTTCCCGACCTGCGTATCTTAAAATAACTATAATTATGTATATTACTACAGATGACTTAAATTATCTATATTGGATACAATAGTTATAAAGAATTTTGAATAATACATTGTTTACCTTATTAATTATCTAGCGATCTACGTCCCACAAGCTTTGCTTTTTAGTGGATCACTATTTTCCATAATCGAATTTATTTTCCGCATGCCCACGAAGTATATATGCATTGTTTCTCCAAATTATTATTGTTGTTATATAACTTATCTTGTATATTTCATGGATCTTCTGCAAATGTTTGAACAATATAATTTCATGACATGTATACTTTGTACTATGTTTTGATTTTCGTTGATTGGAAGTAAACTATGATTGAATTGAATTGAATTGAATTGAATTGAATTGAATTGAATTGAAGTGAAGTGAAGTGAGCATGTCATTCCCTACTTATTATATAACTTATTATATAGTTGGTACATGATATTTGGAATTTCCAGTTTTTAATTCAAAAGCAATTATCCTCGACGCTCAAATCCTAGTATTTCTTACTGATCACTATTCTGAAGTTATTCAATCAGGAAGGGTCTATGGCAATTACCCCCTGAGCAATTACCCCGGACCCTTCCCCAGTCCCTAATCCTAATCCTGAACTAATCCTAACCCTAAACCTAACCCTAACTACAGAACTCTTTTGACCCTAACCCTAATCTTTACTCTAACCTTACCACTAACCAGTATTTGGGGGGGGGGGGGGGGTAATTGCACTCTGGGGGTAATTGCTCGGATGCGGCCTCAGTTATTTTGATGTCAATGGTGAAAGGATACCGATGAGTTGGGGGGGGGGGGGGGTGATAGACGGTAATCAATATATCGCATATACAATCACGATTACAAGCCCATGACTGGACCGGCTCAACCGGTTAGGAGAGGAGCTTGGTGGAAGGCTGACCCCCCCCCCCCCCCCCCTACACACACACACACACACACACCTTACATGGATCGAATGTTTGGTTCCCCCACTTTTGTACATTAATTAGGCATGGCTCGACACTAACTTTTTTGTTTGGTGGCCCGATGTGGCCACCACAAATCCTAAATTTCAAATTTTTGGTGGCCCGAGAGAAAAATTGTGTGTCCCCAAAAAACAATAAAAAACATTAAAAGTCTTTTTTTTAATGTGTCAAATATATTATATTATATTAATGGTATCTTTATTCAACAAATCATTGATCGCAGCCTGAGGCTGAATTACAAATGATTTTACAAAAGTGAGAATATATATACACAGTATTACATAAATATACAAATGTAAAATTACAAAATCAAAATGACACGCAGGCTCACACAAAACAAGAACAATTCGAACAAGAAAGAAACTCTCAGACACTGCATACACAAGAAATAATGAAAATTTGAATTGACATGGATCATTGACCCAAAAGTTTCCAAGATAATCACTGCCAATCAGTACATGAATATTCATGAAATTCCATAAAATTACATTATACCTTAAACCATTTCCGGGTATGAGACAAAAACAAAACAAAATTATCACATTTTCACTTTATATATATGTTTCACCTTTAACCGTAATATTTCCAAAACAATTTCTGCCCACCAATACAAACATATTCATTTAATTCCATGAAAGTTCCTTGAACCATTTCCAAATGTATATAAACAAAATTATTTTCACTTGGCGTTTGACATTTGACCTCAAGCCCCCCCCCCCCCCCCCCGGAAAAAAAAAAAAAAACATTAAGTAATACAAATACACACTAAGTTTCAAAATATACCCTCCAGCATTGCACAAGCATGGGAAAAACAAAGAAGAAGAAATGCACATTTGGCCTTCATCTTCAACCCTAAAATTTCAAATATATATAACATAACATAAACATAAATATTCATTAAGTTACATAAATGTACATTGTACCTTAAACCATTTCCGGGTATGAAGGGAAAAAATTATAACATTTTCACTTTATGTTTGACCTTTAACCTTGATATTTCCAAAACAATTTTTGCCCATCAATACATACATATTCACTTAGTTCAATGAAAATTCCTTGCACCATTTCCCAGATATATGAAAAAAAATATATATATATATTCACTTGACGTTTAACCTTTGACCTTTGACTTCACGGCCCGAAATATTCTCTCAAATAACATAATTACACCTCAGGTCATTGATATACATAACAGGTTTGAAATCAATTTAAAAAAAAAAGGTTTACCATGACAACGCTTTTCGTGACCAACACAATAATCATACCTTTCACATTCATATTTCAATACCGCAATGTACACCAACTTTAATTTCAGTTACTTCACAATTGCCTATAAAAAAAGAAAAAAAAATCTCATACAACTATTTCCCTATTCATTGTGAAGCATTCAATAACCCAATAAGATATGGAATTGGGCTTCTCTTGTACCTTTCTGTTCTGCACCTCACAGTGGGATATTGTGTTGACCTTCTTAAAGATGAAGAGTACCTGGTCTGACGAGGTGCTGGTAACCAGTGCCTGAATTGTTGTGACTTTAGCAGTGACTTGGCAAATTTGCGGCATACATCATGCCTGCGAGCCTCAAGAGACTGGAGTTGTGTTATCTCGAGAGCATTGAGATATGTGCCGTAGGATTCGCCTAATATCACTCGTAGGGCTCGTTTTTGCACCCTTTCAATTTGGAGTGACAGCTGTTGTGTAAGACCCGGATGCCACACCGGGACAGCGTATTCAACCAGAGGTCTGATGTAACCTGTGTACACTTTTAACAAATCGTTCATTGGAAGTTTAAAAGATTTCAATGATCTTAACATAAACAATCTCTTACTAACCTTTGACAGCATGGCACTCACGTAGCTGTCCCACTTGAGGCTAGACTGCACAAGTACACCTAGGATTTTTACCACATCCACTTCAGCCAAAGTCTGGCCATTTAGACTACATTGTGTAGAAGGCAACTGGGTTTTACCAAAATCAACCCTCATTACATGACATTTAGAAGCATTCAGTTGCATGTTATTTGTAGTGCACCATCTGTCTAATTTCTGAAGGGTACCTTGCATTTCACCGACCGATCCTCGTTGTGTTGCTTCCGCTATCGTCATGTCGTCTACATATTTCCAATGTTCAATACTGGATGGCATCAAGGCGTCGTTAATGAGAATCAGGAATAACACTGGGCCTAAACGTGTTCCTTGTGGTACTCCCGCATAGAGAGATCTACTTGAGGACAGACAACCACGGTAGCGAACACGCTGGGATCGGTCAGTGAGGAAATTGGCAATCCAAGATATGAGAGTAGGATGGACTTGTAATTCAACCAACTTTGACATGATTATTGAGTGGTCTACTCTATCAAAAGCTTTGGAGAAATCAGTTGTAACTACCACGGACGTAGTACCTAGCTTGTCGGCGTTTTTGGATAAAAAGTTGACAATATCCACTAAGCAGTGCGTACATGACATACCAGCTCTACTACCAAATTATTTACTGTCAAGGGAGGGATCAATGGCAAACACCAACCACTTAGTGATAAACAACTCAGCAAGTTTTGCAAAATGATCTGTGAGTGCTATTGGTCTAAGCTTATCGATTCTGGCTGGTTTCTCTTTCGGGACAAGAACTATACTATTGCTTGCTTCCACTGATGTGGCACAACACGTTCAGTGTAGGAACTGTTCAGAATGTGACATAACGGGGAGCTTAATTCAAGTGAAAACATCTTTATCACTCTCGCCGGGATTCCATCAGGTCCACAAGACTTCCCTGGACTCACTTTTTGCAACTCTCGCATCACTTCCCATTGTTCAAGTCTTGGAAGTGGTGGGGTATCAGACGTCAGCGGTGGGAGTTTGGACATGTCAAGGGGTGCGATACCACTTGAGACGCTTATGAAATGGGAATTGATGGTTTCAGCGACAACGTCTGCTTTCGACTGATCAACATCCGGAACATGGATTATCTCGTTTAACTGGCTGCGTGACGTCATGAGCTTAATGTTTTTGTACCATGACGCAGGATCATCATTCTTCAATTTGGCAACACGATCATGATAGAATTCTTTCTCCGCTCGGTGAATGCTCCTGCAGATTTTATTGCGACAGGATTTCCAAGCACTTATGGGGCCGTTCACAAAGAGATGTTGTCGTTTACTTATCAGCGATTTCACTTCAGGGTGATCCATGGTTTGTCTATGTTGTGGACTCGTACCTCCTTCTGAGGGAAGAATGTGTTCAGGGCTTGGTGAAGGATGGAGTAGAACTCATCACATTTAGTCTGGGTATCTGGGGCATCATGAACACTAGACCAGGACTGATTTGAGATCCACCTACCAGAACATCTTGCGTCAGAGTCACGGATAGGTCTCAAGACACGCCTAGTCAACACATTGGGCTCTCGGGGAAATACTTCCTTGGGAAACCAGGTTACCACGTTGTGGTCACTTTTGCCGAGGGGGGGGGGGGGGGGGGGGGGAGTATGGCAACTTATTTGTAGAAGTCTCCGAGGTTTGTTAAGATCTTATCCAGGATTGAGCCAGATCTTGTGGGTTTGTCCACTACCTGTCGAAGAGAGCAATTGGCACAAATGACATCTGTATCTAGCCGATTAAAGTCACCCAGCACAACCAGCCCACTAGATGGATGTCTCAATCGCAGGTCATCGATTGACTGAACGACATGATCGATCATCTGTTCTTCAGTACCACTATTTGGGGGTGAGTATAGAGCTGCGATGTATACGCTGGAGATTTTGCGAGGGAGGCGCCGGGGGCGAATATGCACCCAGGCGATTTCAAGGTCGGTGGGCACAGCGATGTCCGTAACAGGAGAAGGATTAAGCTCGTGTCTTATGAACAAGGACACCCCTCCTCCTCTTCGACTAGTCCGACATTTTGAGAAATGTAAGACTCCATGGACTGAGAAGTAGTCAACAGTATCTAAGGTCAGCCAAGATTCAGTCACGGCGCACACATCAATGTCTTTATCTCGGAGTAACAGCTCTAGTTCATCAAACTTGTTAACAAGGGATCTCATATTGCTCATAAAAAAGCGTGGGAAATTATAACTCACATGGAATGGCTTGACCTCTCTGATAATTTGAACGAGATTGTGGTGGCTTACACTCCGTTGAACCGGTAGCATACTTGATTCAGGGCGGTAGGAGACACGAGTGGCGATGTGGTAGGATTTGTGAACTTCTGCACGACATACCCCAGTTTTCGGTATACCACTGATTCTCTCATCTGGTCTGCTCCTTCTTCTACCCTTTGAGCCACGGTGGGTTTTCCGTCGGCGAGCAATGCCCAGTTGGTGGATTCGATTCCATACCTCACGGTCAAGCTTCTGAGTATGAAGACAAACTGCAGCTTGACCCGCGAGGGAGAGTCTGGGCCCATGATAACATACATTACTTTTATCTTGCCACTGCGGCACAGCCTGCTGGTCATGCTGATGTATGTGAGATGCACGTGAAGGTCCCGGGTTTGGGCTTACGTCACCACAGGTCACAAGAGATGGGCGAAAATTCGCTGAAGAGTTCGAATAATATGGTACTGGTGGTCCGGAGTACTTGGTAGTATATGAATACTCTGCTTGCCCAACATAGCCCTTGTAGGTGGTGTACAAGTTAGCTAACACAGGTACTGCCCAGGGATTTCCATTGCATTCACAGGCCAGTGTACACAAAAGAAGGCAGAAGAGGACAATAGACTCAATCCTCTTAGAGGCCATTGTGATCCAAGTCCAAGAATCTGGGTTCTATGTAGCATGAATAGCAGGGCTTCTATTCATCCCTGGAAGGTCATCCAAGTGTGGCTGTGAAACAGGCTTGCATGTATGGTCAACATGGCAGCTAGACAGTCTCAGCTATCGCAAAACTCCAAAACTTGAAACTAAGAATTCTTGAGATTCACACAATCAAACTGGAAGAAACTTTCCTAGCAGTATCCTGAGACAAAGTTGCAACGTTACACATATTTTGATGACTCTTTGTGAAAGCAAAATGGCGAAAAATAGAGTATCACTGGGAGCTACTTAGAGGGGCAACCTCCATAGGTGCACACACTCATTTTATGTTTTGAATGTTTTGAATGTTTTGAAATGTTTAAGATTTATGATAGTAAGAATTAGAAGTTGGACATATCTACTCATAAATTGAACTTCAACAAACTTGCAACACTCACTCTCAAGCATTCATTCAGTCCATTTCATCCATCCTTTGAACAAATTTAACTGCTAATATCCGGTCCGAGGCGGGCCACCAAATTTGCCCTTTTTTGAAATTTGGTGGCCCGACTTTCATTTTTGGTGGCCCCGGGCCACCGGGCCACCGTTAGTGTCGAGCCCTGAATTAGGTGGTATAGGGGAGTACACTGTAGCAGCAAAAAACATGAGGACTTTGTTTTTGTTTTAGTTTGGGTTTTGCTTGTTTGCCGACTTTCAGCGGAAAATCATATCTGAAAAGTAAAAAAACCTTTCTGATGTTGTTTCTCTTTTCTTTCGTTTTTTCTAGCTTGGAAGACGATCTTGACCCCTCCCCCCCCCCCCCCCACACACACACACACATAACACCTTTTAAATCGTTGAATCCTTTGAATCGCCCTTAATAATGTGCAAATAATCAATAAATTGCTAATATGGATATAGATTTCTTTGTCTGTAATGATGTAGTAAAAAATCCTTGTGTAGGTATTGTCTCTCTCAATTTTCTTGATTTAAGTCAATTTAAGCAATCATTCCAAGGGGCATCATTCAGTTTAAAGGAAACCACAACCCAAAGAGAAATGTGGATTTAGTGAAAACAGCAATATTAGTAGAACACATCAATGCAAGTTTGAGGAAAATCTGGCAATCGATGCAAAAGTTATGAATTTTCTTTGTGTGTGTGTGTGTGTGTGTGTGTGTTGGAACCGCTGGATGAGGACTCTACAATAGACAGTGACTTAAGGATGTTCCTCAGTTAAAGTGAAGTCATTGTCATTTTCTTCAAACTTTCCATACCATAACTTTGAACTATCCGAAGCCCAAATATGCATATAAACAAATAGATTCATGTGCTTGTTTTTCTTCTACGGGACTTTGAAGAATATTACTAATCTGCCGTCCTGTACAAAAATGATGAGGGAGGATCAGGTAGAAGAGAAAGGACGGTATCTGTTCTACATTGTTTGTTTGTATGTTTGTTTTGTTTTTGTTTTTTTTACCAGGCTGACCTGACACAGAAAGAGTGTTTTCATACTCGTAACATTTTACCATCTAAGTGGTACACGGATACTGGACGAAAATTCAAATGGTACTTTTTATATTTTTTTTTTTTTACTGTCATGGAAAACAATTGCCAATTTATTTTATTCAGTTTTATCCTCTTCTTTATTTTTCACATGTTGCAGAAGCCATATGAGTTGGGCCACATCGGATGATAAAATGGTTTGAATCATTAATTTCTTCGTGATGTGATTGTCCTTTCACGAGAATTGCCATGCCTAGGTGAATTCACCTTGTGCGCATGTGAAATCACTATTTTCTGCACCATTTCGTTTTCCTATGATATGGAGTGTCGCATTGCAATCTCTCTATTAGGCGCTGTATATCCCTGAAAGAGAAATTTGATAATGTATCATTATCATTTAGAATTCCCTTTATTATCATTGCTGTTGTTATTCGCTTGGTACCAGTCACGCACTACCGATCACCTCTCGTTTTACGGAGCACACCATGAGCGCAGTTAATCAATATAGCAGCTAAAAACTCATGAAATTCATAGGCGTCATGGTGTCATGCCAAAACCCTGCATAGTCTTTCCACGGCAGTCGGTAGTAGCTGGTTGTATCAATGCTTTCAGGAATCGGTCCCAACAAGCGCGACCAGTTTAAATATCTCCAAAGACAACAAAAAACACTTCAGTAGACCTTTCAATCCGTGTCTTGGGTTTCTCTCTCTCTCTCTCTCTCTCTCTCTCTCTCTCTTAGATCATGTTTACAAGTAAAAAAAAAAATTCTTATCAAACAAGCTTTGAAAAGTGGAAAGATGCAAAATGAGACTGCAAAAAGCGCATTGTTTAGGAGGTTGTGCTCATGGTTACATGTATTAAAACAATGTCTTTCGGTCGAGCTAAAGTCGGACCCGTCATCTACTGCCATTCGAACAGCGAGAGTACCACCAGGCCATCCATGGTTGCCGGCAGTGACACGATAAACTTGGAACAAATAGGCCTACCCAAGTTCCGAATTTCCGATAGTAATCATCATCATCATCATCATCATCATCATCATCATCATATTCTTCTTCCTCTTCTTCTGTAGAAGGGCATCCTTCATAATATAGTTGAAGATCAGCACCCTGCAGAGCTACGTTGGCAGAACTGGCATACTTATGCTGATTTTGACGCTTCAGCATCTTACATTATGCTGGACATAATTTCTCTGTTTTCAACATTATTCTAGCATAATTGCTTACAGAAAGGAAATAACTCTGCGTTTTGTGTACTGCGGTATCTTTTTTTGTTTGTTTACTTGGCAGCTATATTGTTGATGAAATGAACAGCAAACAGTTGTAAAGGCATGTTTTTAGTTTTGCTCGAAATCTGATTGAACAGTTTAATTGGGAGCACAGACCCTGACCACCTTTTTGGCTTCTCAGGCTGCAAATGAGGACATTTTTTTTTCTTTTGCTTGCTTATGAGGTGATTGGGAGCGGCAATTCTAGAAACGGGTTTAGGCGCCATAAGTGAGAACCTTGCTCGTCACCAAATTTTGTAGCAAGAAGTCTGGTAACTTTTGTTTTTATTTGTTTGGGTTTCTTTGTTCTTGTCAGGAGATTGGGCACCACAATTTTGGTTGATTATGATGTGACATAATGTCATGGCTATTTAGAGTCTCCTCAGGCTCTCTTAAGCACAATTACATTTTCACCCTGGTCACACTGCTACAGAGTGATGTGATGGGCCGTCATGGCACTAACGAACCTTCGAGGATAAATCGTTTATTTACATGTAAACAATAATGTCGTGTGGTAACATGTATATGTAAAGTGCTGCTACAATAATTGACATGACTTGACGGTAGATTAAATGTTTCCCTAAATACCTTGTTAAAGGGAAATCGAGCCCAAATATAAGTTAGTCTGAAAAGAAAGAGTAAGATATTAAGAGCTCAACGGTATGGGAACAATAGGGAAAATTATGACATTTTGAAGTTCGGCTATTTTCATGACTTTTGGGGGAAACAGTGTTCTTGAACAGTCAATATGAATATGCAAATGGCAAAGTGAGCATGTCATTCCCTAGCAACTTATCATACTAGTAGTTTGTACAATTTTTTTTTTGAATTTCCAAGTTTTCATTCAAAAGCAATTATCCTCGAGGTCCAAATCCTCGTATATCTTACTGATCACTATTCTGAAATTATTCAGTCAGGAAGGGTCTATACGGCAATTACCCCCTGGGCAATATACCCCTTACCCTTCCTCTGTCCCTAATCCTAATCCTCATCATAACCCTAACCTAAACTCCTAACCCTAAACCTAACCCTAATCACAGAACTCTTCGACCCTAACCCTAATCTTTACTTTAACCTTACCACTAACCAGTATTTGGCCGGGGGGGGGGGTATTTTCTTGAATGCGGCCTCTATCATTTTCATGTCAATGGTGAGAGGTAACGAGGAGTGGGGATGGAGGGTTTTCGGCGGTAGTCAACATTTATCATAATATACAATCACGACTACAAGCCCATGACCGTGGGGGTTAGGAGAGGAGCTTGGTGGAAGGCTGGAAGGTTTAGGGTAGCAATTATTCCCCTTGCTTTCTGAAAGCGATTAGTCTAGCAATCTTCCATTATGCTAGAAAATTGAATTTTTTGTGGAATTCCCTTTATATTTCTTTATTATCTGTTGTTGTTGACATATGACGTCATAACATCAAGTAGTCTCCTCATCCAGCGATTTCAACATCAAAAATTTAAAAAGTCATAACTTTTGCATCAATTGTTCGGTTTTCCTGAAACTTTCACAGATGTGTCCTACTAATGTTGCTGCTTTCATTCAATCTACATTCTCTTTGGGTTTTGGTTTCCTTTAAACCGATTGTGACCGTGCATCGCAAAACGAACAAAAAATCGGACCCCTTGATTTTGCGTGAGGACTCAGAAAAGAGTGAAACGGGTCAACAAAGTCAATATACCAAGTTTCCATATCTTCTGAAAGCGTTACCCTTCTTTCACACATTTTTCTTAAGTTTGGGATCACAAAATTATTAGGAAAGTGCATTTTCAGTAGTTTTTCTACAACACTTGTTTTGGTAGAGTAGTAAGATTAGGTATGTCTTTAGAGACCCCTTTTCATTTCTTGATAAACCTTTGCATACTCTTCAATTTCAAGTCTGATCACTTTTGAAGGGATAATGCTACTGCTTTGAACGTTGGCGTTAATCATGGACCGAATGTGTTAAAAGAGCATGCTCAATTTCAATTTAATCTGATAATCCCTTCATTGTTGTTGCTCCAGTCATTTATATCCGTTTGTTTGTTTGTTTTTTGTCCCATTCATTGCTCAGCTAGCACGGTTTGGTATAAAAGATTAACCACTTGAATAGATGGACTTAAGAGCCCCTTTTCTCGCTTCACACTTTTCCATTTTGTGTGATTTCTTTCCAGTATTTAGATATTTAGTCCATTTCAATTGAGCTACACATCATTTTAAAGCTAAGAGTCTGCTCTTTTAAAATCTGCCCTGAAATTAAAATCTTTGTATGGTTTTGTGATGCAGGTGACTATCATATTATACTATGAGGGAGGGTCAGGTAGAAGAGAAAGGACGGTATTTATTCTGCATTGCTTTTTTTTTTACTTGTGGGACCTGACACAGAAAGAGTTTGTTTTCATGCTCGTAACATTTTACCATCTATAAGTGGTACTCGGATACTGTACGAAAATTCACATGGTGGTTTCTGTTTTGATTTTGCTGTCATGGGAAACAATTGCCAATTTATCTTATTCAGTTTATCCACTTCTTTATTTTTTCACATGTTTCAAAAACCATGAGAGTTTATTTATTAATTCATTAAGTCTTTTTTAAAAGTAGGGTAGTAAAATTCAGTTCCACAAAGGCCTGATTTACAAGGGAGCCCTGCGTTGATATACATTACATTACATATGCACACAATAAAAAACAAGAACAAAACGAACATATGTATGATACAGCTAAAGAACAGAGTTGAACCACATCGGCTGATAAAATGGTTTGAATCATCAATTTCCTCGCGATGTGCAAGTCATATCCCTGAAAGAGAAAATTGATAATGTATCATTGTCATTTAGAATTCCCTTTATTATCATAATTGCTGTTGTTATTCGCTTGGTATCAGTCACGCGCTACCGATCACCTCTCGTTTTACGGAGCACACCATGAGCGCAGTGAATCAGTATAGCAGCTGAAAACTCATGAAATTCATGAGCGTCATCATCAGTACTGCAATATTTTTAACCCCCTATGAAAAAAAAAAAAGAAAATACAGAATTAGAAGCACACTTGCGGCTCCTACGTAAAGTCATCATCATAACAAATACATGCTCATTCCGACAAGTATACTTTCAATGTACGTAAACATGCACCCCCCCCCCCCCCCGGCAGGCTTACAAATTAAATAGTTAATTCCTCTGAGATGGACGTTGCAGTCATTTCCTGTAGTAGTAAGCCCCGTCAAATATGGGTCGCAAGCATTATCAATATTGAAGACTGCACCGTGCACTTGTTGCCGGAGCGATGTTTGAAAACCAATTTGTAAATGAATTGTGCGCACGAAGATGGGGTGCCAAAACCCTGCATAGTCTTTCCACGGCAGTCTGTAGTAGCTGGTGGTATACACATGCTTTCAGGAATCGGTAACATGGTACCAACTCGCGCGATCAGTTTTAATAAGAAACCCTCAGAGACAACAGACACTTTAGCAGACCCTTCAATCCGTGTCTGTTTTTTTTTTCTCTCTCTCACACACACAGTCTCTCTCTCTCTCTCTCTTTCTCTCTAAGAAGATCATTAAAAAGGATTTAGAGGAGGAACTTGGTGGAGGGCTTTCTCTTCCCACCCCCACCCATCCACTTTACAGGAATCTTATGTTTGCATCCCCATTTTTTTTTTTTTTTTGCATGAAATACATTAGGTGGGATGGATGTAGTAGCAAAGATATGAGGACTTTGTTCGTGTTTTTGTTTGGATTTTGCTTGTTTTTCACTTTCAGCGGAAAATCACACCTCAAAAATATGAAGACTTTTTTAATGATATTTCTCTTGTCTTTTGTTTTTCTTGAATGACGATTTTGACACCCCTCCCCTTTCAAAAAACGTAAATGAAATCAATAAAATGGTAATATAGATAACCATTTCTTTGTATGCAATGATGTAGCAAAAATTGTCTTTCTCAATTTTCGTGATTTAAGTAAAAATGCAGCCCTGATCAGATTCGCTGTCACGGGGCGATGAAGCACATGAATGTGACTGGGCATCGGCTGAGATAAATTATTGGATATGACTTCCATTGCTCTGATGCTAGAAGTGGTGAACTTTGAGTTCAAAATGAGACAATGAGTGGAAGATTTATGTCATCGTCTATGGTGACAAGGTTCGCATAGCATTAGGAAATCTAAATGAATCATCTTACTGTTCTGCATTAGAATTGATGTATCATAGAAACTGTTTGAGAGAAAAAAGAGACTGCTTAAAATCTTGAGTCCATGTCCCAACTTGAAATTGATATTTTGAATGCAGTAAAATATTCTTTGACTTCATGATCTTCTAATGCACTGGATGAGTTCAATGGAGAATAATTATGTGTCTTTACTTGAGGAAATCAATGTTGATCCAGCTGTTAATCACCATAATAAAACATCTGGAAAAAATCAAAAAAGAGAAAACATAGAGAAAGCTTAATATTTTTAAGTAACACCGGGCATGTATGAAAGTGACTTTGTGTAAAGTTAGAAACTTTTGGATGAACCTGCATGTAAGTGATATTTGGGACCAAAATGAAGAAAGTAGTTTCAAAGGTCTAGCAAAAGAAGCCACATATTGAGGACAAAGCCAAGTCTTTGCTTTCGATCCCTTTGGCTTATTGATGGAAGCTGATGAGATGTGAAGTGAAGTGTAGAGGTAATAGAGCCAGAACGACCCAAGGTGATGGAAGTACAGCTGTATTTATAGCCCGATAGCCGTCATATGAATGGATCTCTCACGTTCGATTTACGTTTTATGCGTCACCCGTTTGTTAATCGTGCGTTTTGTCCCATGGGCATGCGGTTCATATTCATTTCTCATGCATTTGCGCACATTCCAGTACCCTGCGCACAATCACCCCAGGTGCGTTGTTTCTTCATTTTATTCGGCCCCTATCATATAGACTGTGCATGTACTCCCCTCTAAAACGGAAACTTTACATCATTTTGTCCACCGGACTAACGATTTGAACAACGGATGAACACATGTCGCCCGTTTCTTGAACGGTTGACCTATCTGGCAAAATGTGATTGGGGCGTAGATGCGGCGCTTTAGTCCAAACTGAATTGTGGCATGTAAGTTCTATAATATGCACACATTTACATATCCACTCTTAAAGTAAGGGCCATAAAGCCTCGCTCTTCGCTTGAAAACGGCTGACGAAACGCCATGTTGCCTTCCAGGCACGCGCCACGCACAAACTTTCTTGCCTGCTTTGCCAGCGCACATGTCGGCACAACTATCGTCGTTGCAGTGCCGCGGCCGGTGAATACGGGGTCCATAACCCATCCGAAGGTTTTATTGATATCTAATCTATGGTCGCATTATAAGCGAAAACTATAGGCGGCGACTAGTCACCGACTGGTCGCCGACTACTATAATGATCTAAACGTTAGTTGGTTGTCAGTCACGGGCCGGTGATTACGAGGCCCGTCCTTAAAGGCCCCTGAAATCCAAATGCATGTTGATTTGTGTTGATTTGTGATACCCTCAACATCTCTTTTGCGGTGGAACGAATATCTAGAAACATATTCCATACATTTTTAACGATTTTTTTTTCTATTTTTCTTCAGATTACTTGGGAACGCCAAGAAAAAAATCCTTCAAAACCAATATTCCTCAGATGACATCATCTGTCAATCATTGCCAAGGTACTGAAATGTTTAACAAAAGACATTGAAATGCACCTCCTCCCCCCCCCCCGACTCAGCATAACTTGCATGTTCCCTCGCCATGTATTTTGTTGGTCACATTAATATCACAGAAATATTCTCAGGAATATATAAGTGTACATGTACAAAACATGTGCTTAAAAGTAATATACATATTCGAAATATATATACACATATGATAGCATAATCAAGAAATTATGTGTGACGCCAAGTTTTCATGATATTTACAAAATAATGTTGAGAATGTGTGTTGAATTCTCTTCACATTTTTATGCGTCGTCACTGATGTGGCGACGTCACGAACTGTTGATGTTTTGTCATGCAGCGATGGCGGCACCCACGATAATAATTTCATTTTTTTTTTTTTTTAATGGATAGCCCGAGTTTCCTCGAACTTCACAGTTGAGTTCTAGTTTCATCACTCCGTTCTCTCAATACACATATAAATTTAGGTTCCATTCCCCTTTTACAGTTTAAAGCTAATCTCGCGACGGTGTGTACTGTACTATGACATCATGATCTTTCTTTCGGGGAATTCTGAAGCTAACCACTACTAGGGATCCCTATAGAGAGTTGTTATTGGTTGACTCTAGTTCTGTATTCAAGGCTGAGTGGAGTTTGTAATCCGGACGTAATACAACAACCAATGAGGGGGACGAGTGTGGCATAAACTTGAGCTTGATATTCATATCTCTTTGTGACCAGGATGTAAAAATTACATTGTTTCTGAGACATAAATATGGAATATCTTGAACTCGAGTCACTTGTTTGTTCCTGGCTCCTGACTGAAACATCGGTCCTGAGGAAACCTGCAATCCGGAATTCAGCTCAGACCATATAAAGGTAAGGTTCCGATGGTTTGATAATGTGATATACCATAACTGGGTGTCTGCTTCTTTCTGAATAACTATGTAGTGTGTGAGGAAAGAGAGATCATTTGTGTAATCTTGTTTTCAGGGTAATGCGTTGATTTGTTTGGGAAAAAGATAATCTTTGTCGAACTTGGCCATTAAGACCATGACGAGATTGTGTGTGCATTTATGTGTCTGCTATTGAGTATAATCACTATGTGTAAATTGATATACATATGCGTAACTTCAAAACAACGTGAATTTGGTGTCAAAACATTTGGGAGACTCTAAAAAAAAAGTGGTGCGGTAACTTTTTGCGATAGTGAGAAATTGCGCGAAATGGGGGGGGGGGGCTTAGTTAGGTTTAATATCAGGAACACTTTAAAAAAGGGGGAAAATGTCGATGCTACTTTGACATATGCTCAAAATAATAACATTTGGAATGGGGGTTTCTATACTTCAAAGAAGAAGATCGAGCTGTTTCATACATGTTATGCATGTTATGCATTATGCATGTTAGCATTATTGACCACTGAGGCGATTATGATTGGATGTACAACGTACGTCATGGCTCTGGTTTTATCATATTTTGACTTCCTTCCTGCATGGGTTGATTATCATTTTCAGCCAAAAGATGCCAATTTCGCTTATTCCAAGAAATAAAAAAATGCAAGTAATTACCTATCAAGAAATTATACAGAAGAAGGACTGCCACTATAAGCGGATGCTTGAACACGTGGCAGCCCAGGAAACCTACATACGTGACCTATAATGTATTTAGCAGGATGGAGAAAAAAAAACCCTGAACATAATAATGCATTTAGTTTCATATTCGAATTCATAGATTTTATAAAGATATGGTACACTGCGGTTATCATGAGAGGGTAATGATGAGAAGAAATTTACCCTATAGCCAAAGTTTAAAATTGTTCCATCGAGACATCATGACATAACACCCATATTAGGTTGGTTTTTTTTTGCGATATATATTTTGCAAAGACACTACTAATGTCTGTAAGTAAGCTTGTCCAAAATGCACATCTCCTTATTGTAGCTTGTAAAGTGCATAACCCATACCATCGTCCGATTCTTCTCTAGGATCTTATATTAGCTTTGTTTATACAGGACCAATCTTCCTGGTTTGATACTCTACAGGGATTTTAACCTGAAGTGTCACTGGAATTGAGAATAATTTTTTTTATTGTAAGTTTTAGAAATAGATAGTGGTTCTCAAGCATAATGTATCGGATGGCTTTTTCGTGGAATTCTAATAACTTACTTTATTTTCGACTTTTACTCCTTGTTTGTTCTCTCTATATGGCTGAGAATTTGGCATATTGTGCAGTATATGGGACAGGATATACAAAGTAATTGAGGATGCACGATAGTAGTACGATTCGAATTGCATCTGTACAAAACACACAGCTGTATACTAAACCTACTCGTAATACATGCTAACACAAAGGCTGCAAGCGCACAAAAAAAAAAAAAATGTCCGCCATTATCAACAGTGGGACAACAATACCCAAAATTCCTCTTAAAAACCCCGTGCCACTAATGGCCTGCGGATATGCTTTTCAATTTTGAGGTATATCATTATTACTCAATACAGAGTATGAATACACTGTAAACGGGACAATTTGTAACACATGAATAAACTAGCAAATAAAGCAGTAATTGTAAAGCATGCTCAAACATAGACCGCGGGATGGTCTAAGTCTAAGTGTGTACTGAGGTTATGGCAAGTCTGCGGTTAATTTTAAAAGTGCCCCGGAGGAGACGAGATAAAGTTCTCTCCTTCCCGACCTTCTTCGGGTCTGAGAAGGAGAGGATTAAGGTAAGGTTTGACAACTAAGATCTTGACACGCTATCCGGAGAATCTAGAGGGACTAAATTTTGTTTGTAGACTCAGAAGACAGATGAGTTATGTGCTAATTCATTTATTTTTCATTTTTTCAAAGACGTCTGATTGGAGTTATAATTTTTTTTTAAGTTTTCTTCACAAAACTTGAGAAAAATAGACAAACATACCACAATAATTCTCTTCAAATTCATATAACTCTTTTAAATTCATCAGAAAGAAACAGATAACCTATGATAATATACATAACATCATCAAACGATAAACATAAATACATTAGCATCAAGAAATGACGAAAGGACAAAATGCATCACATTAGGTATAAAAATTATGGAAATCGATTGAGAGATTGACATCAAAGTGTGCATAAATACTATGTCATCAATCAACCAATGTGAACAAGAATTTTAGTGATACACATTTCAAAACTCTATAAAGCTCAATCACATTTCTATTAATCACAGTAGACACATTCTTAGCATCATAAGATTTTGAACAAGGCTCTTTTGATCTAAAGTGTTGATCGAATTGTTTTAGGTGTAGCAGTGATAAAAAAATAATAATAATCCAACGTTCTATGCATTCAGCATTATCGTCGAACGTTTGAGGTGCTTGTCATTGGTTGTAAGACATAAAGACATAAATCATTGTTTTGGTTTTACTTCTTATGTTTTGACATTATTCCGAGGGAATTATCATCTTTAGTCAAAAGACGGCCTCTTTGGTGATTCTAAGAAAGCAAGGGTCATGACAGAGAATCAATTACATGGGGCCAAGAACGCTATAAAAAGAAGCCATCAAACAAACAAAAAATTACACACATTTGCTTTCGTATTCCATTACGGCCAAAGTTCCTAATTGTCCTTGTATAGAGACGTAAAGTTGTAGATATTAGTTTATTTCAAAACAAATCTTATACAATCATTTTTGTTGTTTGCTTTTAAGGTACTGCTGCTTGGTTAAGTTAAAGGCTAAGAGACAGGGTAGGTAGCTTGCAAAATATCTCATCTTCTCCAGGTTTCTGTAGTAGCTTGGTTTATCTAAAACCAATCTTGTCCGATGCTATACAGGGATTTTAATCTATTGCGTCACTGAACATGACAGTATGAGAGTATGATTTTTATTCTTACCTATACACATAACCACAATGTTTTTTAATTGCAGTGATATCTGGACAATCATCGAGATCCTATAATCAATTAAATATACTGCGAAAGCCAAATTACGTGGCACTATAATACATGCCTAATTCCCAGTTAGGCATTCATTGAATTGAATTGAATTGAATTGAATTGAATTGAATTGAATTGAATTGAATTGAATTGAATTGAATCGAATTGAAATGAATTGGATTGAATTGAATTGAATTGAATAGTCGCTTCAGCAGCAGTTGTTGCTTGCAGCGCTCCTGACTTTTGGGAGTGGGGGGGGGGGGGGGCAAAAACATATCATCTGATGCCTGCTTCCTATCTAGAGAAGAAAGAAGTCTTGCTGATACAAGACAGGTAACTTAACTTAACGTTTATTGTGCAATGACCTGTGCGTGGTCTTGGGGTTATAAGCATATAGGCGCCGGAAGTGGGGGGGCAGGGGGGGCGGCCGCCCCCCCAATCCAAAAAGTGGGGGGGCAAAACGCATTTTTGCCCCCCCAAAAAGCCCCCCCCCCAAAAAAAAAAAAAAAAAATGATAATAATAATAAAATAATAATAAAAATAAATGAATAAACAAAGAAAATAAAATAAATATGTATATATATATATGAATAAAAGGGAAAAAATATGGCTACAAACGGCAGCTTTTGGACTGTAAAATGTCAAAATTTTCAAGCTCGCTCGCTTCGCTCGCTCGCATCGAGCAGTTGAGCCTGGTGCGCCTCCCCCTTGATTTCTAAAGCGAAAAACATAGCTACGACGGCAGTTGTTGGACTCTAGAATGTCAAAATTTTCAAGCTCGCTCGCTTCGCTCGCTCGCATTGAATCGTTATGCCATTCTCCTAATGTTGCTGACAGTAATTGCCAGTAGTTGCGCCCGATGCCCCCACCCCTTAATTTCCAAAGCGAAAGATAAATATAGCTACAAACGGGAGTTATGGGACTGTGAAATGTCAAAATTTTCAAGCTCGCTCGCTCGCATTGAATCGTTATGCCACTCTCCTAATGTTGCTGCCAGTAATTGCCAGCAGTTGCGTCCGATGCCCCCCCCCCCCCTTAATTTCCAAAGCGAAAGATATAGCTACAAACGGGAGTTTAGGGACTGTAAAATATCAAAATTCTCAAGCTCGCTCGCTTTGCTCGCTCGCCTTGAATCGTTATGCCATTCTCCTAATGTTGCTGCCAGTAATTGCCAGCAGTTGCGTCCGATGCCCCCCTTAATTTCCAAAGCGAAAGATATAGCTACAAACGGGAGTTTTGGGACTGTAAAATGTCAAAATTCTCAAGCTCGCTCGCTTTGCTCGCTCGCATTGAATCGTTATGCCATTCTCCTAATGTTGCTGCCAATAATTGCCAGCAGTTGCGCCCGATGCGCCCCCATTTATTTCAAAGCGAAATATGTAGCTACAATTAAAACTCCAGTTTTGGAACTGTAGAATATCAAAATTTTCAAGCTCGCTCGCTTCGCTCGCTCGCATTTTATTGTTATGCCATTCGCCTTATGTTGCTGACAGTATATAATTTGTCGATCGCTTCACACCGTCATTCCATAATCCATGTAAGGAAAATTTACAATGTTCCTCAATGACTGCGTTGTTGAATGTATCACATTCCGTAATGTATAGTAGTCCCATTATTGCTCACGCACACACGCACAAGCATACAGACCGTCAAAATTACTTTATGGTTCCCCCCATGTTTCGACCCACCGTACGCCACTTTACACACACACACACACACATATATATATATATATATATATATATATATATATATATATACATATGTGTGTGCGTGTGTGTGTGTGTGTGTGTGTGTATGTGTATATTGTGTAACATATGCATGGTCTAATCTTGAGCCCCCTCCAATGTTTGCCCCCCCAATCCAAAACTGCTTCCGGCGCGCCTGGTTATAAGCATGTAGCAGTATCATGAGTGTGATGGTCTCCACAAACTCAGCCTAGGATGCACCTTTGCCAGCTTCAGTATCTCCTTGACATATCATACCATGCAGAGACTCCAACTCTCCCGTTTTCGACGGGAGATCTCCCGCCGAAAAACCATTTTTGCAAAATCTCCCGTTCTCCCGCTTGAGATTTAATTTCTCCCGCCCTGGCTCTTTGTCTCCCGTTGGAAATGATTTCTCACTTATTTCTATCGTATGTTGAAAAAATAAGCCTTAGAGAGCATCTAGAACCCTGGGAATTTCGCGCTTCGCACACATCAACTTGGAGTCTCCCGTTTGCTAGGGGTTTCAGGCGGGAGAATCTCCAGATCAGAAGGTGCGTTGGGTTGGAGTCTCTGTACCATGTTGTAGATTATCAGGTCCTTGACATATCATACCATGTTTTAGATTATCAAATTCAATGAGGCCAACATGATCCGATTTATGAATCTACATCGGGCAAACTCTACCATATGTCCCCCCCCCCCCAAAAAAAAAAAAAAATACAACGGTACCCTCCGCAATGATATCTTTACAAATACTTCATAGTGAATCAATCTGAATAAAAATTCAGGGTATGAAACTATAACTCATTGCCCATATCTTAAAAAAAATATATATATTCGATTTGCTTCAGTGGTCAAAGAGAAATGGGGAATTTTGTAGAGGATATCGAGAATCTCTTCCCTCCAAGTTCTGTCCATGGAATTTGTATTCACACACAAGAGCATCGAAGTGCTAAACTCGGAAGAATCAGACTCATGACATGCTTTACAAGAATCCACATGTCTCTGTGACCGCTTAACCAAATTGAATAGGGTTTTCTGCAAAATAGAGCTAAGGTGTTATATTCTAAGACCCTGTAGTAGCATTTAGATAGTTTAATCATATTGGGTGTTATCAATGCGAAAATCTGATTGTATTTTGGGGGGACATACTGTATATCTTAAAATCATGACCTGCGTTCAGTTTCAATAATACTGTGCATCTATTGTTGTATATTGCGCGACATTTTTTGCACCGCTGGAATCAATGAATACTGATTTTTTTTCATTCAAAATCAGGTCAAAACACATTCTGCCACGCTGCATTTTCATGAAAAAAAAATCAGCCTTTCATACATATTATGAATGACCTATTATTCACAAACTTGGAAATCGCGCTCGGATGAATACATTTTTAAGGAGAATTGAAGAACGATATTGTCATGATCATTCTCAATACGGATTACCAAGGACGCCATCCTTCTTGCCTACAAAATGCCTATTCAAAAGGCTGATTTCATCATTATGAAAGGCCCAGGAATGTTATATAAAAAGTACAAAAAAAACTTTTACATTGTGACCTTATCATCTGTATCCTGCATTCCCACTTTTGAAAAGAATTCGTAAAATTGTCTCTTTCAGTGCTTGAAGGTTTTCAGCGATTGCGAAAAGATTGTATAAAGTTTATCCGTGTTCTCTGTGAAGGTTAGGCTGTAGACAATACAAGAGATGTAGCGAGAGTCCTCAATAAGTCATCTAAGCAAACTAGAAATCTCTGCTGTAGGTAGAGAAACTTTTGAGTGTGTGTGTCTGTTTGCCACTGCAGAACGGTCCTTGTCTTCTTTGAGAAGACTTAACACTGCTTAAAGGCATAATTTACCATTTGCAGATAAAACGAAAACCCATCATTAGTGCTTTAAAATAGTTCTGAAATGGTGAGGTAGGATAGAAACAACTACTGTAAAATTCAAATCCGTATTATCGATGTTAAGTACTGTTAAATACACAAATTGTGAACAATAGTTATAACAAAAATGTTTCCAGACTAAACCCGTCCGTAGTTATGGTTTATTAAGACAAATACTGACATCTCCTTATATTTTAGGCTTTATTGCGAAAATTTTATATGGTAGGATGTTTTGTGATACAACAGACCTACACATATGCATCAAGTGTGACATCTTCAAATGTTTTTAAATCACTGCTCCCAAAGGTAAACAGGACCTTTAAGACCCGGATGTGCTTTACCAGGAAAAAGGGTCAACTCATGTGGCGTTCATGCGTGCCATCCAACCTGTAACTTTACATTCCAGTTATATCTCTTCTTTGATGCAGGAGTTCCGTTTGAATAAAGTACCGCGTATTTGGCAGAGGAAAGAAAGGGTAGGGCCTACATACCTCTTGCAGTGTAGAAATGAGCAGAGGGATATGGAACTGTTGCCATGTATGAATTTCACATTAGTTGAACAAAAGCTTCTTTTTTCATTACAAACCTTTTGAATATCTTTGTGTAACAGATATCTATATTCTCGATTTAGTTTTGTATGAAATGAAGGCGTTGGTTCCAAATCTTTCTGGAGCCAGACGTGAAAGATTGTCCATCCACGTGTAAAAATTGGGGCAGTTTTAAGGTAGGCTAGTAGGACTTTGTAACTATACAGTCCCAGGTTTGTAACAAATGCCTGTCTTTAGAATTTCTAATCGAACTAGAATGTTTTTAAGGAGCCCTAAAAAAAGAGCTTTGGAAAGCCCCCCCCCCCCTCAAAAAAAAAAATAATAATGTATTGCTTTCAGAAAACGTTTAAAAGATGACTGAAGGTCTATTCTTTCATATGACATTAAAATATCTGCGAAAATATAATACTATGCTTGGATAATCAGTATAGCCACTTTTTAAAGGGATGTGAAATTATGTTGTGCAGAAATTGATTGTGCATTTTAACTGTCACATTTCTTTAATTTAGGTGACTTTTCAAAAACTCAACGTTTTTAAACACTCAGTATGGAGTCCCTCCAAAAACAAAAACAAAAACAAAATCAAGGAACCTGATTTAAGGACAAGATACAAACGCAAACACACACACACACACACACACACACACACACACATATATATATATATATATATATATATATATATATATATATATATAGATTAATCACAATATTATCGAAAAGTGCAGTGTTCATGCCAGTAACAAAGTAGCATTACACTGCCATTAAAGTAATTTTGATGACAAATTGTAGGACGTTATCAAACAGCTACAGGGAGCTATCTACTTGAATTATAACAGGAAGTTTCCCTGTTGTTATAGATATTTGATGATTTTTTTTTTCAAAAGTTATTATATAGGCTATGTAGATACAAAGACTCGTCCAATTATATATATGTATTGTGTACAATAACACTACATGTAACTACAACTGTATGTATATTATCTGTGACAATGAAGACAAGAGAGTCGCACGATGCTAGCTGGATAGGTTATGACCTCTCAGCCTTATTGTCTGCTTGGCAGACGTGTGTGTTGCTTGGGTTGTGTTGTGGCTGTCTGCCACAGCCCAGCACACAGGCACCCACATTATTAGGTGATCAGAGTATCCTCTCGGATCACCTTCTGTATCTGTACGGATTCTTTGTTGGTGCTTCTTCTTCTTCTTCTTTCTTTATTTCTGGACAAAATTTGTGTATCGATTAGCTCAGACAGTGTTCTTCCTATCAATTTCAAACTTATACCATATATGTATCATGTCCCAAAGACGACGGGTCTAATAAAATCATAGTGATCAGTCGACCGTGACGTCACTATGACGTCATTATATGAAAACACATTCTCAATCATATCTCATCAATGGAATGGAATTTTTCAATGAAATTTACGTCACATATATTTCAAGTTATGCCCATTCTATTCATTTTCTCAAAATTAATATTTTCTCTTAAAACGTGCGCGTACGCGCGCGTTGAAATATTTGTATGCTCCAATCGAGCTCAATTTTTTTTGCACACGTTTCAGAGCATTTGGAGCATTTTTTGAAAAATTGAAAAAATTGGACGGACGCGTACGTGCGCGCACATATACGCACGCACAGCTCTTGTGCAATAGAAATTTCCCATTTTTTTGACATTTATCAGATGCCTGAAATGTCAAGGAATATTTCTACCAAGTTTCAAGTCAATCCGACTCAATATGACGTCATACGGGCCCGTCAAAGTTGAAATTCCGCGCGCGCGTCAAGGGCAATATACAGTGCAACAATGCCAAAAAACCGCCAATTTTAAATCCGAATTTACTCGCCAGAGGGACGATGAACCCCCATTTTCTTGACATATTTTGAAAGCTGATGAGTTGTACATGTCATTCCACGGGTTGGCGATGCTGGAAAAATGATGAAAAGATATCAAATTTCTTAGTAAAATAAAAAAAGTAAATTTTCAAAATGACGTCATCAAATTTCAAGTTTACTCGAGCGTATCTCACTTATCCTTGGCCAATTTTCACCCAGATTTCAGTATGTTGTAGCTTATTTAATACCCTATCAGTTTTAATGATCAAAAATTTCGCTGGATGAAGTCTTCACCCCGTAAAAATAGATTGAAGGTAACCTTGTCAAATTTGACCCATTTGCGAGTTATCTCTATAGGAGTGCAGTTTTTCTTGAAATGAAAATTAACATGACTGTCTTTATCGAGCACTATCTCACTTATCCTACGGTGAATTTCTCCCAGATTTTAATATGTGTTAGCTGAGACTTTGCGCTATCGGTAATGTGTCCTTTGTTTGTTTTTCTTCATACGACGTCGAAATCACGTCGAAAAACTTCGCTTAAATCAAAGCTTAGCTTCGATGTGTTTTCATATTTCTTTCTTTTTGCAAATTTCTTTGCAATAACACATGAAAGACATTCCCTATGAACCCCATATTATGCACATGTTTAGTTCATGTGACGTACATTATTTTATAAGGTCACAACTACTTGATCGAACACCATCTTGGGTAAGTAAATTAGGGTCAAAGGTCATAAATGTATCATCCTGTATCTTGGTGAATATATGTCCTATCTTTCCAATATTTCGCACACACAAAGACCACGTTACCAAGATCATTTCACAAAATAGTCAGTTTTTTCTCAGATGCCATCTTGGCTGTGCAAAGTGGGTTCAATGGTCAAATATACTTCATTATGTATCTTCGTTATAGTGTATACCGAATTTGGTACCAAAGATGGCAGACCTGACTCTCTTTTCTAAATGAGAATCCAAATATCACACGGCCAATGTCCATAACCACAGATGAAACCTTTACGGTCATGCCTATTGGGATCAGGACTCAAATCATTGATTTTCGAAAAGAGCACTAGCTCACTTACCCTTCGGTGAATTTCTCCCAGATTTTAATATGTTGTAGCTGAGACTTTGCGCTATTGTACGTGTCCCCTTTGTTTTTCATACGGTGTCGGGATCAAGTCCAAAAACGTGGTTAAAATTAAAGGTTATCTTCGATGTATTTTCATATTTCTTTCTTTTTCCAACTTTCTTTGCAATAACTAAAGAAAGATAACCCCTATCACCCCCATATTTTGCACATGTTTAGTTCATGTTACGTACATTATTTCATAAAATAACAACTACTTGATCAGACACCGTCTTGATATGTAAATAAGGGTCAAAGATCATAAATGTTTCATCCTGTATTTTAGTAAATACATGTCCTATCTCTCCCATATTTTGAACACGCAAAGACCATGTCACGTCGATCATTTCACAAAGTAATCACTTTTTGTTCAGATGCCATCTTGGCTGTGCAAAGTGGGCTCAATGCCCAAATATACTTCATTCTGTATCTTCGTTATAGTGTGAACGGAATTTGGTACTTTAGATGGCAAACCTGACTCCCTTTTCAAAATCAGTATCCAAACATCACACAGCCAATATCCATTAACACAGATGAAACCTGTATAGTCATGCCTATATTGGGATCAAAACTCAAATCATTGATTTTCAAAAGATCGGATCACATAATTTGTCAGTCTTGACAAATTCCGGGTCTAGTTTTCTCTTGATGCTGTCCCTATGACAGTCTTGTTGGTGTTTTCTCTTTCTGTTCTCTATGTTGTGTGTTTATGTGTGCACGCATGCTTGTCTACATGCACTTGCGTGCGTGCAGTGAATGTATGTGTGTGTGAGTGATTATGTTTGACTTTTTTCTGGGGATCTACCCGTACAATTAAGCATCTGCTTTTCTGTGGTTTCCCCTCACATAATCTTAATTATCCAATATGAGTGTGGCATACTCTAGACTAATTTAAATCCATTTTGTATCCATACACTGTATGAGTGTGGCATACTCTAGACTGATTTAAATCCATTTTGTATCCATACACTGAATTTTCAAATCATCTGTTACTAGCCATTGATCTTTAGATGTATGTCACAAATGTGACATGTGTGGAACTTAATAAATGAAATGAAATGAAATAAATAAAATGAAATGAATGAAATGTTATTTTAATTGAATCTGTGTATATTAAAAAGATCGCAAGAGTTACAGAGTATTGAGATAGTCGACGTAAAATTAACCACCTTTATCATTCAAATAGTATCTTTAATTGATATTTTGTTTTGAACAGTAAGTTTACGAGGCGCAATATTGAGATGACTGCCGCAGTGAACAGTGTAACCATGGAAACCAAAGAAACTCCTAAGATTCTTGTCATCTACACTGGTGGAACGATTGGGATGAAGAAAGTGAATGGAGGTGAGTCAATAGGAAACACTCTTTTCTTAGTACATTATAATTATCTCCTTCTTTTTCTCTCCCTCTCTCCTTCCCTCTCATCTCTCTCTCTCTCTCTCCCTCTCTCTCTCTCTCTCTCTCTCTCTCTCCCTCTCTCTCTCTCCCACTCTCTCTTTAACTGTGCCGCTCTGGAAGAAGTAGCCATCGGACGTAGCGTTAGTTTAATGTTTTTAATGCCATCAGCTTTCGACATCTTGACGGGTCTCCTTCAGGGCATTTGGAAATCAACATAACGAAAAGCAACCACCTGTAATAAAACTTGAACAAAATCATGATAAAGCAAAAACAGCGATATTACATAGATTAGCATGCACTCCAACACCAACAGCAATATGACATAAATTAACATGCACGGTGGTATTAGCGTTAAAACATCAATATGGCCTAAATACATACTTGTGGTTGTATCAGCAACATATTGGTGTTTGCATTGCAATATATCAATTATATAGATGTATGCATTGTATGCATGCATACATGTGTGTGTGTGTGTGTGTGTGTATGTGTGTGTGCGTGTGTGTGTGTGTGTGTGTGTGTGTGTGTGTGTGTGTGTGTGTGTGTGTGTGTGTGTAGATGCAGTCGTACAGGTGTGCTTGACTAAATGAATATTTTTCCTCCGTGTTTGCAGTTTTGGTGCCAGTGAAACACTATTTGCCAGACTTCATTAGCAAAACGCCCACAGTGTACGGCAAGCCAGCGGACAGTATCGAGGGCCTCAGCACTTTTGATCTCATGTAATTACCCTCAATACCTCAACCGATACCTGATAAGGATGTCAATGTCATTACAAAAAGGGCTGATATTTTTCGATCTTTTCAGACAATAAATAGAGGATATCTAATACTAATCTGCATACCATGGATTCGATGAACTTCACTTTGGCTGTGTCTATAGTCATCCTATCTTAAAGGACAAGTCCACCTTCATATACATAAGGATTGAGAGAATGCAGCAATATTAGTAGAACACATCAGTGAAAGTTTGAGGAAAATTGGACAATCCGTTCAAATGTTACGAATATTTCAAGTATCTGCGCAGTCACTGCTGGAAGAGAAGACTACTACAGTATATGATGTCACATGGGTACAACTATATAAGGAAAATAAAGAGAGAATTTCACAAAACTTTACTTTTTTGAATAAAGTGCACTCTTCTTTGACTTGCTACTGACGTATGTTAAAGAACAAGTTCACCTTCATAAACATAAGGATTGAGAGAATGTAGCAATATTAGTAGAACACATCATTGAAAGTTTGAGGAAAATCAGACAATCCGTTCAAAAGTTATGAATTTTTGAAGTTTGTGTGTAGTAACCGCTGGATGAGAAGACTACTGCAGTGTATGAATAACTTAGATGTCACATGCGTACAACAATATAAAGAAAATATAAAGAGAATTTCACAAAATTCCATCTTTTGAAAAAAGTACACATTCCCCTGACTCGTTACCGACAAATGTTATGGGTAATATTATTCCCCCTGCCTTTAGAAAGAGGGAAGTCAAGAGCTCTTTTATTATGCGAAAAAAGTGAAAATATGTTGAATTTTCTTTTACATTTTCTTTATACTGTTGTACGCACATGACTCACCAGCTGTAGTAGTCTCCTCATCCAGCGGTTCCAACACAAAAATTTTAAAAATTCATAACTTTTGCATCGATTGTCCAATTTTCCTCAAAGTTACACTGATGTGTTCTACTAATATTGTTGCATTCTCTCAGTCCTTATGTTTATGAAGGTGAACTTGTCCTTTAAGGGTAATATTATTCCCCCTGCCTTCTGAAAGAGAAAAGTTGAGTGTTCTTTTGTTATGCGAGAAAAATGGAAATATGTTGAATTTTCTTTATTCTTTCTTTATATCGTTGTACTCATGTGACATCACAAGCTATAGTAGTCTTTTCATCCAGCCGTGACTGAGCAGAAACTTCAAAAACGGATTGTCCGATTTTGCTCAAACTCTCACTGATGTGTTCTACGAATATAGCTGCATTCACTCAACCCACATGTCTATGAAGGTGAACTTGTCCTTTAACTTACCTCTCCCTGAGCTCTTTCCGAGTCAAGATAACACAATAATCACAGTGAGGTAAATACACATATTACATTCTAATCAAAGATGTAATGTGCATTGCAGGAAATAATTTCGTTATGACTGATAACTTAATGACGATTCAATTAATGATGATTATAAAACATTGGCATTATTATCACCATTAACAGCTATTGGGGAAGCACTTTTACGAATGACTTCTGTAGATCCTAATCGACAGATGTTTCTGACCTTTTAAGATGCCAATAATGTGGGTGCTGCACTTTACGAATTCGACAACCAAGAGTGATACAGCCCATGAACTCGACACTAGGCAAACGATTGGAAGGCCCATGATTCCGCCACTAGGCACTGACAAGGTCCACGAGTCCGACACTATAAGGCAAACAAAGCCCACGAGACCGACACATTAAACCCGGTGATGTAATGTCGAACTCGTTGGCCCATTTTTGCCTATAGTATCGAAATCGTGTGCCTTGCTTGCCTATAATGTCGGACCCATGGGTCTTAATTGCCTAGTGTCGAGATGACTCGTGGGCTATACGACTCATGGACATTTTTTCTAATGTCGAACTCGTGGGCTGTATGACTCGTGGATGTCCGTCTCGTGGGATAACCCCAATAATGTAAACTTGTCAGGGTCTTGTGGAGATTACGTCATAATGCTTAAACTCTTCACCGTTGTGATGGTATCCATAGAAACCAGGATGGCAGCCACATTCTCTACAGCATGTTGGAGTGGGAGTGCATCAAGGACTCGAGTAACATCGCCGCCGCGGACTGGGTGCACATGGCAGAGGATATCCTACGATATTACACCGTCTTCAACGGGTTCGTGATCCTACACGGCACGGACACGATGGCCTACACGGCGTCGGCTCTGTCTTTCATGCTCGACAACCTCTCCAAGCCTGTTGTCATCACTGGCTCGCAGATTCCGCTATCCGAGTTCCGTAGCGATGGAGAGAACAACATGTTGGGCGCCCTTGCCATGGCCAGCTACTCTCGGCCTGAGGATGGCTTGGTGATAGCTGAGGTAAGGCGAAGACGAAAGGTGGTCATAATCATTGATACAGAATACATTTAAGAACACTTCATTACACCAGCTTAAAAAAAAAAAAAAAAAAAATGATCTCAATCTATACTTAATCATATACCGTTTTTCAAACAAAATCTGAAGACAAGATAATGAAGGAAAGTATGAACTTATGTTGCCCAACCCGATCACACACTCGGTAAAGTGCTAGTCTTTTATTTGAAAGATATTCTGTATAATTTCCTCCTTTCATTAAAGACCCTGTAAGGGATACCACGGAGTGAGAAGGCTGGCAAGGCTCAGATATATTCGAGATTCCCCGTAACGAACTGTATACATCAGCTTTGCCGCTGATCTCTGTGTAATAGCCAGAGAGCAGTCTGCTAGCGAATACTCAATTTACCCCATCAATCCCAAAAGGTTTGACCCCTCAGAGTTGCTGGGGCCACCCTCCTCAGTAACAAAATGTGCGTCAGCCTGGTCCCGGAGGGCGGGTTGGGCCCCCAGGGACCCCCCCGAAAGAGGCCCTTGGAGGGTGTAATTTACCCCATGGAGCCCATGAACCAAACTTGGTCTAAAAGAATGTCCTATGGGTGTACATCATAAAAATATAAAAACTGACAAAATATCTGGTCGGGGAAGGAGTTGCCAGACCGCTAGTTTGTAGGCACAAACCCTTGCTGGTTGTTTAGGTGTCTGCATCAAGACTACACTTTCCTATAGGACCTGTACTGTAGCGTCTCCCAACAGTCTGAGGGACAGTGCCAGTTGAGTGCATGTAGTAGTCTTGGCGCAGACTCTGTTACTCCCATCAAAGGTTTGTAGGACCCTACCCGCAAACTGCCCAGTATACCCTGGAACCCAGGGTAGTTTGCAGGCAGAAATTGACCAGGCACAATAGAAAAAAAACACACACACACACACACACGCACATACGCACGTACGCTCACACATTCCTTTATGTAAATACATACCGGTATACAAAACATGTCACATAGGTTCTACAGCCAGGATACCGTGCACACAATAAATGTCAGCTCTATAAGAAGTTCATACCATTTGATTGTTTAAATGGATGCTATCAATGGACATTTCAGCAAGGACACTAGAGAAAATTTAAAATTTGTGTGAATGTGTATCATGTTTTACCGGCCCCATCGTCTACTTGTCCTTTACTATGTATTCACCTTATGAGACACAATTGGAGCTTTTCAGAAAATGCTGAAATAAACCTTTCATTGTGAGTACACTTCAATTTCAGACCAACCACAGAAGCACTAAAGGCCATTTGTATAACACACTGAAGTAAACCATATCATCATCAGAGCATTAAACATAACTTTGATAAAGTTCATGTTAATAACAGAATGTCGGATACAGCTTGGAGTTTTTCCTTTTCTGACTCTTTTTTTTTTTTTTTTTGCATTTAAAATGCAAATTCCAAGTCTCAATCCATACATGATTCTTTTGAAAATCTTAAAATGAGAATTCTTGTCGGTTTTGGCTGATAAAAAACCACCCTTTATGTATTACAACAAAAAAAAAAAAATCAGAAATGATATCCATCAATTCTCAAACTCAGTAGTGCATGTCACCTCATTGTTTTGGACAATAAATAATACATCTTTACACATAATTATGGTGTTCTACATAGACTGTGTACATGTATTGCTGAACTTCCTTAAAACATACAGAATGCTGTAATATTTCAGCACTTTTGTAAACTTCTGGGTTCTGGAGATACTTTACCTTAAGTTCCCAGCCCCACACAAACGAAACCCAAATTATGGTGTCACATATTATGCAAAGACTGCCATTGACCCTGGTCAGTACACAACAAGTTGAAGCATTGACTATATAAAGCTCTCTTTAAATATACGTGTAGCATGCAGGCTGAAAGTATGAACTTGATCTTGTGTTCTCTTTACATTAGCACTTTTTTCAACACCTTATTTCTGGAGATACACTATCTTCAGTTCCGCAGCCCCACACAAACAAAACTCAACATGTGGTGTCACATACTGCAAAGACTGCCATTGACCCTGGTCAGTACACAACAAGTTGAAGCATTGACTATAGCTCACTTTGAATATACTTGAAGCATGCAGGCTGAGAGTGTGAACTTGATCTAACTTGTGTTCTATTTACATCAGCAATTTTGTCAACTCCTTATTCAGTGACTCCAACTCTCCCGTTTTCGACGGGAGATCTCCCGCCGAAAGCCCATTTTTGCAAAATCTCCCGTTTTCCCGCTTGAGATTTGATTTCTCCCGCCCTGGGTCTGTGTCTTCCGGTGGAAATGATTTCTTACTTATTGCTATATCGTATGTTGAAAAAAAAATAAGCCTTAGATAGACCACAGAACATCTAGAACCCTAGGAACTTCGCGCTTCGCACACATCAACTTGGAGTCTCCCGCCGTTGCTATATAGGGGTCTCGGGCGGGAGAATCTCCAGATCAGAAGGTGATTGGGGTTGGAGTCTCTGCTTATTTCTGGAGATACATTATCTTCAGTTCCCCAGCCCCACACAAACAAAACTCAACTTGTGGTGTCACATACTGCAAGCATAGTTTATGATTGCCATTAGCCCTGGACATTACTCACAAAGTTGAAACGTCAAATTACCAACTGAATGAAACGCTAGCTTCATTTTTTTCCCCTTTAACAATAGCATGCATGCCCAGAGCATGTGCAGTGACTGTTTTTTGTGTTCTCTTTATATCAGCATTTTGGTCAACTACTCATTTATGAGATACTCAGTTGTATACTCC
This sequence comes from Diadema antillarum, assembly GCF_040938485.1. Lineage (NCBI taxonomy): Eukaryota > Metazoa > Echinodermata > Echinoidea > Diadematoida > Diadematidae > Diadema > Diadema antillarum. Next base: position 94,410 of record NW_027271031.1, on the reverse strand, counting down.
TCCCGCCCCCCCGAAAAAAAAAGAAGAAAGAAAATAAACTTTCAGGGAGTCACATACAGCTACAATTTAGTTTATGCTTATGATTTAGTTGCCATTAACTTTGGCAATTACACATCAAGTCATACATCATACTGTATAGTAGACAACGAAGGGGTTTTTTAGCATTATTTGAAAAAACTATTTGTGGCATAGGCCTACACATAATAGATACACTAAGCAGCCTGTGTGGCCAGTAAAACATGACACAATTTCTTCCACACAAATTTTGAATTCTCTCTAGTGTCCCTGCTGAAATGTCCATTGATAGCATCCATGTAAAATAATCAAAAGGTATGAACTTCTTAAAGTAGATCTGACATTTATCATGTGCAAGGTATCATGTCTGTATACCCTATATGTGACATTTTTTGTATACCGGTATGTATTTACATAAAGGAATGTGTGAGCGTATGTGCCTTCGTGTGTGTGTGTGTGTGTGTGTGTGTGTGTGTGTTTGTGTGTGTGTGTGTGTGTGTGTGTGTGTGTGTGTGTATGTGTGTTTGTGTTCTATCGTGCCTGGTCAATTTCTGCCTGGAAACTACCCTGGGTCCCAGGGTATACCGGGTAGTTTGCAGGTACAAACCGTTGTTGGGAGTAACAGAGTCTGCACCAAGACTACTACATGCACTCAACTGGCACTGTCCCTCGGACTGTTGGGAGACGCTACAGTACAGGGCCTATGACAAAGTGTAGTCTTGACGCAGACACCTAAACAACCAGCAAGGGTTTGTGCCTATAAACTAGCGGTCTGACTACCCCTTTCCCGACCAGATATTTTGTCAGTTTTTATATTTTTATGATGTACACTCATAGGACATTATTTTAGACCAAGTTTGGTTCATGGGCTCCATGGGGTAAATTACACCCGCCAAGGACCCTTTTCGGGGGGTCCCGGGGGGCGGGTTCGGCTGACGCGCATTTTGTTAATGAGGAGGGTGGCCCCAGCAACTCTGAGGGGTCAAACCTTTATGGCTTGATGGGGTAAATTGAGTAGTCGCTAGCTCTCTGGCTATAAGTAAATCTACACCGTAGAATCTCAACTGGAGTGGACCGTGTAATACCGATGAGAGTATGCTTCGATGCACATATTAGCTGACCGGTGCTGTTCGTGGTTTACGAATGTTCCCCGATGGACAGCGAATAAATCGAGCCTCCCGTGAATCCCCACGCTACAGTTTTTTTTTTTTAATAATAAAAATAAAACATAAGATTATCATATAGTAAAATTATGTCGAACAAAATTCTTCGTAAATCATATCTCTCGGTAATCATGAAAATTTCAGCCTATTCATGATCATAGATTTTCCCCCAACATGAAGATGATTTATGATCGAAATGAATTAAAGTATGACCTTATATCCCCACCCCCTACACCCACCAAGGGAGGTATACGACCATTTCTCCCCCCTCGCGTCACCGTTCAAGTACACTCCCACAAACTCATCAACCACGATGTACGTTACGCCCTCTATCATTCAGGTCACTCTATTTTTTAACGGCAAGTTGATCCGTGGCAACCGAAGTATGAAATTCTCCTGCTGCCGACTGGATGCCTTCAAATCCCCGAATTTCCCGCCACTTGCCTTCGTGGGCACCAACACTCAAGGTGACTTTCCAATTCCAGGCCCATCAATAAATACACTGTAAAAACATCGATGTTAGATTTAACACCACGGGTGTTAAATCTAACACCGATCAAACTTCAATAAAGGACCACACCCACAGTTGTTAAAAATGCACTGTGATGGTGTTGAAAAGTGTTCACCTTACACTTTGTGGTGTTAATTTGACACTGTATAATCGTTATTTTGACACTGTACTGGTGTTAATTCAAAAATGACACCACATGGTGTTGATTTGATATTTGTTGGTGTTAATATCAATGGTTTAACACCCGTCCAGCTTCAATAAGAGACCACACCAGCTGGTGTTACTTTGGTGTAAATTTATTTTCACATTTTTTCAAAAATCTAGTATTTTAATGTAAAATTCTTGATCGTCTTGTTTAAATTAAAAATCAACAAAAAGTGCAGTTACTAAGAAACTCTTCAAAAAACAGTTTAAAATTTGGAAATGACACCCGGAGGTGTTAATTTAACACCATAAATGAGCACCGAAAATTTAACACCAGCTCGGTGTTCACTATTTAACACCGGACTTTTTGCAGTGTACTAACAACATCTACTTGAGCTCATGATTCAAAGTGTACACAATTATCATGTGTACTGATGTAATCGGGATGAAATATTGGGGTTTTGTTGGCGCTTAAAGAAAGTAAGGATATTTAGACCTATATAATACCAAAAGAAAGGGGATATGTTAAAAAAAACCATTTGTATATTCATATTATGTACCAACATTCGTAAATCATGAATGTATTTTGTATTAAACTTTTACCACTTTTGAAGTTCATTCTTGAACAGCTATGTCAATGGCATAGATCTGTACTCCATGGGACAGAATGATACTAAAACGTAGTATTTCCTAAGTTCGAATCAGACAGGACATTGTAAACCAGGGCTACTTGATGTATGATCACTTATGCACCGTCCTTCATCCTCCATTGTTTAATTCCAAAGTGACATCTTTTATTTCGTTCATTCCATCATGGTTAGTGATCTGGACTAATGTCCGTCAACCGAAACCTGGTGAAGAGTTCAGTGTGAAGGCGAACATGACAGCCGAAGTGGATCTCCTTTGGATCTATCCCAACATCACCCTCGACACGGTGAGTTCGGGGAAATAGTCGGTATAATGTCACCCTCGAAACAGTGAGTTTGAGACAATAGTCGATAATAACATCACCCTCATTACCACGCCAGAAGGCAATATTAAACAGACTAATCATTGATATGATTCTGTTATGTAGGCGTCACTGTCGCGAAATTGACCAAAGATGAACACAGGATAAAGGAAATGTTCCAATTAGCCGCTGATCGTATAAACATTGGGTCATTCGTGAAAGCATCTTAAGCCATTTTATGGATGATGGAGTTTTTCAGGCTGCTGTAGCAACTTTGTGAGCGGTGATAAAATCTTCAAATTCATGTAGACATCTCTTTTTCCTTCGTTTGTCCTTCAGATTCACATCTTCGTGTAGCCTTCGTGTGTGGTTCGGGTGCCATCGTGTAACTTTCAGTAGGCGTCGTATACTTGCTTCGGCTGCTGATTGGCTTTGACCAAGTTCCGGGTCAACTTCACACGAAATTGAAAAGTCCATATTCGTATTGCCGTCTTGTGTCAATTTTGGGACAGTGTGACTCCACCCTTACCCCGATTTAATGGTTATTCCGCAGACGCAGGGGCGGATCCAGGAATTCTGTAAAAGGGGGGGGGGGTGCAACTGATATATCTGGTGCCACTTCCGGGTTTCATTTCATTTTTTTTTCTTTTATTTTTTTGTTTTGTTTTAAACGATAAATAAAGGGGGGCGTGCGCCTCTTGGATCCGCCACTGAGACGTGTATTTTTTTTAATACTCTAAAGCCCCACTTAATCTCGACCAGTGGGCTGCGAAGCTCTCGCAGGTGGGCCGCCAAAAATGAAACGAATATTCATATTCAATCTTCCTGGGCCTCAATAAAGTTTGTAGGAGCCAATGTGGGCCTCGGGTTTGAAAAATGTTGAGAAGCGCAGTTCTAAGGGTTCTTCCTAATTTGTTGTTAAAAAACTTAACCTTTAGCGAGTGTGCTCAACCGGAAAGTGAAAATCAAAATCAATTGCTTGATGAACGTCTATACAATTGAAAACGTAATTTTGTACGATTGAACATTGAACAGGTGAAGGTACATCTTCAGACTGACATCAAGGGCGTTGTGTTGATGACGTACGGCGCGGGGAACTTTCCATCAGACCGCAAAGACATCTTGAATGCTATCAAAGAGGCCGTTCAGGGCGGCAAACTGATCGTGAACTGCACCCAGTGTCCTGACGGACAAGTCACACCGGCTTACGAGACCGGACAAGTAAGTCTTGTTTTGACAGAAATACATTGTAGGGGCTTAACACCCGCCTTAGAATAAGATCAGGCCAGAAAAAGAAGTGATCTTAAAGGTCCTGTTTACCTTTCGGAGCAGTGATTTAAAAAAAAAAAATGTTCAAGATATCACTTTTGATGCATATGTGTAGGTCAGTTGTATCACAAAACATCCTACCATATAATTTTTTTTTTGTTGCAATAAAACCTGAAATATAAGGAAATATCACTATTATTCTCATTAAACCGTATACGGTTAAGTCTGGAAACATTTTTATTATAACTTTTGTTCACATTTTAATATTTAACAATACTTAACATTGATTATACCAGTTCAAATTTTTACATTGGCTGTTTCTATCCCTAACGCACATTGTAGAACTATTTTGACGCACTAATACTGGTTTTTTTGTTTCATCTCCAAATGGGAAATTATGCCTTTAAAGATCGGTAGACCACTCACCTCGATGACTACTGAGCAAAGGAGACACTAGTAAACACAACCCAGAGTTGAGAGCATGACTTTATAATCGCATTGCTTAAAGGGATGGTACACAGTATTGGTGGAAATGAAAATTGGGCTTTTAACTTTTGGCGAGATACCAAGAAAACACTTGTGAAATAGTGCAGAGCATACCGTTTTAAGAGGAATTAAAAGTTTATTTGATGAAGATCGGGTTTGGAATGGCTGAAACATCCAAAAACAAAGTAAAACAAGGCGATCGTAATGTAATGTGGGTCCCACACTTTATTAGAATCGCTCTGTTTTGGATATCTCAGCCATTTCAAAACCAATTTTCATCAAATAAATATTGAATTCCTCATGGAATTTCATGCTCTTTCATATTTCATAAGAAGTTTCTCATAATCTCACCAGAAAATGCTAGAAACCCGAAACTAGGTCTGAACCAAAACTATACGATCCCTTTAATGTCATTATAATATTTAAGAAATTATTTAGATTTTTTGTTACTCTGATTTTTTATGTAAGATGAGAAAACCATTGTTATTGTTTTGTACACGTTCTTAAACATGAAATTCGCGTTTACCAGGATCGATCTGAATTCTGTTGATCCGAGAGTTTGCTTATCAAATTTTGTTCGATGTTTTATTTTGGTTTATTAAGGTCCTGATAGAGGCAGGGGTAATCCCCCTCTCTGACATCACACCAGAGGCGGCGCTCACCAAACTTGATTACGTCATCCAAAACTTCACAGGCTCAGAACGCGAGGCTTACCTCAAACGTAGCCTGCGGGGAGAGATGACGGTTCAGTAGTTTGATGATAATATTCAAGGAGGTTTTAAATTGATTTGATTTGATCTGATCTGATTTCATTGTTCCACATCTAAAACAAAAATAACATGATAAAATCGATTGAACTTTAGACTGGACCAAGCGTCGTAATTACAAAGAATACAAGAGAAGACAATTTTACAAACATGAAATGTGGGGGACCTACTAAAAAAGCATTATAGCTTGTAATGTATAGGTCCCTAGATGAAAATGTTGGTCTTGTTAAACAAACAACCTAGTAACAACAATTATGAAAGAAAGGAAATGAACGTAAAGGAAAAGAGAGCAAAATGAGCAAGAAAAACAAATAAAATACATCAGAGCATAACGAATTAGCCACCTGTAATACGCTTGCAAGATTCCTCGTCACCCGACCAACATAGTTAGGTAACAGTAGGAATACGCAAAAGCACATGATACATAATGATTCATGAATTCAAGAATAGCTTTGACATGAGCGACTCTGTAAGAAGAACTAAAAGCAAACCCTGATTCCTAATAAACAGGTGTGATACCTCTTTGATCATAATAATGATCAAAGAGGTATCACAAGTGATCATATAAAGTCTTTCATGGATCAACCTGAGTCTGAGATCGCACTCCGTGGCCTACACGATTTAATGACGTAGCTAAAACGCCCTGGAATCGTGTCAACCATTCTTTTTGTATACTTCTTAGTAGACCATAAGATATCTTCTGTACTTTAAAGCTGGTTAATACATTGTACTAGTCCTTGCTCCTTCTTACCTTATGATTATGCAAACATAATTATAATATGCATGTACAGTAACTTAATGATTTTAAGATACATGTATGTACAGGAAATTCAAAATGAACTCAACTTTGAATTGATAAGATTCTTGCGTCAAGTTGTTTATTGCAACTGATTGACAAATTGCCCTACATCGCTCGAGTATGTCCATGTATACCCATGATATATTTTGTCATAAGTAGTGTAATAAAACACTGATCAATTCAGTGCTTATTTACATTGATGTAGGACAATTTTACAATCAGTTGCAATAAGAACTTTTTTTATTCGCGAATATTCATGTTAAATTTCTACTACCTTTTCACCCAATTTTGCACTCTACATACTTTTATTCACACACCTTTGTACTATGTTTTGAAATGGTATTTACATTGACATTCTAAGTTTTATTGATTTCTGTTAACTGTACTGAACTTTGCACGTTAAGCTTTTACCAGTGAGGAATTTCTCATTTTTTTTACCTTAATTCTATCTGTGCATGCATAGTTTCACTCCTTTCTTTCTTTCTTCATTCATCCATTCATTCATTCCTTTATTCATTCATTCTTTCATTCATTCATTCATTCATTCATTCATCCATTTATTCATTTGCAGCAACACTCATTCTCGGTAATACTATCGGTGATTGTATCAAGTCAATAATGTTTTATACTGTATTGTACTGCATTGGTGACTGGAAGTTTGTTTGTTTGTTTGTTTGTTTTTCTGAAATATAACCCCAGGCCTTATGATATACACAGGTTAAAGTCTCCCAACTGTATAACTATACGTGAGGAAACTAAAAGAAAAGGAAAAGAAAAAGAAGTGAACAAAGGAAAACCCAAGGCAGTATCACTACACGTCTCTTCCTTTCTCTCTCTCTACTACATGTATGGTATATAAACTGCTGACAATGTTTCATACACTGTCTCCCTTAGGCTGAGTTCAGATTGTTTCATGAATATGATATGATACATATATATACATATATATAATATATATAATTTTGTATATATATATATATATATATATATGCATATTAATGTGTGTGTGTGTGTGTAATTATATATTTAACAATCTGAACCTAGATTAATAGTGTGTAAAAAATATGAATGAGTGTTGTCAGCAGTAAAAAATGTAACAATTATTCAAGGAGACACAAATTTGTCTCCTTAGGGTCAGTGTCTCCTTAATGTTTTATCTACAGTGTCTCCCTACGGCTATATCATATACATCATATGTATGTGTGTATGTATGTCTGGTCTATATGTTTTGAAATCCGTCCGGCCAGGAGCAGACGTATACCCTTGTGTGTATGTCCTGCTTCAGAAACGGATTTTAATCTAACATCACATCGCATCCTGGTCGCTGATGAAGAATGCGATGACTAACCTGTTTGGTGTCTTGTTTCTAAAACATGCGCTTTCCTCGCCAGGATAAAGCGTTTTAATGCCATTTTAGGTTTTAATCTCATTCATTTCTGTTCGTTATTGATCAGTGCCTACCAGGAAAGGCTGGTTGACTATCAGGTAAAGTCTGATTGACTATCAGGAAAAGTCTGATTGACTACGGGAAAGACCGTTGACTATCAGGAAAGTCTGATACAGTATTCCATCACGGACAAGGCACAACTACTGGCTGGGATGTCTCTATGGGGGCCGGAGGTGTGAGTTTGCGTCAATGAAAGACAAGATGAGGTGGGTCTCTGAACCGTTTATCTTCGTGATAGTAAATCGGAGCATGACGTTGGCAATGTAAGTCCTTGAAAAGCTACCAGGGATTTGTTTAACACTTAACGTTTTTTAACACTGATTTCATCCTTTCATCTTTGGCTCTTCGTGGAGGGAACCAGTTCATGGATGCGTCGTTGCTACGCCAAACGCGCACATACACACTGCGCGGTTACCATGCACTGGCAGCAACTACCAGTCTAGACGCATTCCATCACACAAGCAGGTAAGTTTTGAAATCCGTCCGACCAGGAGCAGACGTATGCCCTTGTGTGTATGTCCTGCTTCAGAAACGGATTTTAATCTAACATCACATCGCATCCTGGTCGCTGATGAAGAATGCGATGACTAACCTGTTTGGTGTCTTGTTTCTAAAACATGCGCTTTCCTCGCCAGGATAAAGCATTTTAATGCCATTTTAGGTTTTAATCTCATATAATATATATATATATATATGGGTGAGAATTTTGAACGATGTACAATAGCCAATTTTCGTACCTTATGACATTCTTTCCCTTAGAACACGCCAGGATGATCTACGAAACCAGATTTTTTCATGTCATCTCAAAGATTGGTAAATTTCCTTTGAGGAAATATATGGTTTGGTTGACTTTTGCCTGATATTTTTCATTTCACAAGGATTTAAAGCGTAAAAATACGGTAAAAACGCTATTTTCACAATAATTTTTGTTTTTCAAACTAATGATGTGCATTTTTAATGGTACGTGGCATCTAATATCTGACCATGTTTTGGATCTGACATATTATGGGTATGTACCACAAAAGTATAAGAACTTTATGAGCACGTACAAAACTACAGAGAACAATTAAAATATCAAAGTCCTAAACAGACGAACGTCCGTGATGCTTTTATTTCTATCGCTGCTGCAAATTGTACTTTGTTGTCCCAACTGTAACGTATACGAAAATTTGGTGTTCCACCTAATGAACATATCCTGCAAAAATTGTACGTCTGCTGGCTGTACATGGGACGTAATATTCTTTTATGCAAAATTATACTTAGTTTTCGTCACGGACGTGCTTCCGCTATTTTCTAATAAAGATCGTAGCCCATGAAACGTTATTGGCGATATTGTTCTGAGTCGTAATCAACTAAGATCTAGCAACACGATGATATGTTTGTTTTGAGTTTCTGTCCATCCTTTGTCAAATAGGAACCGAAATTGTATTTTTAGACGAACCTCCAAGAAAAAAAGAACGTCCGTGATGATTAAAACGTTTTCGAGTGGGACACCATCTTGCTTTGATGGCGAAGGTGCATTTTACCTTTGGCTCTCTTGCCGAGGAGCTGCATGCCATTTTTGGAGCGGACTGAGGTTCGTCCGCAGTTTTTGGACCATGCAATTCACCAAAAACCAAGCAAATAATTGATATTTTCTCTGAAAATTCACCTCCTGATCCCCCTCTGAGCAATACGTATGTTATAAGGATGTCAAATTTCTTATAATTTGCATTGACAATACCTTTTCAAATTTTTGAAAGAGTTAGGAAGGCTAGGTACTCTCTGCCGATTAGTTATCCGTCCTGGAACATGACCCTAGTAGTAGAACGAACGTCCGTGATAATTCCAGAGAACGTCCGTGACGTATGTAATCCCTCCGATAGGGATAACTTGTCCCGAAAGTGTCCTGTATTCTTTTAAACTTTTGGCTCGAATAGCGACAAATATAGTTTTACAAAGTAAACAATGAGTTTAGAGCAGTACTTTCAGAATGTTTAAGGCGTTATGTGATCGTGATGAACAAACAATTGAAAATTTACTCACAATTTTACGCTTGTTTTCCCTCTAATTATACAAAAACAGCTAAACACTTTAAACAAAGTTATGGGAAAATGGAATTTTGCGTAATCTGTAATTTCTGTGCGTTTAAATTTCTTTCTAATGAGGTTCTGGAGACAATTTGTACTGTTACAGGTTCTGAAAGTTTCGCTCACGGACGTTCTGTCCGAGAAAGGAAATTTCTGACAATTACAAATATATCACTGCACATAAGATTAAAGTTAGTTGAAAATATTACCAAATCACCGAGCCACTCATACCCGAAAGTGAATAGCGTTCAGCACTCAATTTACCTGTAATAGCAAACGGGAAACGTTTTTTTCACGGATGTTCGTTGGTTGAATAAGTCAATGGATTACATAGTAGGAGAAAGAGGATCAGTGCCACTTTTTAGTGACAGGTGCTCTAAGTGTTTATCTTTTGAGTATGGTAGCTGCCGTCTCAAACAGAACACATCCAGTTTTGGTCTCCATAACGGACGTTCGCTGTAATTGTCATGATATTAAATGCCTTAATTCATTCTTATTTTTCTCTTCATGACGATCTTTCTTTCATTCCCTCAATAGCCTGAACATGCTGCGACCAAACAGAAAACAAAAACAAAACAAAACAAACCAAAACAAATCCGAAAAGTGCTACGCAATCACATTCAGGATAATGACGGAAGAAGTCTGTAATGAGCATGTGTTGAATAAGAAACGGAAAAGTTTCAAAAGGACGTGGAAGCAGTTGAATGAAAATGACTGAGAAACAGAGAAGGGATCGAGCTCCAACACACAGAGAAAAGAATTGCCAGTGCACTCCCGTTATACCAAATTCCTCTGGAGAAGTTTTTGTTTGTTTGTTTATGTTTTTTATTCATCGAAATGCCGTCACAAGCGAACAAAAATCATGCAGTATACAATTATTGTCTGATGAAAACACACAAATACTCCGCTTATCATCACATGGTGTTGTTTTATACTCATCAACGAAAAGCAATATTCAATTGTAATTTTTCCAAGATTTTTTTTTTCATTTTACATTTAAGAGACAGAGAGATCGTCAGTTTGTTTGTGCTTTTGTGCTTACTTTGAAAACACATGTTTAAAAAAAAGTAATGATTAAGAATAGGTTTAAGGTTGCACTTTGATACGTTCGCTCTTCCAAAGATTCGTTACTCCGATGTCCAAAGGTTTGTTATTCCAAAATGAAAAAAAAAATGTAGTTAATTCAGGAGGTTTGTTATTAGAAATGTTCTTCGAAAAATAGATATTAAGGATCATTATTTTAGGTCCGTTCTTCTAAAAGTGGAATGGGCCTGATATTCGTTTAGGTGAAAACGGTTATTATGAGGTTTTGAAGTTGGAGGATTTTAGTTATTAACTTGTTTCTCCACATTTGAATAAGCGTACATAAGTTTTCATGTTCCAATTAATAAGCCTTTCGGATAACCTTCGGAGATTCCTATCATTTACCGAATAAAAAAGCTTCATGATTATACGAACTCTATCAATTTTCGTATTGACAAACTGTATGAATAACGAGCCTCCGAAATGACGCGCTACAAAAGGTTTGTTATAACAAACCATATTGTATAATATCGAAGTCACAAACATCCATCCAAGATATATAGACTTATTGTGTCTTATTATGACGAAACTTCGCAGTATCGAACCTATTATCATTTCTGACTAATATAATAACACAATTTTTTCTCGGTAACAGTGTGTAACACAAGGAGCAAACACAGAGGGATTTCTTCCTAACGTATTCGTTTGCCCTCCCCAGCTAAACTTCGTATTTCTATAACGGAGCACATTTCTGTTGTTTTTCTATATTAATTCTTTGTCATAATTTTAGCTGTGACCATGTTCGTTATATAAAAAGCAAATTTTGCATTGTAGACTTTATTGAAGTTTAGGACCTGAATATTTACTTCATGATAGCGAAATTTTGATAAATATATTAGTTCTCAAGGATGGACTACGTCACTGAGACTACACGTACGTTTGTACGTTCATTTACGAGAGATGGAAAAATTGTTTTCTTTGATTCCTCAGTATGAGAAGATAAACAAGCTTATATAATTGAGAATTGGTAATATCTGTTCAGGATTTTGCAGAGGAGTTTGGTCTCGACATGAAATTGCTGTTTGTTGTGAGTAGAATGCGTTTCCAACTCAAGAGAGCTGCATTGTTCAATATCTTGTTTGTTCCGAACGTCCGTGAGCTACATGCGAACCTCCGTGATGAAAACTATGCTATGTTTGTTGGGTGATAGAGACTGCCCAGATGAGATACATCTTAAAAAGGTATATTATTATTTGGGAGTGAGGATTAAAGTATAGGATAGTGAAATAAGAGGTGAAAATATTGAGTTTCTGTAAAATGCGCGTAAAGTGGAGAAAGTGTTTAGCGGAAGAGCAATATTTTCACAGAAATGACGAATTTAGTTAAATCATCAGTTGTCTACCATTACGTACAGGTTAAGTGTACAAGCTTAATATTCTACAATCACGTACACATGTCCCTTAAGATATTTCGTTAGGATTTTGAACTGAATCAGATCTTTGGAAACTATGTTAAATGGTATTCAAATGTATGTGCATTACTATTCCTTACGGACGTTCGCTACTCTGGACATGGTAAACTTCAGCGGTGAATAAAAACTTATTCCTGTGGGAAAATCCTAGTATAATTGGGTTCATATTAAAGCTTGAGTTATACTCTTTCAGGTAAGATGAATGATTTGGATAATTTCCTACTTTTTAAATTTTGCCTTGTTTTGGCTCAATTGTACATCGTTCAAAATTCTGACCCATATATATATATGCATTAATAGCAAATCTTGATTTAATGAATAATCCGAATTTTCGAGGATCCTTCCTCTTCTTCAGGGATGACAGTGCGAATATTCACAATGATTATTAAAGGAACTGGTGAGGAGTGTTCGGTTGTGCAAAACATGCGAAAGAGAAGGTGTTTTGGGTATAAAATGAAAGGTAGATATGTAACTTAACATGTGTCATAATATCTTGGAAATCGGAATCTTCTCAAATGTTTTAAAAAACGAAAAACAAAACATACTTTTCTGGAAAAAGATCCTTCGATACGATGGCGATACGTATTTGAATTGCGAAATACTGCTTGTTGACTGCGAACATCAAGCCAACTTACAGCGAAATCAAGCCCACATGCCGAGTGAGCTGCGGAACTACTATACATACGTTAGTTAGAGCAAGCTAGCTCTGACGGCTGGCTGTGCCTATGGGCGCGGCGGGCGTTTTTTTTTTTTTTTTTTTTAAGACGGCACAGATTGGGGCATGGCGCGTGTTGAACCTATGGGAAAAACGTTGGGTTAGGGTTTTTGGTTATGGTTATGGTTAGGGTTAGGGTTAGGGTTAGGGTTTGGTTAAGGGATAGGGTTCCCGGTAGATTTTTAGTTTCCCCAATCTGTGCCGTCTAAAAAAAAAAAATACGCGCGCGGCGGCGAGCGCTGGCCGCACTTCACTTGCCATAACTCACATCATACACAGTGTGCAGTGCTTCTAAGCTCGAGCTGTACGATCTTGCATGCTGTGTACGAGTGTATGAGTTCGCGTTGTGTTTTCATTTGATGAGAGCGCTAACCTAAAATCAAAGGACTCCTAGATCCTCCGATTCTGATTCACATGTCCTTCTTCCAAGATACTATGAGAGATAGTTCTATCGTCGGAAGACTCGGTAGGCTACGTATCCAAAAAGCCATCAAACTCCATTACAAGATTCTTCATTGAGAAGTACCGAAAGCGGGATAGGTAAACGCGGTATAGTACTACGTAGCCCGACCAGACGCCGGGCTATTTATACAGCGACTGGGCTGTGCCTGTAGCTGTACGTAGAAACTTTTCCGGGTAAGGACACAGCCCAGTACGCAGAAGCTGCCGTGCTTCGCACGGCGTCTGGTCGGGCCACGTAGAAAAAAAAAATCAACGAAATCTCAATAATTGATTACAATTACATAAAACACAAACGGGTTGTGTTATTACATGTCATGTAATTCAATACATATCTTAACTCTTAACGTGCCATGGTCGCCGAACGGCGACCTTAGTCCTGACGTGCCATGGTCGCCGATCGGCGACTAAGAACAGCGAGAAAAGCATTGATCATTAAAGTTCTTGTGGTACCGTAATGTGTTACACCAAGCAACTGCCAATGATATGTACTGGTAGCTGATTAGCATAGCCATCACTTCCACTAAAAATATGAGCATGCTTACATAGGAAAATTTTGAGTAAATACATGATTTTTCATCTAGATGTATTTTTTTCACATCGGGAAAATCCGCAGCGGGCGCACCCTCTGCGAGATGTGTATGGATCAAAAGTCTCATAGGTAAACCACGCGTGTGTATGCTATTGACTCTACGTGTATTGTCTATGCGCTTCCACTTACATTGTTCCGCTTGGACGCTGTCCTGCGGGAAGCTGCTTTGATTTTGTCCCTCAAAGAGGGTCAGCTTTCGTTCGTCGGTCAAGTCTTTCATCCTTTTGTTTTGGTGAACGTCACTAATCGTCCCCACGCTAGCATAGGAATTGCGCGTGGACAAAGGCCTGCCGATTTCAATAGAGTACGCCCGCCCGCGGTCCGCGTAGACAAAAGGAGGATTAGCAGGTTCTTCCTTCTCAGGTGGACAAAAGACACTATTCCAGGGCCCGGGACAATTACTTTAGTTTCAAATACAGGATCTGGGACTAAAGGACTCAGATTTGGGAATGAATTACTGAGGCAGAAAGAGAAATTGCTAAGACAAAATAAACTGCTAGTATCTTTGGAATCATACAATTCTAGAAGGCAATTTTGTTATCATTTGAAAGAGGAAATGTTGCTCTAAAACTTTCTCACAGAGTCAAGGGAGCATTCCATTGAAGAAAAAACAAGACTGACTCTTTTTTTCCATACTACACAAAAATTTCTATTAATTTTTTGATGTATCAAATATTTCTGCAATATTTCAGATTCAGATAGATATTGTGGCAAACTGACTGCATGACACCAAAGAGCAAACATTTCTTGATATATGTTGTGTAGAACTCAATTCAAAACAGTCAATAGTTTCAGAGATATGGCAGTTTTAAATGTCATTGTCAGTCCAGTTTCGAAACGTTCTGGCGTCAGGTAAAAACCTCTGGCACGTTAGGGGTTTTGGGCCTGGCACATTAAGAGTTAAACTTTTCATGCACATTGTCAAGAAATGCAATCTTCATGGCAAACCCATCTTTTTTTTTTTTTTTTTTTTTTTTTTTTTTTAGTTCTTCAAAGATTTGAAACACAAGTAGGCTAGAGAAGTACCAGGTACTATGTTATATCTAAACTTGCATTGGATCTAACCAATAGTTCATTTTTATTACCGGTACAACTTGTCATGTATTCGTAATTTCGAATGTGACTTAGTTGTAACATTTATTGTGGATGATTTTCTTCACAACTGACACATGCACTGAATAGGTTAGAAAATTGATCATTGGTATGGCTTAGGCCTACTTTTTTTTTGTACGAATAGGGTTAATTGGAATTATTTCACAGATACACACAAAATGTTGGGAATCAGATCATTTCAGTCTTCTAGACTGAATAATGTGACACCTGTAATAGTCTAATAACTAGTCCAACAATTTCTGAGGCTATCTTACACATTTTCTTATTCATCATGCAATGCAACCATGCATGATGCAATATGTCTTGTTCACCTACAAGGAGAAAAGATACAACAAATAATCTGTTCAAGTCAATTATTTCCACATAGGCCAACAACATTCACTCAGTTTTATCTAGAATCCTGATTAGGTTGTTATCATCAGAACACATTTTTTTCTCAGTGGTAAATTGATGCTTAACAATTAGGCCTACACAGGTATAAATATCTTGTTCTGATATTTCAGTGAATAAAAATCTAACACATTTCTTATGTAGGGCTCGGGTTCGCTTAGCTCTCTAGCACTCGTCACAATTAAAGCAAACTAGGGCAGCACACATGTGTTACTTAGAAGGAGTCCCCTGGCTAACTAACTTGTAGCCAGTTTATTCTACACATAATTTGGCATGGGTTTACATGTAAATGTGGGTTGTAACAAATATTCATACACAAAATCAACATAACAAAACATGCAAATAAGGAAAAAAAAAAGGTTAAAACTAAATATTCATAATACCGGTATGTAAATGGTGTGTAGGCGTGGGTGATTATTTAAAGGCATGATTTCAGTATTACAGGGAACAATGGGTGAGAAGTGAAAGAGTGGAAAATGTCATGTGATACATGTATGTGGTGTGTCTGTGATAGGTGGGATGCGTGGTTGAATGTGGATGTGAATACTACTGTATAGGTGGTTTGACGTATTTATGTGTAGAGGGGTGGTACCTGTTATAACAGAAGGGGGATACACTTATAATAAATGGTTCAAAGTAAATCCCTACACTTACGTTACTACGGTATACTACCATGCATACATATACAAATTTCATGTGTACATATAAATTGCATGTGTACATGGGACCTACATTAGAAGTTGTGTGTACCAGGGTACACTGACCTTACATTTTCTTTCATCTTTGCATGTATATTTGCATTTGGTGTTGCATCATGAGCACAGGTTCTAATTGCAAATGTGCTACATGTATTTAGAAACTGCTCTCACAGTAATGTGATGTGATATACAATGTGTAGAGATAACAAATCTGGGCTGACGACTTGCATGTATGCCTATATCTTTTGAATACGAAATGTCATAATAGAAATAGTTGTATAGCAAAGATTGCCAATTTACACAGGTAAGGTAGTCATTTGCCAAAAAAAAAAACAAACTGCTCAGCATTCTGCCATTAGTCAATTTTGGCATCTGCACATTTTACTCCTATCATATTGAACAATTATGATAACAATAATATAACATGTAAATTAAAAAAAAAAACCTAACAAATGCAACCACTTTCAAGTAACTTGCACATTTGCAGGGAAAAAAAAAATAAGTGAAAGTCCAAGAATCAATGTCACATGGTTTAATGACTTCAAGTACAAAGAACACTATACTATTTCAGTGTGGAGACCTTCTACATATTGCATTGTCAAAACACATTCAGTTTAGGGTTTTAGCATACACAATTATATCAGTAGAACTTTATGTAGGAACCTACCAAAATGTATATTACAATGTATTTTTATATCTATGTGAATGAAAACTGAACATCTCATTTGAAGTACTTCCAACACATTTGTTTATCAAAATTCATACCTTTTTTGGCTATAGAATATAGATGCAATGAATATTACAAGGGCACAAACTCCATTTACCACAAAAATATTGTCCTCATAATAATGTGATTTGATAGAGTTATCACAAAATTATGTGCTGAAAAAGTGTCTTCCAAAATGCTGATGGACAATGCTATTGTGTAGGACCTGCTGTGCCACTTGAATGTAACACATGGCATGATATCAGTGATCACATAAATGATGATGAGGATAATAATCATTATGAAGATGATGATAGTAATAAAAACATTAGCAACAACAACAAAAATAGTAATAATAATAATAATAATAATAACAATTAGAGCAATAATGAAATGTGTGAAAGGCCCTTTCAGTGATGTACACTGCTGTGCATGACAGCCCTGTTTAAGTTCACTTTATAACACTGATGCAATATTTTATCGTAACGGAGTAATTGTAGCTTTTCACCACTTAAACACCTGGGAAACAAAGGGGGGAAAAAGACCAAATGAAAAAAAAAACAGGACAAAACACTTTGCGCCTGGATATTGCAGCCCTTTCAGTTTCCAGTAACAGTTTAAGCACATGCAGTTTAGGAGTTTACAGGATTTATATTCCCTACTTGCCACATGGGGCAAGAACAAATTTTCTAGGCAATCAATTCACTGTTTCATTCTGATTCACACATTTGAGTACTAACACGTTTGTTGTTACCTCACAGAAAAGACAGAAATAGAGAGTTCAGAGATATAAATGTAGTGTCATATCAGTTATCATTGCCATCACATGAATGTAGTCTATGATTGGAATTGACGTTATTCATGTTCAATGTGCATTTATCAGAATCCCCAACAATCCTGGTACAAAGGTGCAGCTTTTTCATTACTAACATGTCTTTTGCTATTATACACAATGATGGCATAAATTGACAGTAGGCCTACAGGAAGAGCTGGTGTCAGAGCTTTTATCATTGCCATCACTTGGATGCACTCAACATAATTATGATATCGACGTCATCAAAGTTCAGTTTTCAAACATTTGCCAGCCACAAAGAAGAACACGAGAGGGATGTCACTGGCTTCATGGAGCTAAGTAGCTGGGAGGGCTGGTTCTGATCGATGAGAGGGGATGTCACTGGATTCACTGAGCTTGGTGGCAGAGAGGGCTGGTCTCCACTGGCGAGATGGATGTCACAGGTCTCACCGAGGTGCGTAGCCTAGAAGAGGCAGTCTTATTTGGCGAGAGGGGGTGTGACTGGCTTCAACAACCTGGATATCTGGGATGGCACTTGGATGTGATGCTAGCTGTTCCACTCCAATAGAGGCCAACAAGCACATTCTATTGCTCTCTCATCTAATGACTTGATGTTGGTAGTAACTACTACACATTTGCAATGAAAAATTATTTTACTACACCTTGAAATTTGCACTCATATAGACTCAATTAACTATTCAGTATTACACACATATTCTCTTTAAAGACTATCATTCAAGCAATGACAAGTTTAGTACTGATGAAAGTAATTATGTTAGATGCTGAAAGTCCAATGAAAATAGCCCACTTTATTTATGATATTTACATAAAAATTCCCAAATATGCATGCCAAAAGGACATCTTCATCATCTAACCTGTTATCTTCTAACATCTGCCCAGGCTCTGATAAAATCAATACATGTATTTGTAAGCACTCTCACCAGGTTTTGATCCACTTCAACTTGACCCAAGTCCTTTCCTCGGAGTAGCATTTTCCTCCAAAACTAATTGGAGAAGGCAACGGCATTTACGAAGATGTCCTTTTTCCATTTCACAGGGGCATCTGGACTGGAGTTCATCTGTATATCAGACACAATGAAAGGCATTAACACTGACTTACAATTAGGATAGTCCCATTAGTTCTTCACCAATCTGTAAATTTAGTCTCAGAACTTGCTATCCCATTTATATCAGTGTAGAGTCTACCAGGTAGCTATATCTTGTAGTGCTCACATATTTGCAACAGAGAAAACTCCATGAAATATGTTAGAAATAGACTGTCTACTGTAGAAGTTAAATAGCAAATAGGAAAATAAGACCTACAGACCCTAGCCAAATTTTGGACGAGTTGACACTGCACATGACGTCGGGATGACCTCAGCCTCTCATTGTGCATCTACAAAGTAGGCCCTATGTATACAACCTCATATAGGGCCTATGTCTTTAAATCCAGCCACATGCATGGGATTTGGGGGTCTGTAATTCCACATACAATCATATAGGAGGCCTATATGTGGCTGCAATGTACAAACTATATAACTTGTAACCCTAAAAGTAATGATCAAGACAACCATAATCTTATTAACCACTACCACAGCTATGGGTTCAAAAAAAAATGTTATCAATTATTACACCAAGAATAATAACAGCATCGTTTGAGAACACAGAGTTAAATCGAACAATTTATTGATGTTTTGTTTACTAAATATCAACATTAATTTTCATTTGCAGGTTCAAAACAGTTGTTGGATCTAGGTGTATTAAAACAAAATGTACCAGGTAATTAAAGACAGTTTGTACAAACCTTTTGTACCAGTGCAAGGGCTGGTTTCAATGGGCAAGAGGGGATGTCACTGGCTTCATCAAGCTGGGTAGCTGGGAGGGCTGGTGTCGACTGATGAGAGGGGACATCACTGGCTTCACCAAGCTGGGTATAGCTGGTCGAAACTGACGAGAGGGAATGTCACTGGCTTCATCAAGCTGGTTAGCTAGGAGGGCTGGTTTCAACTGATGAAAGGGGATGTCACTGGCTTCACCGAGCTGGGTAGCTGGTCGAAACTGACGAGAGGGAATTTCACTGGCTTTTGACATCAAGCTCGGTAGCTGGGAGGGCTGGTCTCAACTGACGAGAGGGGATGTCACGGGCTTCACTGAGCTGCCTAGTCAGGATGGTCCTTGAATGTGATGCTGGCTGTTGCCCTACAAAAGATACCCACATTTGCCACAATAATATCTGACAGACCTTTCTCAACAACTAGCACCTACTGTGTTACAAAGCATACACCATTAACCACTACACTACACTGTAAAAAATGCGACATGCGACATGTTTATGAACTAAACACAGTGTTGAAAATCTAAACACTTTGTTTCACATCTAAACACCCGGTGTGTATAGCACGTGTAAAGTATTGAGAGTTAAAGTGTTTAGCTTGGAGTGTTTAGTTGGAGTGTTTATTCTGGTCACGCTATGTTAATCTCAAGATGTTCACATATATATGGAAAAGTGTTGGAAATGGTGTGTAAATTGTAATTTCTAGTTCCCTTTTATCAGATTAAGACGAGATTAAGATACATTATGAAATAATTCACGTTTTAGGCCTTTCATGGAAACGCCTAATCTATAAGGAAAAAAGATAACCTAAAAATATGTAATACAATTGTAACCCTTACAAAAAAAAATTGTATGGTACATGTATGGTATGGCTCTATGGTGTATGGTAAATCTATGGTACAACTCTATGGTAGATGATTGCTCTATGGTATACCATATAGTGTAAATATATGGTGGGAATATTGCATATATGGTACATCTGTATGGTAGATGCTTGTTCTATGGTATACCATATGGTGTAGATACATGGTGAGTAGACTGCATATGGTACATCTCTATGGTAGATGCATGTTCTATGGTATACCACATGGTGCAAATTTATGGTGAATAAAGTGCATATGGTACATCTGTATGGTAGATGCTTGTTCTATGTTATACCATATGGTGTAGATACAAGGTGAGTAGACTGCATATGGTACATCTCTATGGTAGATGCATGTTCTATGGTATACCACATGGTGCAAATTTATGGTGAATAAAGTGCATATGGTACATCTGTATGGTAGATATGCGTTCTATGGTACACCATATGGTGTAGATACAAGGTGAGTAGACTGCATATGGTACATCTCTATGGTAGATGCATGTTCTATGGTATACCACATGGTGCAAATTTATGGTGAATAAAGTGCATATGGTACATCTGTATGGTAGATATGCGTTCTATGGTACACCATATGGTGTAGATACAAGGTGAGTAGACTGCATATGGTACATCTGTATGGTAGATATGCGTTCTATGGTACACCATATGGTGTAGATACAAGGTGAGTAGACTGCATATGGTACATCTCTATGGTAGATGCATGTTCTATGGTATACCACATGGTGCAAATTTATGGTGAATAAAGTGTATATGGTACATCTGTATGGTAGATATGCGTTCTATGGTACACCATATGGTGTAGATACAAGGTGAGTAGACTGCATATGGTACATCTCTATGGTAGATGCATGTTCTATGGTATACCACATGGTGCAAATTTACGATGAATAAAGTGCATATGGTACATCTGTATGGTAGATATGCGTTCTATGGTATACCAAATGGTGTAAATATATGGCGAGCAGATTTATGGATATGGTATATCTCTATGGTAGATGCGTGTCTTATGGTATACTACATGGTGTAAATATATGGTGAGTAGAATGAATATCGTAGATGCTTGTTCTATGGTATACCACATGGTGTAAATTTATAGTGTATCATAGAATGCATATATATATGGTATATTTGTATGGTAGATGCTTGTTCTATGGTATACCACATTGTGTAAATGATGGCGAGTAGAATTATAGAATGAATATGGTACATCTGTATGGTAGATGCCTGTTCTATGGTATACCACATAGTGTTAATCATGGTGAGTAGAATAAATATGGTACATTTGTATGACAGGTGCTTGTTCTATGGTATATCACATATGGTGTATATATTATGGTGAGTAGATCGCGTATGGTACATCTGTATGGTAGATGCTTGTTCTACAATATACCGTATGGTGTAGAATATGGTGAATATGGTACATACAGACATTTCTGTTATATATGCAGCTCATATATTAAAATATTTTTTTATTGTGTTACATTTTTTTCATGACTCGGTTTTTGTTTTCATACAGGTAATTAACCATGTGAACAAAATATGGCTGTTAAGTATAGTGTTGGTTCTATGATGGTAATAGATGCATTGTAGTTATATGGTAGATATTAGGTGCTAACATGGAACATTGTATGGTGACTGTGGTAGATATCTGTGGCAGATTAATGCGTCATTTGTGTTAGCTGTTTTGGTTTATGGTAGATATATGGTAATTATATGAACGAAGTATGATTTATGTATGGTGTTTATGGTGTATGCATGGTGGTTCTATAACTTCTATGGTGGGTAAATGGTGCAACCATACCACCATATGCCTACCATATAACCATCATACACCATATATAAGCACCATACATATATCATACTAGTATCATACATCTACCAAATACTACCATACTTCTACCATATAATCACCATACATAAAACTACCCCAGAAGCACCATACAGCTACCATCATGACCGCCATGATACCTACACCATATAACCACCACTCATCTACCACAGAAGTACCATATATCTACCATTTATACACCATATAACCACCATACATACACCATATAGCGACCATACATACCCCATATTACCACCATACATGTTCTATATGACGACCATTCACCATCCCTGATACTGTTTAGGTTTAGTGATAGCAGACACTCGTCGCAAAAAAACAAACAACGTCTTTTATTGGTCGTAAACAGGTCAACTGGTCATACGTCGTGTTACGACATATACAACATCTTTATGACGACTTTCAACGGCGAATGAATTGCACAACTAGAATAGTATGCTGTGACATTTACGTCAGTTATTGACCAATAAATTACCAGTGTTTTTCTCCTGCTTTCATGTCGGGATTAAGACGCCAGTTTTACGTCGCTTTTTGACCAGAGCTAGTGCATTCCCGCAACCAGATAAAGACGTCAATTTCACGTCATTTATTAACCTAATCTAGACGTGTTGTATAAAAGGGTTAAAGTTTACTGTATATGTACATATTTCACTCTAAATCTTTTACCAAACCTTAGTAAATCTAAAATACTTGTCAAAATGGAGAATTGTTACATGACATAGCCAGAGCTCGACACTACCGGTGGCCCGGTGGCCCGGGGCCACCAAAAACGCGCGTCGGGCCACCAACATTTCAGAAATGAAGATTTTGGTGGCCCAATCGGGCCACCAAAATGTCGGATAATTGCCTTTACTTTTGTAGATGGACAGCGGTAACAATCGGCTCCGTAAGATGCTAAAATGAATGTCAGATGTTTGCTTTTTATTTTGGAAATGAATAATGGTAATATTCGGCTCCGTATGATACTAAAATAAGTGTCGGATGTTTGATTTTGCGTTCGGAAATGAATAAGGATAACATTCGGCTCCAGAAGATGATGAAATAAATGTGGAATGTTAGCTTTGACGTTCGGAAATGAATACTAATAACATTCAACTCCGTACGATGAGAAAATAAATGCCGGATGTTTGCTTTTTATTTTGGAAATGAATAACGGTAATATTCGGCTCCGTATGATACTAAAAGAAGTGTCGGATGTTTGGTTTTGCGTTCGGAATTGAATAAGGATAATATTCGGCTCCAGAAGATGCTGAAAAATGTGGAATGTTAGCTTTGACGTTCGGAAATGAATACTAATAATATTCAACTCCGTACGATGAGAAAATAAATGCCGGATGTTTGCTTTTACGCTGGAAAGTAAATAACAACAACATTCAGCTCCAGAAGATGCTAAAGCAAGTGTCGAATGATCCCTTTGACGTTCGGAAATGAATAAACATGATATTCAACTCCATATAGATAGTAAAATAAATACCGGATGTTCACGTTCAGGTGAATAAGAATGTCTCATGTTTGCTTTTATGTTCGAATGTATATAGCAACAACATTCAGCTCCGGATGATGCTAAAATAGATGTCGGATATTAATTTTGCTCTGACGTTCGGAAATGAACAACAATAATATTCAACTCCATAGATCACTGTAGATAGTAAAATAAATACCGGATGTTCACGTTCAGGTTTGAAATAAATAGCAATAACAGATCAGCTGCGGAAGATGCTAAAATAAATGTCGAATGATCCCTTGCCCTTTGACGTTCGGAAATGAATAACAATGATATTCAACCCCGAATGATGATTAAATAAATGTCGGATGTTTGCTTTTACTTTCGAAAGTAAATAGCAATAACATTCGGCTAAGGAAGATGCTAAAATAAATGTCAGATGATTGCTCTTGTATACGTTCGGAAGTGAATAGCAGTAATATTCTGCTCCATACGATGCTAAGATGAATGTCGGATATTTGCTATTACATTTCGAAATGAATAACAGTAACTTTCAGCTGCGTTTGATGGTAAAATATTTAAAGGACATAAGGATTGAGAGAATGCAGCAATATTAGTAGAACACATCAGTGAAAGTTTGAGGAAAATTGGACAATCTGTTCAAAAGTTACGAATATTTTAAGTATCTGCGCAGTCACTGCTGGAAGAGAAGACTACTACAGTGTATGATGTCACATGCGTACAACTATATAAGGAAAATAAAAAGAGAATTTCACAAAACTTTACTTTATTAATAAAGTGCACATTTCTTCGACTTGCTGCTGACGTATGTTAAGGGTAAACTATTCCCCCTGCCTTCTGAAAGAGAGAAGTGGAGTGTTCTTTTGTTATGCAAAAAAATTGAATATGTTGAATTTTCTTTATTCTTTCTTTATATCGTTGTACTCATGTGACATCACAAGCCATGGTATACTCTTTTCATCCAGCCGTGACTGAGCAGAAACTTCAAAAATTCATAACTTTTTAACGGATTGTCCGATTTTGCTCAAACTCTCACTGATGTGTTCTACTAATATTGCTGCGTTCACTCAACCCACATGTCTATGAAGGTGAACTTGTCCTTTAAAGTCTGATGTCTGCCTTGACGTTCAAAAATGAAAAACAGTAAAATTCGGCTCCGTACAATGCTAAATTGTCAGGTAATTCATTTCACTTTCGGAAGTGGACAGCAATAACATTCGACTCCGTACGATAATAAAACAAATGTTGGATGTTTGCTTTTTTAATTTTAAAATGAATAACGGTAATATTCTGCTCCGTACGATGCTAAAATGAATAACAGATTATTGCTTTTACATTTGGAAATGATTAACGGTATCAATCGGCTCAGTTAGATGCTACAATAAATCGGGGATGTTTGCTTTCACGTTCAGAAATGAATAAGGATAACATTCAGCTCCGTAACATGCGAAAATGAATGTCAGTTCTTTGCTTTTACATTTGAAAAAAAAAACAATAGTAACATTCGGCTCCGTATGGTGTTAAAATACTAGTAAATGTTGGATAATTGCTTTTACAATCAGAAATGAATAACGGTAACTTCCAGCTCTTTATAATGCCAAAACAGATGTCGGATGTTCACAAATGTCTGCAAATGCTCCCACTCTATCGTTTCAAACGTAAGTTTTGACCACCTAAATAGGCATCAACTTTTATAATAATCTATAAGCCTATTTGCTAAATCTTAGAACTCAGAATAACGGTAAGATGATTGAATTTTCTCTTCATTTATTTTAGACATGGGTACATGTATCACTTGAGTAATACTTAATATTTCATTTTCTATGTTCAGTAGGACCGATTTAGTATTTATGTTTTTCTTGATTTTTTTTTCGGGCCACCAGATTTTACTTTCGGGCCACCAAAAAATAAAAATTAATGATTTTGGTGGCCCGATCGGGCCACCAAAAATAAAAGTTAGTGTCGAGCCCTGCCATAGCCATATACCAATTATAGTCCCCTTCGCTCTGCCATCCCCTGGCCGTGCGCGCCAAAATTAAAAAGCACAGCTCGTACGTTAACCGCCAGCGCGCGGTATGCGCAGCGCAGTGCCATTGTTCGAATTGTAACCGTTAGATGTCCCCAACGCAAGCGATCTAAGGACACGTCTCGAAAGATCGGAGATTGAATGCCAAATTTGGAGACTGGAAGTGGAAAGGTGAACTGCATAAAAGCATCTGTTCGCTGAAGAGGCCGGTTTCATCAAAGAACTAACAATTCCACGTCAAATTCGGTAAGAATTTATTTGATGCCTGTTCTCCATCCACTCGCACTCGGCAAATATTCTTTTTACTCCCACAGTCCCATATATGATTTTCTGTGTTGGTGCTTAACTGCGACCAGCAGCCCCATGCATACACTATGCGTATGGGCTGCTGGTCGCAGTTAGTGCTTAAATTGGTAACCAACATAGATGTGGGGGCAGTTTCTGTCAAAATGAAATCACATTCTGCAGTAATTTACAGTGCAACTGCAAGTTTATAAGCCCGCTTACGCAGAAATAATCGACTTAAGTGATCAAGATCGGTGTGTTGAATATGCAGGCTATACATGTAGATGCGGAATAGTTGTGCGCTAAGGGGCACGCAACTCATCACCCGCGCGTGCAGCTCCCATAGACAAAGCACGTATACTCTAACCAGTTGTCGATTTCTCACAAGGTTTTATTGCGTGAACTGTTCGAAATGGTCAAGACAGACATTTTACTGTAAAATACGAAATTTGAGCTTCATTTGCAGATTTTTTGTGTGTGTCATCCGCTCGGTGAGAATGTGTACGGTGATTTGTGGGATGAATTGTGATTCTGGTGCAAGGATTAGGTGCGAAAGACCTCGATTATTCGATTACGAAAATAGCGTCCGGTAATACAATGCGATTTTGCACCGCGCAAAAAACCACTATTTTTAGAGGGGTATGTTTGAAGCATATTTTCTAAAAACTGGAACGAAGAAATGACGTAAGTTGGCTGAATTCGTAATTTCCATGAGTCTGTGAATAAGTGGTGTTGTTTTTAGCCGAAATTTCATTCTATGAGTACGGAATTCAAAGCCACAAAACCGATGTAGCTCGTTAGCTGGTTAGAAGAAAATGCAACCTTAGATCAAAGGAAACAATATTCTAACTGGAATCGGCTCAGGACTGTGCTTGACAGGATTGTGCTTGTTAGGACTTGCAAGATTCTTCCTAAATTTTGCCGTAATAATCAAGATCTACTGTGGCATTACAAAATACAAAGACGGAACTTGCAACTACATTGTACATAAGTCATAACATGTGTAACTTAAACAGAAATCCAAGTTCAACATAATTAAGGCTTCACCGAAGGTTTATAGTACTGGCAGGATATTATTCATTGTCACAATTAATCTATTGTTGTTGACACTGTCAATGACAATGTTACAATTCTTACAGACAAGGACAAGGTCAGAGCCCATGGCCCATATGGAACACGAAGCAGTCTAACCCATGCATATTAGTGTGTTACAGCCTGTGAGTATGAGGCTGTGTGTACTCAAGAAGATTGCATGTTCATATATCAGTTGTCAGTGATAATGATAAATGAGTGACATTGCGATTGCGAAATAAATAATATATCATGTTATCCTGCTACATGTATTTGTCTAAATGAAGCCTTTATAGTGTTCATTGTTAAAATCTATTTTAAAAATGAATTCTCTTTAACTTTGTTGTCATGCAAGTATGTGGTGATGTTTCGTGGATAAAAAGGAGGAACTGGAAACATAACACCCTAGAAATGTCGAATGCAAATTTAATACTAATTAAACATAATGCTACTACTATTTATGTGCAGAATACTGTCAAATTTGCATTTGGATTTTGGAGGAGGCCTATTGTCACATTGCCGATTCAAAATGTTTTCGTTAATATTGGTTCTCTATAAGAATTCTTGCAATCTGCATTGATTTATATAATGAAACTTTAGATAAGTACAATTCAACAATTTTGGATTGAACAATGTTAGACACTGCCTTCCAATGTTGATTGAGGCTTTTAAGAAATTTATAGAGAACACGCAACTTTATAAAAATACAGCACATGAAACAAATTTACTTTTGCTGATGTGGCAATTTAAATGCAGGAAGTGGCTTTTTTTTCAAAACTCATACTTTCCAGTGAAGTAATGAAATCGTTTTTGTCAATTTGTTTGTTTTAATTTCATATTTAAAGGTATGGCTGCTAGCAGTGAGCATGAAAAGTGCTTGTAGGAATGGAGGGCGACTGGAGGAGCCATGACATGAACTACACTTGTCGGCAACAAATGGGAGCTTCGTACGTGTACGTAGGGCAGAACTGATGCGAGACACATGTACCAGCCTGCCCTACCACTCATGTTGAGAAAGGCACATGTATGATGATGACCAATGCTCCCTCTGAGCCCCTGACCCTGAGTCCTGGAGGCTGGACATCATGACTTGTTTGGGTTTTGTACATCACAGGTATGATACCACACGAGCACCCATAATTCATCACCATCAATTACAATTCCGGGGGCGGGGGGCAACTGCCATTGCAACGTGGACACCATGCTCGTTCATGAACTTTCAAAATGGACCCTAAATGAGTACCGGTAATGACCCTTCGATTTTTTCCACCGTATGAAGTATTCGTATTCAGATTTTCATGAGTTGTAAAATATATTCCCTGAACACATATCGAGCTATTGAAAAGCGAACCCTTTTTTCAAAATTTCTGTGATTTTGATACCCTTTCTACTGTTCGCGCATGCATTGCCTGACCGTGAAAAAAAAACCTTTTGCATGTTTTGTTGAATGAGCATGGTGTCCACCTTTCAGTGGCAGTTGCCCCCCCCCCCCCCCCCCCGAGAGGGACAATTTTACATGTTTAAAAAAAAAAAAAATCTATTGACAACATATACAGTAATGACCGTGGTAGTACGTAATATAAGCATAAAATCGACATGCAAAATTTGCATTTGATTTGACCCTCAAGAGGCAAATAAGTGCACTTATGACTCTGTATTTTGCAATATGCTAGGATTCACATCATTTTCAGTGAAAGAGCATTTGAGTTCAATTAATATTCAACAAAAATATGTGCAGAATAGATTAATTCATTTTTTTTTTTGGTCATACATGATGTACAATGTATTCATATGATGGAAATGTGTTATGTGAAGCTTGCTTTCAACTTGCTTGATTTTCACCACTTTTATACTCCAAAAAGTGTGCCTATAATTTGATTTAAAGAGACTGTAGATATGAATTTTAGACTGATATTTGTAATAGAAAATGTATTGTTTTCTGTAACTTGCTTTTTATTGCTTAATGAATACATGGATCTTTGAATCGTTAGTTTTTTTTTATTGAATAGAAAGGGAAAAATATAAGCCTCTAAAGCTTAATTCATCTTCCAATATTTCTTGGAAAGTGATCCATAGCCCATGAATCACTCTCCATTGCTCACAAGAAATATTGGTAGATGAATGGCACTTGTGTACTGTCTTGTGTGGTCTCAGTCACAATTTGGATCACCTTTTTCACTTTTATCTCTGGCACAGAAAATCATGAAATAGCCACCAGGAGGTGTCAAAAGGCAACAGATTAGGTGTGGATTCCATGTTGGAGGCAACCATCAGCAATAGAAGAATCAGGTGATTATCACATTACTGATTCTAAAGCACAAAGATAGTTTTGGTAAATCTGAAAAGTTTTCACAAATTTCCTCTCCTTGCAAAGTCAGATCATTATGAAGAGTATTTAAGCCAATGAAAACATATACTTTTGTGTGAAGATTGTAGTAACTAGAGAGTACCAAGTCATCCATTTGGATGATCAGTTTGTCCTACCTTGATAGGATCAAATTCATTAACTGCATAATGGCATTTGAGGAATATTAAGAAAAAAAAATCCACCTTACTTTGAGAATTTTCCGTGCCTGATTTGAGCAATCAGTTTTTGCCTTTGCTCCACAACACTTGCCCGACTTTGACTTGCCCAGGGCAAGCGGGCACATGCTTACCTAGCACCTTGCCCTAGAAAATTAGCAATGATGGGTAAGAAGAGTAATGAATATGTTAACTTAGATGAGCATTAATTTTGTGACTCATGTTAAATTGACCCAAAACTCTTGTGTTGATACTCAGTATATGGCTAAGATGTAATTTATAGTAGCAAAAAGAAGTTCCACCAGTATTTCAAATCTTCATTTCACATCCCCTTCTTTTCCCAGCACTCTAAGTCCAGCAACCAGCTGTGGCATCCCCAACATGACTGGTCATTTCAGGATCCAGAGCAAGCCCCGTAACAAAATTCGCAAGTAACAAGCTAGCTTTACTCAGCACCCTGTACTAGCTGTATCTTGTCTCCAAGGAAGCATCCAATGGAAATTACTACGTCAGTGTGGAATAAACAATTTTGCAAAAAGGCTGGAACAAAAGTCAACACCCACAACCTATTGTAGTTAGCACGTCTACTTGTGTGTGGTTTCCCAATAGGGAGTTTAAGATTTCAGTGAACATGCACTAGTGGACGGAGTCGAGATCATGTCTGCCTGCAACGAAAGGGCTACTGCGCATGTGCCTCACTCTCAACAGTACGTCGATGTGTTCACTCCTTACCCGCCAATTTCACGTCATCTCAGACGGGTGAACGTCGTCCACTGCACCATGTAAACGTAGCCTTAAATGACGCCATCGGTTCATGTCGACTACAACGTATGTCAAGGTGCAATCTTAACTCCCTAATATACAGTCAGTGAAATGCGGACTTCTACGCCTGTCATATGGCTCTCACACGCCACATCGCAGCAGGTATACAACCAACACAGAGCAGTTGAGACCACTTCTGTGCTCTTGCTTGCAGCAGCTCAGCCGCTGCCCCGGCGAATTGCCAATGTTACAGTGTGAAAATTCGGACATCTACAGATTGTCAATCGTATGATAAGCTTTTTATGAGAGGCTTTCAAAATGTTTGATACACGTGGATATTTTATCAAGCCAAAAATTGGAAGTTTGTATCAGAGCTTTGGAAGGTGAAACAGTAACAGAGTATATCAGCAATAACATGAATTCTATGCTCAGTCTTGTGGAGAACCACCATTTCATGTTCTGAAATTGTGGGTAATCACCCCCCTCCAGTGACATTGGGGGCAAGGGGGTATACAGTTTTTAAAATTATATTTTATTATTGTCTAAAGTAAGCATGGCTAGATTTTCCCTTTTCATTTTTAAAAAGCAGAAAATTCTGTAAAAACAAAAAACAAAGGAAAATAGGAAATGTGCAAAATTTGTACGAATTTGTGTCATGGATATCAATTACATCATTTGGAAGATTTTTTTTTTCTACAGAAAACCTGAAGGAGTTCTATTTTTCATTGATTTTAGATGAAATTCCAACTTTCCCTAAAATTCATAAGAAATTTGCATATTGAAATCCAAATGTTGAAAATACTGGTCTTTTTTTTTTTTTGAGGGGGGTGGTTAAATTATTCTACTCTGTATGTGTAAATTTTCAGGTCTTTCAGTTGATTCTAGTAAGCAATATACTAGTTAGACCTTCAATACATGTGCTTGGAAACTGCTATGTTAACAGCAAAGTGTATTTTTAAAAATGTTTTCCTTTTTTCAAGATATAGAATGTATGTGTTTTTCTTGTGTTCATGATTGAATTATGTAAATACGTTTCTAATCAACTTGTGTGTATTTAATTTTTTGATGCAGTATTGTAGTCTTTGTCTTGTGTTAGTGATTGAGTGTTAGTTTATGAGGTGGTTTTGACAGGTGTAGTTGTAAGACAAGTATGCTCATTACACTGAGTACTGTAAATTATACATTAATATACTGTAACCATAGAACAATCTGTCTTTTTGATGCATTAATGCTGTCCCACTCATTTTACATGATAAATAGAATTTAAAATAAAACAATTATTGACACCGTAATGATATCACACAGACATCTTTGTGAACATTTATACATTTTAAAATGTTTTCAGAGTATTACGACTTATTCTGACCAGTAACACATCTTAATGAAGTCTTTTCATGACCAGTAACATGTCCAAAATATGCCGTAAAGGCGTCTTGTCATGACTTGTAACAGGTCTTAAATACATCTTAATGACGTCTTTTCATGCCCATTTAAATGTGTGAATTATGTTTTAAACATGTCATACAATGTATTATGGTCAGTAACTGGTCTTAAAGACACCTTGTCATGACCAGTGACAGCTAAGAATTACGTCTTTAAGACGTCATATTATGGTCAGTTACTGGTCTTAATAACATCTCAAATACGTCATTTCATGACCAGTAAGACGTCGTAATGACGTAAAAATATGACGTCATCACGACGTCTCGCGTTGGTGCAAGTTTGCGCCGTTATATGACGTCTTTACGACAACTTACTGGTCAGGAAAATACGTCTTTAAGACGTTTTTAAGATGTGTTTCTGCTATTAGGGATATAACCACCATACACCATATAACCACCATACATCTACCACAAAATCACCATGCTTTTACCACACAGTGCTTCTATGGTAGATGTATGATGGCGGATATATGGTGGTTATATGGTAGATGTACTGTTATATGGTGCTTTTCGGGATATGGTGGTTATATGGTACATGTATGATACCGCTATGGTAGATTTATGGTGGGTATATGGTGCTTCTGAGGTAAATGTATGGTGGCTATATGATAGATATATGGTGGTTATATGGTAGATGTATGGCTGTTATATGGTGCTTTTTGGTATATGTATGGTGGTTATATGGTACATGTATGATACTGCTATGGTAGATTTATGGTGGGTGTATGGTGCTTCTTGGTATATGTATGGTGGTTATATGGTACATGTATGATACCGCTATGGTATATATATGGTTCTCCTATGGTAGATGTATGATGTTTTTGTGGTAGATTTATGGTGGGTATATGGTGCTTCTGTGGTAGCTATATGGTAGATATATGGTGCTTTGCTGTATGGTGTATGGTGGTTGTATGGTAAATATGTGGTGCTTCTGTGGTAGCTGTATGGTGGTTATATGGTGCTTTGCTGGATGGTGTATGGTGGTTGTATGGTAAATATGTGGTGCTTCTATGGTTGCTGTATGGTGGTTATATGGTAGGTATCTGGTGGTTATATGGTAGGTATCTGGTGCTTCGGTGGTAGGTGTATGGTGGTTATGATGGTAGGTACATGGTGCTACTGTGGTAGTTATATGGTAGGTATATGGTGCTTTGCTGGATGGTGTATGGTGGTTGTATGGTAACTATATGGTGCTTCTGTGGTAGCTGTATGGTGGTTATATGGTAGGTATATGGTGCTTTGCTGGATGGTGTATGGTGGTTGTATGGTAAATATGTGGTGCTTCTATGGTTGCTGTATGGTGGTTATATGGTAGGTATCTGGTGCTTTGGTGGTAGGTGTATGGTGGTTATATGGTAGGTACATGGTGCTACTGTGGTAGTTATATGGTAGGTATATGGTGCTTTGCTGGATGGTGTATGGTGGTTGTATGGTAACTATATGGTGCTTCTGAGGTAGCTGTATGGTGGTTATATGGTAGGTATATGGTGCTTTGCTGGTTGGTGTATGGTGGTTGTATGGTACTTATATGGTGCTTCTGTGGTAGCTATATGGTGATATATGGTGCTTTGGTGGTGGTGTATGGTGGTAATATGGTAGATGTGTGGTAGTTATATGGTAGGTATATGCTGCTTGCTGGATCTGTATGGTGTTTATATGGTAAATTTATGGTGGTTCTGTGGTAGATGTATGGTTAACAATATATGGTAAGTGTATGGTGGTTATATGGTAACTGTATGGTATTTTTTTATGGTAGATGTATGGTAGCATAAATTTGCATAAATTTGTCCCAAAAATGTAAATGAGATGTATGGTATTTGTATGGTATATGTATGGTATATGGATGGTACATGTGTTATGGTATGTGTATGGTATATGTATGGTACATGTGTATGGTGTATGTATGGTATATGGTACTTGTGCTATGGTATTTGTGATGTATTCATATGGTATAAGTCTATGATACCATACAATACCATTGTATGGTATGGTACCATACATTGTATGGTATTTTTATGGTATACCATAGCAATTTTTTTTGTAAGGGAACAAATTTATATTTTGGTTTCGCATGTACAATCCTATATTTTAACTGCTAGAAAAAAAATGGGAGTTGTCTTTGTAAATGATTTCGTTCATGGTCTAGGGCATTAACCCAATTGTTTGTAAGTTAGGCCTAAACACTTCTACTGTCAGGGTAAACAGACGCGTTTACTTTCAGAACGCCTCATAAACACGTTCTACACACCGCACATGTTTAACATAAACACTGTGATCCACGTACAATGTACTTTACAAGTCAGCACACTCCTGAGCACTGTAGAACGCATCACAAACACTTCGCGTACTATACACAGTACATGTTTATATCGCGCACGTACATCCTCAACACGTAATGGCCGGTATGCGCGCTACACACAGTGCGCTGCACGTGCCCGTACCCTCGTACCCTGTTTGAGAACGGCCAGGTACTGCTCAGTGCATTTTGGCGGGAAAAGCGCATACTTTACACACCGTCCGATTGGCTGGGATCGAGCGCTATACTTAGTGCTTGTAATGGACTGTGTATGTCGACTGCGCATGTGCAGGGAATATATCGTTTGCATTTTGGTTTGCATGCGCAATGCATGCATTATGCGCGTTGCGCTGAGCTAGCTACTCCGATCCTCTCTATCCTCTACATCAGACATCACACACTAGCAAGCCGTTTGAGTGCATAGTCACACGTCCCACGGAACGGAGAAATGGAGTGGAACTCTGATTGTCTAACATTTTTGTTGGAGAAACGTTAATAGAACCCCACTTCTGACCAGTCTGGCGGGTAGTCTGGCCCAGCACAGCATGAAAGAGGTAAGCTATGAAGTTCGAAATATGTTAGTAAACTGTTAATGGCATAATTTCCTGTCATAAAGAAGGTCTAAAATAATCGATCTATAAATCGAGTTTCGGAATTTGCAAAAGTGTTCCAGACAAACTTAACGTTAGGCCTGAGTGTAACGTTAGAATAGAAAACTGTAACGTTAGATTTCAAACGTTAACGGTTAGAATCTAACTTTCTTGGATCTTGGATCTCCCAATACATATCCTGTGGAGTTTTGACTGGAGGTTGCGTATAAACCGTTAGACTTAACCCCTTAGAGGGTGGACTTTACAGAGAGAGGATGAGAGGGAAGCCGTGTCATCAAACAGGGCATGTTTAAACGTGTATTGAATAGGGGGGTCCTTTTGGGAAATAGTACATTGCAAGTAGGCCTACGTATTTTACGTCATTAGTACTAGTAGTACATGGGGCCAAGTTGTTCCATGCTTTTACAGTGCATGGAAAAAAAGAAAACTTGATGTGTCTACTAACTAGTTAGACGGATTCTAACTGTTAAGTGTTAGTTCTAGTATTGTAACGTTAGACATCAGATGGAAGTTTGATCTATCACAAACTGCTTGGATCTTGGTAAACGTTAGACCCTACAATGTATGTCCCCTTCTTTCCCTTGTGAACTTGTTTCTAACGTGTTAGTCTAATAATCTCAATGGTACTGACTACTACTGACCCATATGTAGTGTTACAGGTGACCATGGAGGATCTTAGTTGTAGGCCCTAGTAGAACTCTAGAATCTAGTTAGACTATGTAACTGTTACAGCCTTACTGTAGCGTTAGACCTAACATATTAGAACAATATTAGGTGTCTACTTCCCTTTATACTTATAGCCCCGTATATAGGCATGTGAGTTGATGTAACGTTAGATCTACCGTTTTAGATCTAACCGTTATTGTTAGAATCTACCTCTCGTCTGTCTTTCAGAGGGATCCAGTTTAATTAATTGAGAAGATGCGTCACACTATCACTAGTCTAAACTAAACCATGGCTAGACCTCCCTTTAACCTCAGTTAACGTTGTTGGTTACAAATCTTGCTGCCTGTCTTGGCACCTTTTCTAAATTTAAAACTTGTTTGGATGTTTTTTACTGTATTTGGGTCCCATGGCCATGCCTGCATGGATGCCGAAGCATCCGATGCCGAACTTACCCCCGAAGCACGTTAACGTACTTTCTACACTAGACTTCACCTAGTCGTGTTAATAGGGTCTAACATGAGTTAACTGTTACTCTAGTCGGGTACCGCTCTAATCTAACGTTACAGTGTTAAGTGTTAAAAGGGTTAGGCCTAACGACAACGTTAACACGGTTAGACAACGGTCTATAACGTTAGAATAGGGCCTAGATCTTGTCTATAGCGATAGGAGTCTACTTAGCTATAGAACTACAGTACAGTTTAATAGGCTAGGCTACTAACACTACACTACAGTTAAGTTAGATCCTAACGTTTTGTTAGGCCTTGCTTAGCTATAATAGCCTAACGTTATTTGTTAGGACTCGAGAGTCTAACTTTAGCCTTTAGGTAGACTCAACACGTGACTTAGATTTTCTAGGTCATGATTGTTAGAAATGTTTAAGTCTAACACCCTTGCTAACACAGTTAACGTTTTGTCATTAGATTAGACTCATGTTAGAGTTCTAACGTTACTTCTAACGACGTTAACGTTAGTGTTCTACTACTACATTGTACTATCTAGACTCTACTTTACTTTAGGCCTAACATAAATGTTAAGCCTAATGTTAGGGCCTAGCTAGGTCTACTCGTCTACGTTAGGCCCTAGAGGCCTATAGGCCCCTACCGTAATACTTTAAAGTCAGTGTCTATCAACTTTGTTACAGATCATAGCATATATCTAGACATCTTAATAAAGCAAGAGGATCTAATGTTTTGATACTACTTGGGCCTAACCTTAGACCCTATTAGGTCCTACTGTATTATGATAATGTGTTACCGTCGGCATTAGATGTTAGAGCTAATATTTTAGGCTTAACGTTAGATTCTAACGTTCTTGTCGTTAGGCCCTAGACTGCGTCTATAAATTTCTAATGTTAGGGCCTAACTTGTTACATAGAAATAGGCTCTAAGTTACTTGGTCTAACCTTAGGGTCTAAAGATTTCTAACTCACTGTAACTTCAAAGCCTAACGTTAGGCCTATACTAACAATGTTAGAGCCTTAGAGGTACTTTAGTACTTAACTAACATACATAGATAGGTCCGACACTCTATAAGTATAAAACAGTAGGTGTTCGTAGGTAGTTCGTGACTGTGTCTAAGTTAAGTCAGGCCTAGCTGTAGATTAGGGTTAAAGACAACGTAGTCTATCAAGGTCGTGGTGTAGACTCTAGGCCCTACTACTAGGCCTATACTACTAGTATTTCTACTTAGTAGTGGAGAAGTAGTAGTAGTTGGTACTAAAAAGTTAGTACAAGGCCCTAGGCCTGCGTCTAACGTTAGTCTAGACCTTGGTCTAACAAAATTAGGGCCTAGGCCTAACGTTAGAAGTATTAGAATTTTAGGTGTTGTAGAAAATCCTTATTAGGGGCCCTGCTACAATTGCCTTTCACTAAATTCCAGCTTCCTGATTATCTTTACAAACAGCTAGACGAGCAGCAATCTTGACTAGGAATCCAGGGAGCACAAAGGTCAACATCGGCATTGCATCATCATTATTTTCATCCATCAAGATTCCCAGAGAGGCAAGACACGGTCTAGATTTCTACAGCATACAGGGAAACTTCAGCAAGGTCAGGTCTGGTCTGGATTTGGTTGAACCTTGAAGCTAGCTGATCGGGAAACGCCACATCCACGCAGGTATAACTTTCAATTCTAAAGTTTCCTTGAATCACTGTAGTTTAAAGAGATCTTTTACCCAGTCAAGTCTCTATAGACTGTACAGGGGTTCTAGTGTAAAGTGTACATTTTGCAGACCATTTGTTGGGCAAAGTTTTTGCTGAAGTCACAGGTTAGCTGTAAAATTTGTGCATCCCGTAAAGATATAAAATGTTCCATGTAGACCTACAATTGTATGTTACCTTTTTGTTTTTATGCCTCCGCCAACGAAGTGGCCGGAGGCATTATGTTTTTGGGTCGTCCGTCCGTCCGTACGTACGTACGTCCCGTTTTGTTTTTGTCGATATCTCAAGAACCGTGTGGTGGTTTTACATCAAACTTGGTATGAGGGATCCTGGGGGGATAATACTTTGTTTGGATTTTAAGGTCACAGGGTCAAAGGTCACAGGTTATTTTGTGAAAAAAAAGGTTGAAAAATTCATGTTTTTCTCCATATCTCGCAAATGGTTCAAGGTATCTTCATGGAACTTAGTATGTATGCTTGTTCCAATGGGCAGTGATTATCTAAGGAAGTTGGGGGTCATGGTTCAAAGGTCAGAGGTCAAGGTCAACTCCTCAAAATATCACTACTTTCCTCGATATATTTATGCAATGCCTGAAGGTTTTTTTTTTTTTAACTTGATGTTGTATGTATTACCCAATTATATTCTGTGGGAAGTTTCTTGCCAAAAGGTCAAAGGTCAAGTGAAAGTGCTGAATTGCACTTTTTCTTCCATATATCAAAAGTAACTCAAGGTATCATCATGAAACTTACATATTTATGCGTGTTCAACCTAACAGTGATTATCTTTGGAACTGTGAGGTCACAGGCCAAAGGCCAGGTTTAGATAATGCTATTTTCCCATTTGATACTGAAATTATACTTTTTCTCAATACCTTTAAAATTACTCAATGCATAAACTTATAAAAGGGTCAAAAGTCAAGTAAAAATCATCAGTTCCCCAAATAACTGCACTCTGACATTTTACTCATTCATTCAATTGAACCTAGTTCTAGGAAAGTGAACATTTAGCACATTTGTGTCAAACCTGTCATTTTAATATTTTGCCAATTGTGTGAAATTTACTTGTCATCACACATTGTCAAGACATTGTACTATAGACCTATTAGGAGGACCATGCATTATGGCGGAGGCATATCAGTCGCCGTAATCCTTCAGAGAACATAAATTTTGTAAAAACATGTTGTGTTACACAAATCTCAAGGAAAATGTAGACTGTCCTCACTGTGTTTTGCAAGTTTTCCTAGCAGAAACGTACATGTACACCGTGTAATTCATTTGATTTCACAAAATTTGAAAATAATTTCACCCATTCTATACAATACATTTGAATGTATTGCCTTTCAGAATAACAGAGTTGGGACTCACAGTAAACACAATGGCCGATTTTATCTATTTATCTATTTTTTTTTGGGGGGGGGGCATAAAAGTAATTATGAAGTCATTTAGGTGCTAATTCTGGTCTATAATACCATACAATCAAGCCCACCTTTACAATGATAGGCTATCATGTAATGATGCACCTTGACCAACTTAATTCTTGTATGTACATACATGCAAGTGGTACGGTACTATGTAGCCTATACACTGTCTTTAACTGAGGTTTAACAGTCGTGAATTTGTCATTTAAATTTGCATCTAGTCATAACCTCATAGACATACGTTGTACTTGACTGATTTAAAGGGTAGTATAGTTTTGGTTGTGACAAAACTTTAGGTTTCTAACATTTTTGGTGAGATAATGAGAAAATATGAAAAATCATGTAATTTCTAGAGAAATCAAATATTAATTTGATGAAA
Organism: Diadema antillarum; assembly: GCF_040938485.1. Lineage (NCBI taxonomy): Eukaryota > Metazoa > Echinodermata > Echinoidea > Diadematoida > Diadematidae > Diadema > Diadema antillarum. Next base: position 55,163 of record NW_027271031.1, on the reverse strand, counting down.
ACTGTATTTGAAATGGTTGAGACCAAAAAAAAAAAAATGCATGGACCACATGTCTTTTACTAAGATCTTTTTGTTTTACTTTATTTCTTGATGTCTCAGCCTTGCAAAGCCGATTTTCACCACATGAAATTGGAATTCCTCGTAGAATAGTATTGTCTATTTCGTAGGATGGGTGGTGTCTTGGCATCTCCCAAAAAGTTAAAAGTCCTATATCTTCAATCTCCACCAATTCTATACCATCCCTTTAAGTGATAGTATTGATTCAAAAAAAAAAAAGAATAACATGTGACTTGTTCATGAACTGCATTGTTTTGTTTTGTTTTTTAATGTACAGGGTATACCAAGAATATGAGCATCCACACATAGTGTACTACCTAGAGATTGTAGAAAGCACAGCATAATTTGTTTGCAAACATGTGGCAGTGCTCTATGTGCTATTTTTCATGTAGATCATCTGAACCAATCAAGTTCGAGAGGCATATTGTAAGATCACACAAACATGATCCCAACTTCATCGCAACATGTTCTGTGGGAATTTGCAACTATGCAACCAAAAGTTGGGGTGCATTTCGAACACACATGTGGCGTAAACACAGGCTGGGTGATGAGGAATCAGATGAAGATCAGCTAAATGGTTATGAAAGTGGTAGCTCCTCTGGTGAATCTGATGGAGATAGACATATACTTGATGACCAAGTGCTTGTGCAAAAAGTGGGAAAATATTCTTTATCACTCCAAGCACAACATGGTCTTACAGATAATGCACTAAAATCAGTTCTATCTGGAACTTCTTCTTTCATCAAGGATGTTATCTCAGCTGCTCAAAGAATTGTACAGAATGCACCTGCAGAGGAAGCTAATGACACTTTACGTGTTTTGGCAGAGACAGTTGAGCAAGACTTCCTTGATTTCCAAAGTAGTCACAAACGAATGACTCTGTATGGAGATGTATTTGGCTATGTTAAGCCAGTTGGAATCACTCTTGGGAACAAGCTGAAAAAAGTCAAAGGGCAGATTAAGAGAGTATCTAGAATAGGCTATTACATCCCATTCTTGGACACCTTACAGCAACTTCTGAATCTGCCAGAAGTACAGCACTTTGTTACACATCCACATCAAAGTGTGAGTGACATGATGTATGACGTCTGCGATGGTACTGCTGTTAAGAATCACAATATTCTTGGCCAAAACCCAGCAGCGCTCATTTTCATAGTCAATTGTGATGACATAGAAATTGTTAATCCCTTAGGAGTCCACACAAAAAAAACACAAGTTGACTATGTTCTACTGGACCCTTGCAAACATTCCTCCCGAACATCGCTCCCGGCTTACTAGCATGCAGCTTCTTGCTGTTGCAAAGACGGAGGATCTTAAATTTGGTCGAATGGGACGTATGAAGCTACTCCAGAACTTCATCAATGCTATCAATGCATTGCAAAGTAGAGGTGTGCTGCTTCATGTCAATGGTAGACAACAGCTTTTTCAGGGATTTTTGGCCATTTTCCCTGCTGATACCCTTGCTGCTCAGTGGATAGGAGGGTTCAAAGAAGGCGTTGGGTTTGCATTCAAACCTTGTCGCACATGTGATGTTGCTCATGATGCCATGAAGAATGTTCTGCAAGAAAGCGATGTTAGATTGAGAAATGAAGACGCTCACAGGGAACGATGCAGGGACTTGCAGAATCTGAGTCCTGCTGCTTTCAAGTATTGGAGCAAGACGTGGGGGATCACTTCTCGTAGTTGTTTGCTTGAAATAAGCAACTTTCCGATTTGCAGTGCTTTGGTCCATGACCCCATGCATGTGTTCCTTGAAGGGTTAATTCCACATGAACTAAATCTTTTGCTGTGTGACTTCATCGACATCCAAAAGTACTTCACTCTTGCCTGGTTGAATGGTAAGTTGCAAAACTTTCCATACACTTACTTGGAGGAACAGGCAAAAGTCTTGCCACTGAGCAGAAATCACCTTCAGGGGAACCTTCAGATCAAGCAAACTGCAGCTGCTATGCATAATCTATGCATGATTCTACCCTTCATCATTGGGCCCGTTGTGCCCAAAGAAAACAGGAAGTGGAAAAACTTTCTTTGCCTTGTACATATCATGCTTCTCTGTTTCAGTCCATGTGCTGATCGGAACACAGTTGGCCAGCTCGAGCAGATGATTTACACTCACCATTCTGTATACAAAGAAGAGTATCCACGTGCACCTTTCACCCCAAAGATGCACTACTGTGTCCACCTTCCTTCTCAGATATTGAAGTATGGTCCGGCTAGATTTCATTGGTGCATGCGGTTTGAAGCCAAGCACATGCAAACAAAGGGAAGAAAGTGGAAGAATTTCAAAAATGTTCCACTGAGTGTTTGCAAGAATCATCAGCTCCTTATGTGTCACATGGTCGCAAATGGTGCTCAGAACTTTCTGTATGAAGGAGACCTTGTGAGTGACGGAAAGGAAGTTATGCTGCATGACAAATTTCCTGATCTTGTGGAACAGTTCTGTACTGAAAGTGGGTCTGAAATTTTCAGAGACAGGGCTACTGTACTGTATGAGACCAAATCTGTGACAATACATGGTCACAAATTTCTGAGTGGATGCTGTCTTCGACTAGGCTACCGTGATGACGAAAGTCCATGCTTTGGTAAACTGGTGGGAATTGCTGTGTTTCAGGGGGAGAAGTATTTCATAGTAGATGAAATGCTTGTTGATCATTTTGAGGAGCAGGGAATGTGTTTCATTGTGAGAAGTTCTGGTCGATGCCTTGTTACGTCATATGCTAACTTAGGTTGCAAGTGGCCACTTAGCTTCCACAGATACTCTGGGCAATGTGCTGTTATCAATCAGTATGCTCACCTGTATAAAACCGGTCTCGGAGGCCCTATATCGGACAGAAAAGGCAATAAAGCACTGCTCAAGAAATTCCATGGTGTTTTCTATCAAGTCTGTACTGAAAGTGACTGAAACTTAAAAGACTAACCAGCTGCTATAGACCATGAAAATATGAGGCAATAAATGGTTGCAAATGTCTAATGTTCAGGGAACGGGGATATGGGCCATGATGATGAAACTGAAATCCCATAATGCTTTGTTGAATTTAACGAAATTTATGTGCTACATGAAAGAAGTAGATGTACAGTTTGTAGATCTGTTTTTAGAGCAGGGAATGTGCTTCAGTGTGAGAAGCTAGTTCTGTTGATGCCTTGTTATTGATGTGTGTACTTCATATGCCTAACTATTTACTTCCACGTGTGGCCACATTAATTCCAGACATGAAGCATGTGGATATTCTGGTCATATTGTCAGTTTATGCTCTCCGGTACATAGTTGTCTATATCGTGTTGATCCCCTTTCTTTTAAGGAACAGCAGACAGATGTACTTTAGAATAGATGCATCTTGGTGAAAATTTGTGATCTTTGATTTTTCTTTTTATTTTTCATTTAGAAATATTTCCTGTATTGACTTTCAGTTTTATGTATCCATCATTGTCTTGCAATATATGTATAGCTTATAAACCAACTTACCGGTAAGCTTTCAAATTATAGACATGGATTATACAGTTAGAGATATTGGACACAAACCTTTTTAATACCCCTACTTTGTATTTCACCTGAAGTCATGCACATTTGCCTGCCCATAGGTTGCAAACATAATGCCTGTTTTCAAAGTGTGGGATCTTGCCAGAGAGAAGAAAGCCATGGTGCTTGCTGGCTCAGTAGAAGAAGTTCTGAGAAAAGGTAATTTCATTTAATTGTATTATACTCTTATTGTATATTCTGTACTAAGCAAGTGAACTTTCATGGTGTACAATATACAGAATTTATCGCGGTTAATTTCTGCATTTTACACTACTTCTGGCTTTTATGAATTCTAAAACTCACAAAAAATATCTTTACAATTTCCTCTGCATATTGTGAATGGGATGATAATTTGCATACTAGTAACACGAATTAAAGCCCAAACAAAGTTCTGGTACGCCTGCAAAAGTTGTCAAATTTCGCTCCCAAATGTGAACGTATGCTTAGGAAATGTGCAGGATAACAATGTTATGACAAGATATTCGATGGGTAACGACGAAAATGCGAAATATTAACCAAAAAGGTTCAGTCTCAGAACTTACCCGAACGGGGTCAGGCTAAACTCGGAGTCGGGGTTAACTCGGCTTCGCTTTGACGGCGGGATGAGTTGTAATGGTTGTCCCTCTGATTGCACAGTGTTGTCCTACGGAGCGGCCTGTATAAACTAGCGCTTCGTGTTCTGGCTACTCGCAGTAATGGTCCGAGTTGTTACAACGCGCGCATCAAAAACCTCTTTTGCGCGCATGCAAAATTAGTGTGCGCCTATCAAGCGCCTCTAAAACAATCAAAGGCGCTTGATAAACAACAACAAAAACTCCAAAGACCGCGCGTCTCAGCAACTGAGGACCGCGCGCTGTCATTTTTGTTTTGTTTGTACAGGATTACGTTAGCACGCACTTTCCTGTCCATTCAGTTAGGCCTCATTTGGTATTATGCAGTGGCCAGTAGAATGTGGCGATCACGAACTGCGTGTGAATTGTCTGAAGTAGGGTCGAATTTTTCCCGAGACCGAGTTAGTCTGGAGCCTTCTGGAATAAAAGTCGGTTTTCCTACTATTATTATTTTTCTCAAAATACTCCAAACCGACTCATCATTCCGCCAAACCGCGTCAGCCAGGTAAGTTTCTTAGTGGACTCTTTCGATATATTGCAAGAAAAAATGAAATGGTGCTAGACGGGTTCTCAAGCATTTACCGAAACTTAGTTTTCACTTTAAAGAACCTGTGAATATTTCTTTGAGCCACTCAGTGCAAAGAATTAACCATCCAAAAGTATTAACGTTAACTGAACATGCTTGCACACACCATTTTCCAGTAGATTGTCTGTTGTGAGTTATTCGTGAAGAGCTCTCCGAGAGGTAGTGTATGGGAGTAATTGAACAGGACTAATTTACAATACCCTGGGAGGGGTAATGCTGCGGTAGTAATTATAGTGACTGTAATTGCTGTATGTCATTAATATTGGATCAATATTGTATTTTTCATTGGTATATGTTGTATTCTTTGTTTGGTACAATGTATATATTTGTTTTTGTTTACCATTTTCTTCTTTGTTGAAATGTTTGAATATGTATATATATGCATGAAAATATATGATATTTTTTTCATTTTTGAAGCCCCATGAGCACCTGTGCGCTATACAAGTAGCCACTATTATTATTATTATTGTTATTATTATTATTTGAGTTGATCTACAATCATCTGGTGCTGCAAAAGCCTACTCCCTAATCATGTATCATAATGCTACCCATTTCAGAGATGTCGAAAGGTATATTGAAGATATATCAAATATTTGCAACCATTTCCTTCATTGTTGCTAGCTTTATTTACTTTATGTATGAAGAGCAGGTAAAATTGGATGTATTTTTGGCATGCTATTCTTATTGATACTTTTCCTTCTATTTAATGTCTCTCTTACTGTCAATGCTACAAAAGTCAATTTGTTTAGTCTTTAAAGTGCGACGTATTGATTATTTGTACTTTCACAGTTTCAACTTAGTCCTGCTGACAGGTCTCTACCTATTTGTCTCTGTAGTAGCAAGCAAAGCTCCGAAGCTTTGGAGTACCTGTTTACAATGTACTTCATCCCCATATGGCCCTATGAAAAAACAGTCTCTGGACTAAAGTATGTGCCGTGATGAAATGATTGAAATAAATTTAATGTTTTAGTTAAATTTAAGTGTTTTTCTTAGTACAGTGTATAATTCTTTTTGACTTCACAGGCGGTGCAAAACTAAACATCAAGCCGACAAAAATAGTTCTGGAAAGAGACGGCACAGAGGTTGACGATGACGAGATCCTTATGGCTGGTGAAGTGCAAAGCCAAGTGCTTGTTCTACTGGAACAAGAGGAGTCATGGTGCAGCAGTCTGCTGACTGCTGCGACGAAATGCGACGCATCACTGTCTCCCGCCCGTAAGGAGATAGGGGAATCCAGTCAAAAGTCGGAAATGCCAAAACAAACCAGTATGTACTTAAGTGATATTTAATACCATAGATTTTCCACAAAATCCAGATTTTAGATACATATGCTTGAAATTCATTTGTTTTGAATTTCGTTTTTTGAATGATAATTAATTCCAAGCTATCACCTTTCCTTACGAAATCCCTGCTCAAATCTAATCAAAAACCGATAGGAAAGCATTATTTGACAAATATTGAGGAGAGCAAATTACAAGTATCTAGCTATGAGACAGTGAATACAAAAATTGTCATAAGTTCGCTTGAAAATGCTAATGAATTAGAAAAAAAAAAAATTAAATGGAGGTTCGGAAATTTCTAGAAAATTCAGTAGTATCTACAAAGATTGACCCAAGACACTACAAGTGCTGATGTAAAGAAGAAACTTTGTTTTAGACCTTTTAATTTGAGCTTGCTTCTGGATTCAGCCAGCTTTCTTGCTTTACATGTAATTAGATCTGATTTGAATCAGTGAAGTATTGCAAAGTCTACTGATTTGTTTTCCTTCTTGTATAATTATTATCTCTTTGTACCAGTACATGATGTGCGAAGTCCATCCAGAGAAATACCGGTATCTCTCCCGAAGTTCAGTTCATACGTCCATAATGAACTCAAGAGGGGGCACGCGAAAGCGGTGTGGATCAAGCTAATCGATGAAAGCGCCTACTTCTATACGACTCAAGTGGCACTACATACTTCTGAGGACTATAGGAGCATTGGGAAAGAGATGCATCTGAAGTACCCTGAAATAGCTCACGAGGGCAGTGAGCCGTGGGTAAATTTTTTTTGAATGCTACATTAATAACCATTTGGTTTAATGCTAAATGTATTTTCATCTTTTTTTAAATTTGTAACTGGAAAGCATTGCATACAGTCCCCACTTTCTTTTTTTCTTCTAAAGCTGCTCTCTAGACTCTATAATTGTTTCTCATCAGGTTGTCCATCTGGTGTATTGCAACATGGCATATGCTTGTAATATCACATATCATTTCAAAGTGATTTTGCAAAGATACCTTACACATAATATTGTATATCTATACGTATACATATTATAATTGACAATATGTATACAATGCCCGTAAAAACAAGTGATTTCTATGATAATAATAATAATAACAATAATAATAATGATAATAATGTAGTATTTATGCAGTGTAGCCTCTTCAGTGTTGCTACTGCTCTATTCAGCAGAGGGCCCTGCCATTATTATTACCCTAGCATTGCCAGGTACCCATTTTACACCTGGGTCGAGAGGGACATTGTGGGTAAAATCTTCTTGTCCACATACAATTTCACATACAATTGTCAATTACTGAGAGTGCAGTGTTGGATGTGAGTCAAAGGGAACTCCTTCCCTTTCTATTGATAGCTAACATGTTTACAGACGTCAGGCATGACTGAGCACCTGAACTTCAAAGACAACAATGAGAATATGCAGTGTTTCAAAGTTTGAGTGTTATCGTGTAAGGAGCAATGAGTGTCTTACTGAATGGGTGAGATCTGTCAATGAAAGCGGACAAACTAAGAGGCCAGGCTGTACAACTGCAGGTTGTGTTTAGGATTTAAGTTTTCGATAGCTTGGTCACTCCCAAAAGGGCTAACCTATTACCCATTTTCTTGCTTTATGTACAAGACATGTTTTGTTGCTGCAAGATTTGTGTTGAAGATGAACAAAGAAAAGTGGACTATGTGGGTTGGCCTTTGTGGGAGTGACACAGTTATGAGATTGCTGGCAGTTTTAAAAATATGTACCATAAAATGAGAAACCCAATTTAAAGCACAAACCCTACACAGAAACTTGCATTCATACAGGCTGGTCTATTCATTTGGCCACTTTCATTGACAGATCTCATCCCTTCAGTTAGACATGCATTGTTCCCTCAAGTAACACTCAAACTTGTGGAGTTTGTCATTATTATCTTTAAACTTCATGTGTTCAGTCATGCATGACATATTTGTCAACATAATATGGTATCAATGGAAAGCAGAAGAGTTCTTCTTTCCTCACAACCAACATTGGTCTCTCCTCAGCTGACACTTATGAAATGGTACGTAGACCTTCAAAGTTGGATTATCTTTTATTTTTTATATTCACTGTATAAAATATTCAGGTATTTCAGAAATCCTTCTTTACTTGCTTTATCGAGGATGAAAAGAATGTTTTTGAGGATTCAATTTAAAAAAAGTGATTATGAGAAACTATTGTGTATTTTTCAGTTGAAAGTCATTTGAGGCAATAAAGTTCACTCTAAAAGTACCTGAACAAAGGCTTTCAACCCAGCAGAGGTACAAAAGTACCAAAAAAAGCATGTCGCAAAACAAGTCTTTCTACATTCTATCATGTCTTGTTTGTATGTTTTCCATCCCTAATATTTGTTTTGTCATATGTTATCTGATTACCTTTCTATCTACATTCTGCAGTCGTATTTTAATCGTTGCCTGTCACAAAGAATCCGTCATGTGCGTTGGAACTTGAAACGCAAGAGTACAGATACGCAGACTGCTCCTCCAAAAGTCTCCAAAGACAGGAGTAACGTGCTGTTCCCACAAAGCAGTTCCAGCACTGTCGAGATGGACCCTGCTGAACATCTGTCCCATGTAGAGATGATAAAGAAGGAAATGGAGAAGGGCACGCCAAACAAGCAGCACCTATTCCTGCTTCTTAAGGAAAGCTTTCCCAGCAGACGAAGATGGATGTCATCTATCAAGAGTGGGGACATCAACACAATCGTTTCTGAATATCCTTGTCTGGAGATGGGTGAATTCGTAAGTGTTCCTATAAAGGACAAAACGGATTTGCACCAGATGTTTAAGGATAGTGACAGGAAAGAATAGATTAGATTTTGGCGATAATCGGTTGCTTGTAGTTTTTATGACCCAATAGTATAGTGACCACTCCGAACATTCCCGTTTCTTACTTTCCTATTTCTGCTATGCCCATACCATACAAAAACAGAACTTAACCCGTGTACATTGAATCACTGTACAGGGAATTTCGTTTTTCTTTTGCGTTTTTGCAGATACCATCAAAGATCGTACACTTGTACCATTTTTGATACAATCATCACACTCTCAGCTTGCGATAATAGCCAGCAAAAATTGGCGTATTTCTCAGTTTTTAATGCTATTGCGGCGACACATACTCTTAAAACTGGACTTAAAGGGCTCCTGAAATCCAAATGCATGTTGATTTGTTTTGATTTATGATACCCTCAACATCATTATTGCAGTAAAACCAATATCTGGAAATATTCATACTCATATGTCAGCATCGTAAAGTAAACGTTCCATATACCGGTATTTTTATGTTGTTTTTTTTCTTCAGATTACTTTAGAACGCCCACAAAAATTACTTCCAACCCAATATTCCTCAAATGACCCCATCTGTCAATTATCGCTAAAGTGGTGTAATGTTTAGCAAAATACGTTTGAATTCACTTTCATGAGGCAAATCTCTCGTTTGAAGAAGCTACACCCCTGTAGACAATGCAAGTGTATATCTTGGCAATCAAGGACTTAAAATCAAAGATATAAAACACCTGTTTCTTGACCCTGGCCTATTCTAAGCATCAGTCACCACCACAGGGGGGGGGGGGGCACCCGCGAGAGGAGGAGATTGTTTTGGTTTTGGCATGGGCTATGTAACTCCATGGTGCGTGTGTGTGTCGACAAACTTCTACAATGCTCTCCTTCTTATTCCTGTATTTTCGTTATTTATGGGTCAAATTTTTCGTTCGAAATTCAAAATGGATGACTATAGAATTTCTCATAGAATATAAAATCTAAAACATTAGAAAGAATAGAGAAAATTGAGTGCACTTTGAATGGTCTGCCACAGGCAGATATCCTTATCATGCTCTTACGCAATATGACAGCTGTTGCGGTCATTAAACCCTGGCTTGGCCTCCAGGTTTGCCACGCCTGAGTAGAAAGTCGTTTTGCAGTGGGCAAGTACATCAACTCCCAACTCTCAAACGAGAATCGTTAGGGGGGTATAGCACCCCATCAGCTTCGTTTGGCGATGGGGTCTCGCCTCAAACGGGGGTTTGACGGCATGTTCCCCTCGACTCAGCATAACTTGCATTTTTCTGTATGATCTTAATGTGTCTAACAATAGACATGGGGAAGGAACATGCAAGTTATGTTTTCCTTGAATATTTGCTGAAATGCTTTGCCGACTGTATTTGGTACATAGGCTCACTTGACCACTTTCTGTTGCATCAGAGAAAGTTTTTATAAGCATTTATCTTCCATAGTGCATGTTTCGAGTTTACTCTTGTCAACTTCTATTTGCGAATAAGCACTTAAAGTTTGTTTAAGACATTGAAGAGGGCTGTAAGTTCGGAGATCAAAGATCCTGTAGATATGTGAAAAGCAACAGCGTAAACACACAGGCAATTTCCAGTGTGGTTGTGTATTGATTGTCACAAACTTTACAATTTGCCATAGTACTGCAAAGGTGACATGTATATAAACCTATATACATTATTCTCATTACCTTTGTTCTTTGTTGTTTTGGATCTTAATGTTAAGGTGATGCAAGAGTTCCTCCTCATCACAAAACAAGCTGTGGAAGACATCAGGGACCGTGCAGACACAGTCATGAAAACAGTATCGAAAATGACGAAGTGCAGACAGGTACAACCCTTGTACTCATATACATGTAACTGTAGATTATTGCAGCTTTGACTGAGATGTAATATATTATTGAAAACTATTACATTTAGAACAAATTTGTTCTTTCTTCTTCCTACAGTACAAAAGTTGGATTATTGCGGCACCATTGGTTGTACTCTTGCATGCTTGACTTAACTGCAGACCACATGCACATAATGGCTGCATGTATGCCCAAATAGTATTTTAACTAACCACACACACACACACACACACACACACAAACAAACACACACACATATACATGCACCAGCACAAAAACACATGTACATCAGCAAAAATTAAACATTTCACCCGAAAAAAAAAACATGCAGTAATTGCCCAGGTTTAAATTTTGTGAACTTGCCCAAACATCGTTCGTGTATGCCTATACATTAGATAGCATTCGTTTTGTTTTGTTTTGTTCCAGATAGCCAATGTTTCGACTTTCCGACAAAGTGTGCCAAACAGCAATTATGTAATTTTATATGACAGCAACACTGAAGGAACATATTTTTACCAAAGTTTAGGAGATTGATTTAATCATTTATACTAGATTAACGTTCTTCAGGTTAAGTACTGCTCACAAAAAGGAAAAAAAAAAACACCTACTGTGTGATTATAAATTGAGTGTGTACATGTTTGCCTTTGTATGCAGGACGCACTCCAGATGCTGGATGTCATCGAATATGTAGAAACTGAGACCAGATTTGATCGTGGGAAGGGAAGCAAGACACAGTCATTCCTGACCATCTGTGAGGTCTGTAGTCTTGTACAATACAAAAAATATCTAAACAGTGTGTCAGGCTTATGGATAAGGTAGTGCTATTGCCCTTCAATATTTAAAAAAGAAAAAGTGCATTTTTATTATAAATGTATTTTTATACAGGAGGTCGTGAAGATATAAATTGGGATTATGACTCCTCGGGGGTTTTTTTTTGGTCTCATTCACTGAAAGTCCAATGAGATTTGGGAATCATAATTGTCTGTGCATGTGCTCATATGTTATACTTATAAAATCAAATGTTTATTGTACACTGTGCACTTGGGTGACCTGTTTTATTTCATCTTCCTTTTTGTGGGAGAGGGGATATTAAACGGATTGTGGTCGTGGTTTGAAATTGTAACGTTTTTGACATGGCATTGATATATACTGCACCCAAACTTGGATGACGCCAAGGAACTTTGGAAACTCCTAGCTGACCCATGCACGGGGACTTCATGGATCAGATGAGGTTGCCATTGCGACCAGGGGTTTAAAAAGTTACTGTGAGATCATTGTACAGTTCGCCAGAGGACTTTTATTTATCAGAAATCTTGGTTCTAGTGAGTCCATGTCATGTGTTTGCATGTGTACAGGCTGCCCCTCCCCCTCCCCCCCCCCCCCCCCCCCGCCAAAAAAAAGCAACGAAACAACAAACAAACAATGGAGCTAATGTCTCTTGTGTGGCATAGTCTTTCTTGAAGTTAGCCCTTTTTTTTTGGCGGGGGGGGGGGGGGGGATTCTATTGAAACCAAATATCCAAATTTGAGTTACTTAAATGAAGTAGTAACTGCATAATTTTGACAAACATATGAGCTAATGTTTAAGGTATATCATGTGAAAGGTACTCTGATACTTTGCAAGAATTGGCGAAATAAAAAGGACGAAGAGAAAATATTAAGATCTTTAATGGTGTCCCAAGCCAATGAGGCCACAGAAATGTTGTAATCAGTTTTCTTTTGTAACGAAAAATCCTCCGATGTGATGATATTCTGTAAGTGAATTTCGGTATAGGTTTTCTGAATGTGTACAACCTTTATGGATATAAGGTCTCTTTTCTTGGATGGGCAATTTTAGATATAAAGTGGATAAAAAAAGTTATAGGATGCATTGTCTTTCAGCATCCTTCTCGGCTATACAGTACGTGGTGTGTTTCTATTTTTTTCTCCCTGTTCTGTTGTAGGACGCTGCAGATTTAGAGAAACCGACCACTTCTAAACCGTTAGAACCACCCCGCCTTGTTGTGTTCACCCAGGATGATCAAATTCAACAGTGCACTGTTGTGGGTGATGGTGTTCAAGTAACCCACAATTCAGTTACAGCGGCGGATGCCATCATTCTGCTGCTGGCGTGCTATTACGCCTTTGATTTGGAATATCCCAAGATTTTTTCGCAGGCGTTGGGATTTTTCCAGAATTTTGTGGTAGGAGAAAGGTTCTTCGGCAAAATGTCCAGCAGATACAGTCAGTTCACTACGAAATACCTATCTATTAGTAAGGAGCTGTAACTTGACGATGTAACAATTGCACGTTACCTATACAGTATGTCCCAAAAAAAAATTACAACGGGACCCCTGCAATGATATCTTTAAAAATAGGGAATCAATCTACATACAAATTCAGGGTATGAAACTATAACTCATTGCCCACATCTTACAGAAAACCCCATTCGATTTGCTTCAGTGGTCAAAGTGAAATGAGGAATTTTGTAGAGGATGTCGGGAATCTCTTTTGTCCAAGTTCTGTCTATTATTCACTCACTACAGCATTGAATTGCTAAAATTGGAAAAATTAGACTCATGACATGCTTTACAACAATCTACATTTCTCTGTGACCGCTTAACCAAATTGAATGGGATTTTCTGCAAAATAGAGCTAAGATGTTATATTCTAAGGACCCGAAGTAGCACTTAAAACAGGTCGATCATTTTGGATGTTATCAATTCGAAAATTTGATTGTAATTTTTGAGGGACATACTGCAGTATGTCCCACAAAAATTACAATCAGATTTTTGCATTGATAACATCCAATATGATTATCTTATTTCAATGCTACTTCAGGGTCTTAAATTATAACATCTTAGCTCTATTTTGCAGAAATCCCCATTCGATTTGGTTGAGCGGTCACAGAGAAATGGAGATTATAGTAAAGCATGTCATGAGTCTGATTCGTCCAAGTTTAGCACTTCGATGATTTTGTGTGTGAACAATAGACAGAACTTGGACAAAAGAGGTTCCCGACATCCTCTACAAAATTCCTCATTTCTCTTTGACCACTGAAGCAAATCGAATGGGGTTTTCTGTGAGATGTGGGCAATGAGTTATAGTTTCATACCCTGAATTTGTATTTAGATTGATGCAATATTTTTAAAGATATCATTGCGTAGGGCCCCGTTGTAATTTTTTTTTGGACATACGGTACAGTACACTCTCCAAGGAGCAGTTTTCAGCTCCACTCTGTGTAGGCTCGAGTGAGATATTGCGATCTTTCTTCGTCTGGCGTTCATTGTCCGTTGTGCGTATTTTTTTTTTTTGTTTTACATTCTCTTCTTGATGAAGACCATTATTGATTTTAGCCAAACTTGATGGGTAGCATCCCACGGGGGAATAGGGTCTCAATTTGTTCAAATGGGCATGCCCCATCCTGCAGGCCCCAAGAAAATGAAGGAATCTCCTTCTCTAGAACCAGTAGGGCCAAATCTAGGTTGAAACTGTGAGTTAGTATGTCGATGACTAGTTTCGCAGGTTTAATGCACCCCCTCCAAATGGGGGGGGGGGGGGGGGGAGGGGGTATTGGGTACCAAAATTGGGGCTTAAATTGTACATTTTAATCTTTATCTGGAGAACGCATAGTAACATTTTCACCGAACTTGGCAGGTGCATGTATTATTGCTTGGGGGATTCATACAAAATTAATGTTCGTATATATTCCACACCTGAGTGGCCACTGGAGCACAATGCTTGATTGGGGGGGGGGGGGGGGGGGGGGGGGGAATGGAGCAGTGCATACTACTCATACTCTATGTCAAATGGGATTTTATCTCAATAAGCATTATATTCAAGAGAAAGATCGAGCATAAAGTTGTTTGATTTCGATGTGTTACTTGGAATCATATCATTTATGAAATGTGATGGTTTAGGATTCGGTACAGTTCACCATGGAAAAGATTCTTTCTTACTAAAGTTTGTAATTCCAAAGATTTGTTGATCTGTAAATAGAGATTCATTATTTTGAAGCTTCATTCTTCTGAAGATTCATCATTTGGTAGGTTCATAATTGTGCAAGTGAAATTAGGTAGGATGTACGTGTTTTGAAGGTTCATTAATGCTTCCTAATTGATTGTATAAGGCTCATTATTCCGAAGGGTTTTTTGTTTTGTTTTTTAATGCAAAGATATGAAAACTTTTTTTTATTCTGAAGGTTTATTTTTTGAAAAATTAGAACTATAGGTTCAGAATACTGTTTGTTCAGAGACGATTTGTACAGTCAACCATGCTTATGTATGAGTGAACAAAGTTGTGCCTCTCAAACTTGGGTGCATATGCTGAAGGTTAGAGGTTGAGGTCAATGCTCTTTCCAATGTGCTAGTGTACACTCTATCACAACGTGTACAGTCTTGTAAAAATGTTCCCTTTTAGAAGTAAGTTGCCAGTGATTTCCTGTATATACAAAATTAGAGTTTTGAGGTGAATTTCATACATGCCATTAACTCTGTAGGATTTCATGTTTTAAGGCATGATAGCATTCAAGGTGTTTTGTCTAATAATTTGTGATGTTTTGCTCAAACATTTTAATCAACTGACATGTAGCTTGTAAAGAAGAAATAAAGTCCAAGCATATATTAGTCTGATAAAAACGATCAAATATTACGAATTCAACGGTAAAATATTGATCAAAATCGGGTGAAAAATAAGGAAGTTAAGACATTTTGAAGTTTTGCAAATTTTTGAGGAGACAGATCATGAACAGTCAATATGAATTTGCAAAAATGGCTAAGTGAGCATGTCATCCCTTCACAAATGGCCATTTATAGTTTGTACATACAATTTTTTTTTTAATTCAAACGCAATTATGGCCGAGGCTCATTTCCTGATATATCTAACTAATCTCTCTTCAGAAGTTATTTAACCAAGAATAACATGATGTTTCAGACTTCAATCACTTATCAATGACAGAAACATCAAATTTTCATCATTTTTTTTTTTTTTGTACACAGTCCACAGAAAATGTTGAGGCTATGACAAGTCAGCTCAATCATTTGCATGAAAATATTCATATCCACTTTACAGGAACTGATTTGCAGAAATTTAGCAGAACTTCAACATTTCATAACTTCCTTATTTTTCGTTCGATTTCAGTCAAAACTTTACCGTTGAACTCACAAGATTTTACTCTTTTTTTGTCAGACTGAATTATTTTTGGACTGGATTCCCTCTTTAAATGCAATGACTTTTGCTGTGCACTTAGGTCTTTTATTCCAGTTGTCTTCGGATTGATTGTCATTTGCAATTTACTGTTCTTCTAAAACAATTCAAGAATATATATATGACTATGACAGTGATTCTCTTAAGAGTTTGAGGGTCATGGGATCAAAAGTCAAGGGTCAAAAGCCAGATTTGAATGCTAAAATTTTACCATGTATTACTTAAATTACACTTTTCTCATACCCTGGAGATAATTCGAAATCCTCAAATCCCCAGATACACCTACTGGCATTAACAACGTAGCAATTCATCCAACTAACCTAACTTACTGTATAATTATAAAACCTATTTGGAGAACCATACCTAATGATGGAGGCCTACTCTTCGCTTCAAGGGCCATTTCTAGTTTCTTCAGGTGTTTCCTATGTGTCAAAGAACTTTGTGGATAGAACAGATGCCAATATTTATACTAGTGGTTTCTGCAAATGTCAGACCCATAAGAGGGCAGTACTTGTATTTGTTTGTAATTTCTTTGCAATTTGTCTAAAGTGACTAAAACCTGCCAGGAAGTGCTGCATTCAACAGTCATCTTCTTTCTGATACATTATTGAAATTGGTCACATGGAGAGAGGTAATTAATGTTATACAAATGTAGTATGAAGGGCTAATCACATACAGTACATGGTGTGTGCTCATAACTTTCTTACATACCCTCCCGTCTATGGCAATGAATGATTCTGTCCAAAGTTATGTTCTCTTGACTTTACGTAAGATCGGTGTACAGATGGTAATTACCTATCCATACTTTGATTAAGTGGAGTGTGGTGAGACTGATTAGTCTCTCATCGAATGTTCCTGATTGTATACTCATTGATTTTGTCTTCCATGTTCTAATGCACGGCAGAAATCTCCCCCCCCCCCCCCCACCATGTCCCGTTAACATTTTCATTTCACTCAGAGTAGCATGTTATCAATTGTACACATGTACTTACGATGATGGTCACAGTAACAATGGCAATGATCGAATATTTTCATTTTCCCTTGATGGTTCTAATCTGGAGATCGTGTAAATGTTCACTATGAAGTTAAAACTGTGAACAACTTAGGATTTTTATTGATGGGGAGGAGAGATTGCATGAAACATGACTAATCTTGTGAATTGTATTACTTAGTATTTGCAGTGATCATATTCTGAGTGAACATCGAAAAGTATTTTGCCAGTGATAGATGCATTCTTCAAGGTTTGCATGGATGTGCCCATTGAATGCAAGTGCCAGTACATTCCTGAACGTGTTCCGCACATTGTGTCAAACTTATGAAGTATTGACCAATAGTTGATTTTCAAAGCAGCAAGGTTTTTTCTTCACTGATCATAAAAGACTTCTGTCAAGCATTTGAAGCATTGACTAGTAATTCATATTCATATTAGCACATTTTTTTGGGCAGTCCAAAATGCGACAAGTTGGTCTGTCCATGTTACACTCGTTCATCACTAATTCTAGAAATGGTATAAAAATATGTTCGATAGAATTTTAGAGCTGTTGTCACCTTCTCTCATCATGATTAGGCCATTCATTTGAAAAACAAAATTTCAAGGAGCATTAACCCTAATCCCGCTGGCTTTGTTTGTTTTTTTGAGGGCCAAAAAGCCCCCCTTTAGATCTGGGTAGTGGATAGCACGATCTTTGCAACAATTCGCACTGAGGTAGAGGCCAATGTAATATACAGGACTGTATAACTAGATTTTTCAAATTTTAATTCATGTATTTTATATCAATTATTTTATGATAATTTATGCATTTTTTTTTTGGCCTATAAATAAAAAGATAAAGCTCCAAAACTTCTAACTTTTGGTAAACATATTCTTGTTAATATCCTCAACAATATTGAAGCGAAATTCGGCTTCACAATTTCTCATGTATTTCATTGTCTATAGAATTTCTTATGTATTTCTTTGTTCTTTACTCTTTTTTTTTTTTTTGGTTTTTTCATCAAAAATTTGTTGCCAAAGATTTTAAAGCATAATGAGGCTCAATTGGCTCTAATTGCAAAAACAAATTTACATTTGATTTGTACAAATGAAAAATAATATTTTAGAGCAATTTTGGGGTTGACGATTTTTTTTTTTTTTTTTTCAAAAGGGCGTGGCTTCAAAACGGTATGCCCAGGAGCAACAAATTTGATCTTAAAAGTTGCGCGATACCTGAAAGAAAAAAATCATAAATGTCGCGGCAAGAGCATCACGCGTTGCGGAATAATCACGCGAAACGTCGAGGGGGGGGGGGGGGCAAATACCTCCCCCTGTGGGAATAGTTATAAGGGGGTAATCCACATTAGAAACAGAAGACAAGAGAAATCCCTTTAAAAAAAGTGCCTTTTTTACTGTGGAAATGCCCCATGTTTCTGTTTTCCCCGAATTATACTTCAGTAATCAATCCTATTATAGAGTCCATGAAGAGCACAAAAAGTATAAACTGTTTTATTTATCATCCGTCAGATTTTCCTCAAACTTCGACTGGGTTTTCTTGGTAACTATCATTCGAGAAATACACTTTTGTACCTCTGAATGTTGTAGCCCAAATATGTTTGTGCCAATCAGTAATGCACGTTATTCGTGCTGTTGTGCATTGCAGGTGTGCTAATATGTAAAAGTGGTTTCTTTCGCGTACAGAAACGTTCGCGGTTTCCATCTGTGCCGACTTTTTCGCGTGTGTTTAAATTCGCGGTCGGTAATGACAGCGTTGTAACAAGCAACGAGTTCAATACATTTTCGCGTGATGTTAAATTCGCGGTTCAACCTCAAAGCGCGAAAAGCGCGAAAATAAAACCACCGCGAAAGAAACCACTTTTACAGTAGTAATAGAACATTAATTTTATAAACAGGTCATGTGCTTACTGCAGTATATCGTTCCGTGCAGAGGTAGAAAACGCAAATCCGCTTTGGTTAAACACTTGGAAAATAAACGTGTGTGGTATGTAAACGTGTCACAAGTAAACACTGGAAATAAACATGTTTTATGACTAAACATGTCACATGTTTAGTATGCAAAATTTTGAAAATCATCCATGAAAGTTAAACATGTTCTGTGAATAAACACCGGAAATGGCAAATAAACATGTCGCAGTGTTTTTAATCTGTCACAGCGAATAAACATGTCGCAGTGTTTACAACGTAAACACTGCGTCATGTTTATTTTTTGGTTCAGTGTTTAGATCGTAAACATTGTGGGTGATTACGTGACTGTGCGGTGTTTAGTATTTAAACACTGTGAGTGATTATGGTGTAAACGTGTGGTGTTTAGGCTATAAACAGAGCAGATGTTTAGTTTTTAAACATCAGAACCGTTTAAAACATAAACATGTGTGTGTGATAAACACCTAGGGTGTGATGAAAATAAACACAGGATGTGTTTAGCTCCTAAACATGTTCAATATATAAACGCGTCGCAGTGTTTTTAAACTGTCACAGAAAAGTGTTTAGTTAGGTGTTTAGAAACTAAACAAATTTTTTACAGTGTAGGGACTGAGTGAACTGCGCTGCAATGCATATACGCCATTAGCCACTTATGTATACGCACAATAGATACATTTCAATTAACCCCGGGACGCTCCGTATACACAGTTACACACTGTGGGAGCGTCCTGAGTCAATAGTATACTAATGATGCACAGGATAGAGTGTGTTAGTGAAGGTGCGGCGCGCTCGAGAGTATTGACAATGGTGCGACATGCACGAGGCGCAGCCGAGTGCATGTTTGCAACCGTTGTCAATACTCGAGAGTGAGCCGCATCTTCACTAACGCCACGAAATAATCCTGTGCACACGTGACTCATTTCAGCGCTTCCAATTGGCTACATTCTTGAACCCATTTTATAAAGTGCTATATCGGTAAGCTTGAAAAACATACCCGGCGTTCAGACGATCCCCCTCTTCGCGGGGAGCGCGTAGAGAGATACACCCTGCGTTCAGACGATCCCCCGCTGCGAGGGGAATGTCCCGTTTGCCAGGACATCCCCCGGCAATCCCATCGTGTGGACGCTCGGTGGGACATTCCCCTGTCCCCCGGCAAGCTTGTCGAGCCCGGCAACAAATTCTGGTGGGGGACAGAGCGCGCAGCTCATGCAGCTGTTTTTCTCCTAAGTGCGCATGCTCAAAATGCAATTTTGTACGCGCATACGGTGCCTAGCCGTGGTTTGTCCCCCGTTCACCGGGGGATATCAAGACATGTGTGGACGGTCGATCGTAAAAAAGATACAATCTCTCTACGCGCTCCCCGCGAAGAGGGGGATCGTCTGAACGCCGGGTGTATCGTTTTTACGATCGACCGTCCACACGTGTCTTGATATCCCCCGGTGAACGGGGGACAAATCACTGCTAGGCACCGTATGCGCGTACAAAATGGCATTTTGAGCATGCGCACTTAGGAGAAAAACAGCTGCATGAGCTGCGCGCACTGTCCCCCACCAGAATTTGTTGCCGGGCTCGACAAGCTTGCCGGGGGACAGGGGAATGTCCCACCGAGCGTCCACACGATGGGATTGCAGGGGGATGTCCTGGCAAACGGGACATTCCCCTCGCAGCGGGGGATCGTCTGAACGCAGGGATACACACTACAGTCTGTCACAGATTTTCGCACCTCCGTAGGTTTCGAATATCACGAGGAAAAAACGTACTTTTATAGTATACATAAGATTCTTATCTAATTAATACCCTTCGTTCACCTTGTTCTTGTTCACATTGGTCCAATGATCTTGAAAAAACGTTTTTTTCACGGCCATATACGGGTCCGTAGTCCTTGCTCCCCATCCCATTCACCATTTTCGAAATCAGTATGCAGTACACTGCGCACGTAAATATTCATGTGCTGGCGGAGTCGCAATGCGTTTAGCCTTCTGACAAGGCGTGCGCGCGCGCACCCACCCAGAAAGCAACGCAATATACAGCGAGAGGGTTTGCCAACAGTATGATAAGGCCTTGCCACAAAGCTACACGACTTGATGGCCAGCGCATGCGCACAAATCTCAAATCCATTTACTGTATAAGATGTAGTTCTCCCGAGTTCCTCTCGACCGAGTCGCATTTAACTCATCAAACCGAGCAGAAAGGGACTATTACCAGAACCAAAAGTTGAACGCAGTCAGTCTTCAACATTACATCTTCACCTGTAAGTCTTCATATTGCGGAATTTTTGCGATTTCATATTGATTTTTAGGCGCTATACTTCGCCTGTCATGATCATGTCTGCTACAATGCGCAGCCCCAACACTGCGTGTTGGGGCTGGTCGCAGTTACATTTCAATCAACATTTTTGCAATGCCATGTGTACCGGAGACAATAATTAGGTACCTTACCAAACATGTGAATTCACGTTTTTGGTCCGCGATCATAGCTGCCGTGACAACATATACACGGTTGACTCTCCACAAACTATTTGTAAAAACCGAGAGTGACCAGATGATCACTCTACGCAGCTCTTCGCTGACACTTTCACTCATTCAGTGTCGTTTCGTAAAATTGGATTTCTCGCCTATCGCCGATTTGTAACAAACGGTAGTTCTGATGAGTGTCGTAACTTTCTTATTTCAACATTTTGAGACCCATAATTTGACATGAAGGTAGAATAGGGCAACATAATCCAGATTATGGTAAAATAGGAATTCGCGTATTTACATGCAAAACACTTTAGCGTGCCATTTCTTAATGTGAACAGCGATTTTGTGCAATTGCCAGAAGCACATTTCAAATAAGAGAACTGTTGAGCCAAATTTGGGATATGTCATTACGTAAAAAAAAAAAAAAAAATCCAGTTATCTAATATATTGGCAGAGAAAAAGGGCCTCGGACTAGGAGTGGTAGAACATTGGTCTAGGATACCTACCATAGTAAGTACCTCAATCGCATTCTGAATACCGGTACACCTTTGGCTTTGTGAATCTGCATGTAGCCTTTCTTCACATGTGAGTAAAATCTCAGGCAAATTGTGATATATCTGTTAGTTTACCGTAATAGAAACATGTGTAGGTATTATGGTACGGGCCTATAATGTAATACCTAACAACTCACCGAATGGCAA
This sequence comes from Diadema antillarum, assembly GCF_040938485.1. NCBI lineage: Eukaryota > Metazoa > Echinodermata > Echinoidea > Diadematoida > Diadematidae > Diadema > Diadema antillarum. The sequence goes on along the minus strand of NW_027271031.1, from coordinate 33,218 downwards.
ACGGGACGACAGGGCTGAAGTAAGGTACCACCAGCAGGAATGGTAGCCGACCGTATGACAGTAGTGTATGGACTGTAGGGTTGAAAACACCAGGGCACCAGTAGAGGTGAACAGTGTCCTTGAAAGGGGTATTGCACTTCCCGAACTGATATTAAATAATATGGACTAACTCCGAATGCACTTTGGGTGTCCGAAGACGACAGTGTCCCATATAAATATGTACAAATGATCCAGCGACAGCGTGGAGTAGCCTCCGGGTGCCGCGGCTAGCACAAGCGAGGCACTGGCGTAGCCAGGGGGGGGGGGGGGGGGGGGGGGGGGCGATGGGGGCGGTCGGCCCCCCCCCCCCCCCTAAGATTTGGACCGGGGATTTGGGAGGCGGAAAAAAAAAATGCGTGTATACTGTATGCATGCACATGAAGCGGGTCTCCTTTGCAACCTTTCATCAAATAAGATATTTTTTTTTGAATATTTCACTCAAAGTGTGCACCAGATCGTTGAATTTCAATTCAAAATATGCAAAATCTCTCGTGCTTGGAGGGGGTATCCCCCTCCCAAACCCTCCCCCTCTGTGCCTCTTTCCCTAGCCAAGTACACTTTTTAGATTTACAAAAAATTCTGAATAATTCTGAGTGCACAAGACTTATCACTTATATTCCGAAAACTGAAGGTTCCCTCATGTATCTTAAGGGGAATTTCCCCTTTTAATCGACCCTTTCCTCCCTCAGCCCCCCCCCCCAAGAAAAAAAAAATCAGTTTTTTTTTGGGTGATTTCTCAAATGTTGATTCCATCAAATATGCGTATACGAGATATCTCAATTTCAACCTTAAAAAGATAAAAGCTCCATCGGAAGGGAAGGGTGGAGATAACACTCGCCCACGCCTTCTCCCTGCTCGCCCCCCCCCCCCTCCGGCCATGCAAAGAAGTAGACTGTGGCTATACCCAGATCGCTTTATTTCAATTCTAAAAACGCAAAAGCTCCGCGAGCGGGAAGGGGAATCCCCCTTCCCCTAAGCTCTATACCTCACTAGACTTTATACATACGCACAGATGGTGCACATTCGGAATAAGAGCTAAATTCCGTGATTTTAATTCTTCGATGAAAAAGTATTGCACCAAAAATTTGCACCAGATCGCTGAATCTCAGGTCTGAAAACGCAAAATCACCTTCGTGTGGGAGGGGATATGCCCCTATCTACACCCTCGTGTGCATGCTTTTTCTGTTTGATTGCTGAACAGACAGCGTTCATGATATTCAGTGTAAGAATTAATACAAGAAGACTAGTGTATCTAAATTATACCATTTTATGGGCAAATTGTTCAATAATAATCTACACTAAAATATACTGCAACCTTAAACAAGTGGGACTGTTTCAACTCGTTAAAACACGCAAAAACATGCATCAAATTGCACCATTTGCAACATCAAAATGCAAAAAGTTCTCGCCGTGGGAGGGGGGACACCCCCCTCCCACACCCTCCCCTACCCCCTCGCTCGATCCGCTCGCTCGGGTTCAGTCGCGTTCATGATATTCAGTGAAGAGAATTAATACAACAAGTGTATCTAAATTATACCATTTTATAGGCAAATTGTTCAATAATAATCTACACTAAAATATACTGCTACCTTAAACAAGTGGGACTGTTTCACGTCGATGAAACACGCAAAAACATGCATTAAATTGCACCATTTGCAAAATAAAAATGCAAAAAGTTCTTACCGTGGGAGGGGGGACACCCCCCTCCCACACCCTCCCCTCCCCCTCGCTCGCTCCGCTCGCTCGGGTTCAGTGGCGTTCATAATATTCAGTGAAAAGAATTAATACAAGAAGTGTATTTGAATTATACCATTTTATAGGCAAATTGTTCAATAATAATCTACACTAAAATATACTGCTACCTTAAACAAGTGGGACTGTTTCACGTCGATAAAACGCGCAAAAACATGCATCAAATTGCACCATTTGCAACATCAAAATGCAAAAAGTTCTTACTGTGGGAGGGGGGACACCCCCCTCCCACACCCTCCCCTCCCCCCTCGCTCGCTCCGCTCGCTCGGGTTCAGTCACGTTCATGATATTCAGTGAAAAGAATTAATACAAGAAGTGTATCTAAATTATACCATTTTATAGGCAAATTGTTCAATAATAATCTACATCAAAATAAAATGCTACCATAAACAAGTGGGACTGTTTCACGTCGATAAAACGCGAAAAAACATGCATCAAATTGCACCATTTACAACATCAAAATGCAAAAAGTTCTTACTGTGGGAGGGGGGACACCCCCCTCCCACACCCTCCCCTATCCCCTCGCTCGCTCCGCTCGCTCGGGTTCAGTCGCGTTCATGATATTCAGTGAAAAGAATCAATACAAGAAATGTATCTAAATTATACCATTTTATAGGCAAATTGTTCAATAATAATCTACATCAAAATAAACTGCTACCATAAACAAGTGGGACTGTTTCACGTCGATAAAACGCGCAAAAACATGCATCAAATTGCGCCATTTACAACATCCAAATGTAAAAAGTTCTTACCGTGGGACACCCCCCTCCCACACCCTCCCCCCCCCCCCCCCCCCTCGCTCGCTCCGCTCGCTCGGGCTCGGTCGCTTCGCTCCCTCGCAGACTAACCGCCCCCCCCCCCCCCCCCCCCCCTAAGATGAAATCCTGGCTACGCCGTTGAAGCGAGGGTAGAATCCACCGCTGGAGCGCTGGGTCGAAGAACTGCGAGGTCCCTGATAGAGTCTGCACACCACCGACAGCACGCTAGCAGGACCGATGCAGCGATGTAACGACGCGACTCGCGTTGAATGCAGCTACGTAGAAAATATCCCCAGGTTGGAGTGTAGAGCCTGAAGAAAGGGCGAGTCGCGATACGAAAAGGAGCGAATATCGCGTGGTATAAAAGCCGAGGAAGTGTAATATTCCGTATGAAATGTAATAATCCGTAAGAAATGACAGTCCACGGCGCGAGGTATCGTCCGCGAGAAAAGACGTGGAAGGTAATGTAATGTACGGACGTGATATACGGACGTGAGTGACTCCAACGATTAGAACGTGCTCTCAGGATGAAAGCTAATCGTGAAGTGAGGGAGCGTGGAAAGTAAAACAGCGTGGTCGGAGAAGACGTGTCACGGACAGGAGCTTTGAGAATGGTAATTGGCTGGTAAAAGTGTACAGCTCGCCACTAATTGGTAGGTTGTTTCCATGAGTATGAATATCCGAGAAGATATGATTAAAAATATCATGTAGTTTCTTATTCGTTTCTCTGTTTTTGGTTTTTTTTTTTGCAGCTTTAATCACAAATATCCCAACTTGACAAGAATTGATTTAGCTGGTTTTGCGTTAGAACTCTTCATATATATAAATGTGTATAAATAAATATATATATATATATATATATATATATATATATATATACATATATATATATACATATACATATATATATATATATATATATATATATATATATACAGTGCGTATCAAAAAAAAACGCAACAAGATTTAATTTCGAATTTGTGAAGATTGTGTTAAGGTCTTAAAGCTACATATCTCCTCTTTCCAATGATATCTTATTCATTATTACACGGTCATGGATGGCTGAGTTATCATTCTTTTTAGACAATCATGGGTCAAATTGTACTTGGGACCACGTGTCAGTTTCTGCATTTAACTATGACGTCGATTTTCGTAGAGAAAAGTTGAATAATAAATCTTTGCCGGACTTTGTGGAAACGGTTTGCTTCTCGGGCCCTTCGTCTTTGAAAACAACATGAATGGAAATGGATACTGGCCACCACGATCTCCGGATCTGACTTGTTGTGACTTTTCTTTGGGGTTATCTCAAGAGCAAAGTGTTCTTATCCCTCCACCTGACATTGCAACTCTGAGACAAAGAATCACTAAATGAGTTTTAAGCTCTACGCCACCAAGCCCCAATGATTCGCAGGGCTGCGCGTGAGATGGAGAAAAGAGCTAATCTCTGTGTGGAAAGGAATGGTGACCATGTTGAGGGGTATGGGATGTAATGTTAAAAAGAGATATCCGAAAGAAATCAATGGTAAGTTGCGATTATTAATTTCATTATTCCATTTGTTAAGTTAATTTCTAATAAGGTGCATTGATTCTTGCAGTGTTTCTTGAACATTCTGTTGAAAAAAAAAGTGAAAATAAAGTTTGAACTTGAATTTGAGTGTCTAAACTTGGTCCCAAGTCCAATTTGACCCATTGTCCAAAAAGAATGATTACTCAGCCATCCATGACCGTGCATGCATAAATAAGATATCATTGGAAAGAGGAGATATGTGGTTTAAAGATGTTGCTACTCACTTTGGTGTAACGTAAACACAATCTTAACAAAATTGAAATCAAATCTTGTTGCGTTTTTTTCATATACGCACTGTATATATATTATATGTATGCTTGTGTGTGTGTGTGTGTGTGTGTGTGTGTGTGTGTGTGTGTGTGTGTGTGTATGTGTGTTACCAGTACACATTTTTATGCAAAATTTGTTTGATTTAATTTTTTTCACCTTTTGGGTGTGTTCCATTGCTAGCCCATTAACCCTATAAAGCCCAAGGGGGGGCACATTGTGCCCCCCCTACCAGATTTTCACTTGCCACTCCTTAGCCCTTTATCCGATTTCAACCAAATTTGGTGACTTTTCCTAAAATCTTATTGCGACCATTTTGGTATATAATTTAGCTATATCTGATGTTGCTGGTTGCCATGGCAACCATAAACTGACAACCATGTCAGTCAGATTTTGCATCTTTTTTCTGTTCCCATTTCATTTAACAGCATTACTGTGTATGAAATGAAGGTTTCTTGGCTGAAATTTGTGGAAGGAGCGAAATTTGAAGTAATTATGGTCCTGGAAAGTTTTTCTTATTATTTCCTTTGTTTTTATGTGACAAAGGCATAAAACAATAGACATAATAGAGATAATTGAAAACAATAATATTTCCTAAAGATTGCCCTTCTATTTTGTGTTATTTTGATCCCTTCACCCAAGTTATGCCTCTAATGTCATTAGTTTATCATATTATTAATTGGCAATCTCAAAATTCTACTATTTTGCAAATATGAAATGTCATAACTACATGTACCCATTGCAAACATTTCATCTCAGGTCTCATAATGTACTACTTTATGTGGATATGAATAGCGCCCCCATGTGGTGACCTTGAGAAATTTCAACCGTAACAAATAATAAGATTCCACTTGCTTATCATTTGTGCCAAATATGAAAATGATTGGTTTATAATAAGACATATATAATGGGGATAAAGAAATTATACAAAAAAAACATGTTTTTAGCATATTTCCTATGTATTTCTTTATATTTTGGTGAATAGCGCCCTCCATGGGTGACCTTGAGAAAATTCAAATCTATGGTCATGTAGAGTACGAGTTACTCTACCCATGTGCCAAATATGACGATGATACATCAAATAATAAGAAAGTTATATAGGGGGGGCACAATGTGCCCCCCCTTGGGCCTGCGAGGGGTCAAAATAGCTTGGGCTTAATAGGGTTAAGAATGCAATGGAACCACTTTTGTCTGATTAAAATTTTCGAATAATATCCATCTCAGCTACGCGTCCTTGCTACGAGAGAGAGTGAAAAATAAATGCAGTGTCGCGAATTTGTTTTGTTACAGCTTATTACGTTGTTTCGTTGCGTTCACCCTGTTTTATGACGTCACACAAAAATCCTCACAAGCACCAGGACTACCTTGACAATTTTTTTTTGGACATTTTAAAAATCTAACACGGCATCCACAGTCTGTCATGTTTGCCTATCCCGTCTCACCCCATTGTCTCACATTCATCCTGTTTTGTCCATGGTGGCCTGAAACGTGGCTGCCGTGGCTGCCGGGAACATGGTGTAAACGTAGCATTACGAGAGTTTATTTGTTTCATTCTTGACCATCATTCCATAGACTCATCTTCTTTAAATAGTGAAGCTATGCCTATGGAGACGGTCCGCTGCTTTCCACTTCCTATTTTCTTTTTGATCTATACTAACAGTGTGTGTTCTGTCTTTTAGTGTGGATTAAACATGACATTTCCTTCAGTGTTTTCTCATATAGGCCTGAGTATGGACTGCGCATAATGCATAATGATTATGTACACATATTATGCCGCCATTTGCTGACCGTTGAAGCACTGTGTATTGACAAAACAAAATAACATAAAGTGAAATAAAATATCATGAAATGAATTGATATCTATGAAAGGAAATGAAACGAAAGACCGACTTCGGAAAACGATTCTGAGCAAATCATTCTGAACATTTTCACCAATGTTTGACAAAGGAAATCAGATATTGTTTTTATACAACTTGTATGAAACTTTATGAAACTTTAAAAAGCAGTCAATGTTATCAATGAAAATGTATATGCCCTACATAATCATAATGCTTAGTGTGTATGCATGTACATTATGCATGTATTAACTAGTGTGCCTATCAAGCACAAACAGCAATGCATCATTATCATTGTTACTAGTATCTGAAACACGATATCCCCCCGAAATTGACCCATATCTTGCATTTGGTTTGTCCTAGTTCACTGTATAGAATTGATGTTCAGCAGATGGCACTGTCCTAATTCTCAGTTTGGATGCCATTAATATTGTTCATCGTTCAACGTACGTTCATCGTTTTTACAATAATTGATGCCACCCCAGAACCCGATGTGTTTGAAGGCTGGTTATCCTATACCAAATATGTCTTTAGGTATGCGTGCACACACCGATACACACAACCCCCCCCCCACACACACACACACACACACGTGAGTCAGCATACACAATAATACACTCATAATGTAGAAATATAATCATAGATTTTATAATGCATATTTTGGAAACAAAATACCAGAAAGATGTATTCGTACATGTAGGCATAATATAATGTGACCGTTCATCACCAATCCACCAAAAGTCGCACCCCTTGATCTTACGGACTAAGAAATGGTGAAAATATAGTTAAGCAAGCCAATTTTTAGTTTCTATATTTTACAGAAGGACAATTCTTTTTTATACACTATTCCTAAGTTTGCGATGATAAAAATAATGAATGGGAAAATGGGTTTTCAGCAGATGTTCTACAACCCGTTTTTGGTAGCATAGTGTGAGTGTGACCAGGAGTCTCAGATGCCCCTTTACATTTCGTGAAAATCCTTTGCACACTCTTCACTTCTAACTCTAATAAAGTCTGAGAGGATACTGTTACTGCTTTGAAAAAAACACATTTAGTATGGAAAGCATGTTGATAGAGCCTGCACAATTTCAGTTTTGAATCTGATAATTCCTTCTTTGTTGTTTTGCAAAGTATGATTATCGCATAGCAGAAGTTTGATAAATAAAGGATTTGAATTTATGTTTCATTTTTTATCCATATGTTCCTGTTGATGAGACAATGTTACATTGTATTTTTGTGTTTAAGGAAATGAATGTCATTCTTCAGAAGATTATCATATTGTAGAGCATTGCGCTGTATATCATGGCACATTAGGCCATTTGGACAAACATTTTAATGAGTGTTCTGTTGGTAGACCGTGATGAAGGCCTGATGACAGGCCGAAAGTTCGACTGATTAAAAGGGAGAAGGAGATCAGGAGCAACGTCCACCTCAAGTCTAATTTATTTCACTATGATATGATATGACATGATATGATATATATATATATATATATATATATATATATAATAATGTAATCATATCTCCACTGTATATACCTATATGAAAATCATCAAGAAAACAAGTCAATAACATGTGCATGTACAGTAAGCTTACATGAATTTATTCAATATGTCACAAATCTCACTATAACACTGCAAAGTGTGACAAAGTTTTGCAAGGAGCAAGATGTACTAGACATTCACCACAAGAAATCATTTTACTTCTATTGCTAAAACTTTTCTAAAACAAATTGTTTGCCTCTGATAGTACATATCGTCGGCTGAGAACCAGAAGGGCTTTATCACAATTATTCATCGTATTAAGTTATCGTCACAACGTATCACGATATGGTTTCAATTTTGAAATTCTATTTTTTTTAAGTAAAATGTTACAAATGAAAACTTTCACTAAAAAACCATGAAACTGGATCGTTTCCTTGCGTATTTATACTTAAAGATATTGTATAGTTTTTTGTTGAGACCTATTTTCTCTTTTCTAACTTTTTTAATGAGATAATGACAATAAATCATGAAAGAGGATATCGTAATTCTAAGAGGAATGTAACGTTTATCTTATTGTTGAAATATTTGAGGTATTTAAAATAGATCAATCGTAATGAGGGGAGGGACCCATGTTTTCTTATAATATCCTGTGTTTTACTTTTTTTTGAAATTTCATCCATTTCAAAACCGATTTTATGCTCCGTACTATATCGTGAGTGGTAGCTTGGTATCTCGCAGGAAGTTAAAAGCCCAAATCCTCATATCCACCAATACTATATCATCCCTTTTAAATGTTAGAACCCAATAATGCCCTTCTGCTTTTCAGCTGACGATATTTGTAACTTTTTACTCACAACCGACATATTTCTAAACGCATGCAAAAATTACACACTGTAAATATATATATATATATATATATATATATATATATATATTTTTAATGATGAACTGAATCACGATCAAATTCTAGTCTATAAAAATAAGTAAGTCATGTGCATGTACATTCGGGGAGATCCAGGAGAGTTGAGCCACTCCCTCAAACTTGGTCAGATTTCACAGATGCAGCGCTTGTGCCCTCTGTTGGCAGTGCTTAACATTACTGTCATTTTAGCACAAGCAAGTAGAGGTGGACACAGCGCACAGTGGGCCAGAATGAGCTCAAAGTGCGCCAAAATTATATTCCATGGTTTCTTTTTACTCAAATCCAGTGTCTAGGGGTAATTTGGGGCGTAGAATTGAGTAAACATAATTTCAAACTCATACTAGTATGACGTCACTGTGATGCTGATTTTTCATTGGCTACTAAAATTTGTCTGTAAATGATGAATAAAGCAATGCAAATCTTAGGCTGTTTTCTTTTTCTTTAAAGATTAATTTGAAAAGGGGTTGATTTATCTTTTCACATTCACTGACACTTATCTACTACCTACAAGATTATCATAGAAAGTGTATAAACATTCGAGTTTCGTTAAAAGAATCGAATTCATGCTGGAAGTTCCATATTATACACACGTACTGCAAAGTAATACTGTTGTCCGTGTAAATTAGTGAGAATATAAGTTTAGACGTACGCTGTACTTTCGGATGAATTTCTTCACTCTATTCCAACAGGACATAAATGTGTGATATAAAATTAATCTCTCAACTTTATAACCTTAGGCCTATGCCATATCAATTCATACAAGCGCAACACTAAAAAAAAACCAAAAAACACACTGTGTTTAATTTTACTGGAAAGATAAGAAATTGTGAAGTCAGTAATCAGGAAAATGCATGAAAGGTTATAACTTAGCAACTAAGAATGAGTCTGCCGTGTATGAAAGTTTACTTGAAAAAGCTATATTTTTTTTTTCTAATGAAAAATCTATCGGAATCACTATCATATGCCATCGAAGACGACGAAACTATTAATAAACTGGTGAGTGCCATCAAAGAAGCAGTAATTTCTGAACTAACACCAATCATAACTGATAAAGTGGCTGAATCTTTTAACGCAACTCTCGAACATGAATTAAAGCTACGTGACGACCGAATTGCTGTTCTCGAAAACAAACTTAAATCAGTGAGCCAACAAAATGAGGAAGCAGAACAATATTCTAGGAGAAATTGCATAATTTTTCATGGAATACCCGAGACAGAAGGAGAAAATACTGATGAAACTATTATAAAGCTATGCAGGGAAAAGATGAATCTACAAGTTGATTGTAAAGATCTTGATAGGAGCCACAGACTAGGACGCCGAAATGGCGGAAAACCCAGGGGGATCATAGCTAAATTTGCGACCTACAACTCTCGTGACAGAATCTACCGGGCAAGGAAAGTGCTCCGGAATAGCCAAGGGACCCCTGTTTTCATTCATGAAAGCCTCACCAAAACGAGAAGTGAGCTTTTCTGGGCAGTCAAATCATCAGAAGCTGTAAAGGTCGCTTGGACCCAAGATGGCCGAATCTATGCACTGCTTAAACAGGGGGAGAGAAGGGTCGCCATTAAGAGCAAAGACGACCTCAGGAACCTAATGGGAAATTCCTAAGACTGTGCAAGTCCGTTAAAGTTGAAATGAGAACGCAACGTGTCATTGATTCTGAGATGGAGCTCACTAAGCGATTCCTTTTTCACGTCATTGTTTATATATTGCAGCCTATCTTGGGTTATTGTTGGCATGGAAAGTCATCCTTAATTACGGTTCTTGCTCATCCACTGGGCCCTGCCAGTGAACCTTTTTCACATTGTTGTCCAGCCCAGGAGCTATTACTTGCTCAGTCAACCATGTTCGCTCGTCAGTCCATGTATGGCTTGGATGCTAACAGCGGTGCACTCGAGTGGATCGCACCCCCCCCCCCCCCCCCCCCTCCCCCCCTCATTCCGGTGTCACGGTCGATCCTTCGACGAGTTGTTCTCGTCCATTGAGCTCTGCCAGTGGAACCTTCTTCACATTATGTTCAAGCAAAAGCTATTACCCACTTAGTCAAGGGCATCAAGGATTTTTTTGTGTGTGTGTGTGTGCGCGCGTATAGTATGTGTGTGGAGGACGCCAGATTACGCGGAACCCTTGGATGCCAGCGAGATGCCGCTTTTTGTGACCACGTGATCATAAACGCGCGGGCTTTCGCTCGTCAGCCTACTCCCCATATGGTTTAACATACAGCAGTGCACTCGCCTGGATTGGAACCCCCCCCCCCCCCCCCCCCCTGCTGAGTACACAAAAACCTGGCCACTAAATGTTATATCATGCTATCATCTGTTCGGCAAGGAAATGCCTTCTCTTTATCCTCGGCGCTGTTGCATTTCCGACCTTAATTTACTTTGCCAACTCATCGCGGATATCTTAATCTACTTCTCCAGTGTACTTAATTGTGCAATTATGATACTCAATGCTCTAAATGCAATATCAACTTTTTACATAATTCTAAACGTAATTATTGGCGAACGTAGTATTTTTTTTACAGAGCAAAGGTAAAAAAGTGACTGTTATAATTTTTACCCCTTCAATAGGATTTTTTTCTCCTTTTTAATCACTTGAATTGCTTAAAGTTTTTCGTTGTTGTTGTTCTAATTTGATTTTCGTTATATAGACGAAGCTTGATTCTGCCGAATGCAGATCTGTCATTTACGTTAAAGATAATTCATATTGTATTTTTTCTTTTTTGCAATTAGAAGTCTGAAATTGTTACTGCCTGGGAAGAAATAAGGCTACATTGCTGGGCACTACAACAGTTATCCCAGCATTCATTTTTACAATTTATTCCTCGTACCAGCTTGATAATATATATTTGTATACTTTAGTTAACAGTAGGTTTTTCTGTACGTGAATGTATGCGTGTGTGAATTGCAATGCTTCTTCCTCTACTCATAGTCATGGTTGTGTGTAAACTGTGTTTCAGATGCCCTGCCATTTAACCATATTTCCGATGATAATGAATTCTCTCTATCTTTACGCAGCTTTTTTCACTTGTCTACTGAGATTGATATCAGCAAAATACAGTCATTAAAGATTAACCCTTTTACTATTAATTCCGTACATCATACAGACAATAATGAAACTGCTGACGCACAGAACTATTTCGAAAATAATTGTGAATATATGTTTACTGAAGACTTTCATACAAAATATGCAAATAAGTGTTCGGATTTTTCCCTTTTCCATATAAACGCAAGAAGCCTTCAGAAAAATTTTGATTCTTTTAACACACTTTTATCCTCCCTTGATTTTAATTTCAGTGTTATAGCAGTTTCTGAAACATGGTTTAACACAAAAGTGAATTTAGGTTTGTATGATATTGATAATTATTCTCTTGTTCATATTTGTAGACCAGCTGGAAAGGTTGGCGGTGGTGTAGCCCTTTATGTAAGATATGAATATCAGTTTGTATTACGAACCGACTTATCATGTATATCAAACAATTATGAAATGCTCTTTATAGAAGTTAGCCTTAATGACAAATCTATTGTTGTTGCATGTATATATCGTCCACCAAACACTGACATATCAGATTTTACTTCCAGAATTAACGATATTTTTGAAATACTGGAAAATGAAAAGAAAGAAATCTATCTCCTGGGCGACTTCAATATCGACTTACTAAATTCTGGTTCCCATCACAAAACAAATGAATTCTTAGACATGATGTATTCTTTTCATTTTTTTCCAATGATCACAAAACCAACTCGCATCTCAGCAAATAGAGCCTCTTTAATTGACAACATATATTCTAACACCCCTGAAAAAAATTTTTACAGTGGAATCATCTATGATGACCTTTCTGATCACTTTCCAGTATTTGGCATAGTAAAAAACAGAACAAGTATTAAACATAACATTTTAAAGAAAAAAGAAGTACGTAAAAGAATTATCAATGATACAAACCTTTTGTCATTTCGTGAGAAACTAAAAAATGTCGATTGGTCAAATGTAAAAGAATGTATAAATGTTGACGAGTGTTATAACACATTTTTTGAAAAATTTTATGATATATGATGATTGTTTTCCTTTTAAGACTATTCATGTGAATAAGGTGGATAAGTGTAAGAAACCTTGGATTACTAAAGGTATTCTTAAGTCTATAAATCGTAAAAACAGATTATATAAGGCAAGTTTAAAGAATCCAGACACAAAACATAAGACTGCTTATAAAGATTATAAAAACAAACTTACAAACACCATTCGTTATTCTAAATATAGATATTATAATGAATTGTTCTCGTCTGTAAAAGGTGACTTAAAGAAAACATGGTGTCATATAAATAGTATCTTAGGTAAGAAAAAACATAATTTAATGCCAAACAATATGTATTTTGATAATTGTAAGTTTTCCTCAAAGCAAGATATTGTGAATCAATTTAACTCTTATTTCATTAATGTTGGCCAAAAGTTGTCAAAATCGGTATGCAGCCCATCACATTCATTCCAAGAGTTTGTTTCATGTGAGAACGCTGAATCATTTTTTGTTAAACCCACCACTATTTATGAATTGTTAAAATTGTCTTCTTTTATAAAAATTTCAAAGGCAAGTGGGCCTGATGATATATCCCCTCGTGTTGTCAAGGATTGTATACATTACATAGTTGACCCCTTATGTGATATTTTTAATAAATCTTTAAGCACTGGTTTTGTACCTGAAAAATTAAAGACAGCGAAGATTGTACCTTTGCATAAAAAAGATGATCCAAAATATATTGATAATTATAGACCTGTTGCTCTTCTTTCAATTTTTTCTAAACTTCTAGAAAGACTTATGTATGACAGGCTCTATGAGTTCCTTACTAAAAATAATATATTAATTTCTGAGCAATTCGGTTTTCGTAAAAATTATTCTACTTCACTCAGTGTTATTTGTTTTACTGACTACATTCTTCAAGAAATTGACAGAGGTAATTATTGCTGTGGTGTATTTATGGATCTCTCAAAGGCGTTCGACACCATCGACCACCACATCCTGCTAACGAAACTACATCTCTACGGAATAAGAGGTTTACCTCTGCAATGGTTTGGTAGTTATTTATCAAATAGACGGCAGTATGTGGTGGTCGATGGTGTCGAATCCACTCAATTAGATGTAACTCTTGGCGTACCGCAAGGTTCTGTACTTGGGCCCCTTTTATTCCTTGTATATGTAAATGACATAATCAATTATTCAAAAATTTTGAGATTTTCACTTTTTGCAGATGATACTGTGGTATTTTACTCCCATGAAAATGTTACTTCACTTGTACTTACATTGAATAAAGAACTTTGTATGTTAAATGAGTGGTTTAAATGCAATAAATTGCTTTTGAATTTTAAGAAAACAAAGTATGTTTTGTTCCATTCCAAGAGAAAGAAAATACCACAAAATCTTTCTCCAATACAAATAGAAAGTGCTGTTATAGATAGAACTGAATCAATAAATTTTTTTAGGTATTTTAATCCATGAGTCTCTCGATTGGAAGTGTCACATTACAAACATCACCGCTAAAATATCGAGAAGTATAGGAATTTTATCTAAACTTAAATCTTTTTTACCAAGAAAAATATTGCTTTTTATTTACAATGGTTTAATATTACCTCACCTTAACTATTGCAGTGAAATTTGGGGCAAGACATACAAAGTTCATATTGACAAACTGTTCAGATTACAAAAACGTGCGGTACGGCTTGTAACAAAAAGTGATTTTCGAAGTCCGAGTCTACCTCTTTTCATTAAAAATAAAATCATTCCTATATTTGAACTTGTGCAACTTAATGTATTGGTATTCATGTTTAAGTATCATAAAGGGATACTCCCCTCCATTTTTCAAAACATGTTTAGAACAAATTCGTCATTCCATGCATACTCAACCCGTTCTAAAGATAATCTTCGAGTTCCAAGTTGTCGCTTAACAACAAGGTCTCATTCTATTCGATTCACAGGGGCTCATGAATGGAATTTAATTTCTTCTGATCTTAAATCCAGTACTACACTTACTCGTTTCAGAACCCTATTCAAACGTGTTACATTTAAAAAACTATCATCCTTGACTGAGTAGACTTCAACAGCTGTACTTTTTCTTCTTTCTTTATCTTCGTTTCTTCACCCTCTTACCAATCTCTTGCATTCCATTTTTTACTGAGTGTATGCTTGCGTATGTCTATGTGTATATTGTAACGTAATTCTGTATTTTCTAATTTACTACTTATGACAGAAATTTCGATATATAATATGCTTAATTGCATTTTTGTTATTGATTGTTTGATTGCTGCAAAGGGGCCCCATAACAAGCACTAGTTGCTTACAAGGGGTCCCGGCCTTTGAATGTTATGTCTTTTATAATGTGCACTTTTTTATGTTGTATCAATCAGTTGCCGAATAAATTGAAATTAAATTGATATGAAATTGTAAATTCATCCCCCGTTCCACAAGGATATTTTATTTTTCTCATTAGTCAGTCGTCGGAAGCGAAGTTTTTTGCTTCCAGCACCCCACAAGGCACAAAGTGTATGGGATCACAGTCTAATGAATCCGACTTGTATTGGTCGCCTATCAGGTCAATGTCAGACAGGTCGGGCATGATCCGATGAGGCAAGATCGTCAGATGAGGATCACGCGAGCAATGTCTGACACTAACCTGATAGTCGACCGACACAATCTGATTCATCAGACTGCGATCCGATATACTGTGGTGAACGGCCGGAAAGCAACAGACTCTAACCGATGAGAATAAAATCTCTGTGTTTTGGTGCATAACGTTCTATCTGGATAATATCAAGAGTAGGATCGAAGTATTTAGGTGTCCATACAGTATATATCGCAGAGGGAATAGCTTGTTTACAGTATAGTGGCTATGACAATGGACAATATGGCTGTGGCCTTGGCCATAAATTTTGTACTCTTTTATCTTTCGAAGAGGGGTCTTTTAGGTGCTAGAATTAGCCCTATACGTATATTTTATAACTCTGTTTACCTCTTATTCAGTGTTAATCATGTTTCCTGGCCTTTACCGTGCAAGAAAAAAAAAATAAAAATAATGCCGCCCTCATGCGGCACCATATGATAACAGAATTCCTAAACGGCTACCAGGTCCAAAATAGACGTAAAGTTCCGCAGAAAATCGGCTCTAACACAAAAAGTGGCAAAAGGTGGCAGCCAAATCTGGTATCAGCTTAAAGCTGAGGCATCAGGGAATGTGGTGGTAATAGAATTTAGTTGGAAATCCTTGGCAATCTAAACTTTTCATTTGAATATATTAAAAAGACAAAAAATAGCCTCTTTTCAATGATATTTACCGTAAAATATTCATGAAGATTAAGTTTCTTTGCATTTTTACGGCATTCATAACGTAAAATAAACTTTGAGAAATGTGTGGGAGAAATTACAGGTTCATATCTCAAAAACTACGTGTTGAAATTACTTATTTATTAAAGATATTACAATTTGCTTTAGAACTCTTAAAATGTTGAATTTTGCTACTTCTGGTAGGAAATATACCCCTTTAATGCACATATCTGATTTAAATATTTTAATGAAATATTCTTCAAAGTATTTCATCTCAAGAGCGCATGTCAAAAATTAAAAAATCCCAAGTGCCCAAAATGACTTTTGGCGCACTTTGGTATCTCTCTGGCCCACTGTGGCAGCGCTACAAAGACACAGGTCACGAAAAAAAAATCAAAAGACAGCAGAACACGTTTTGACGAGTTTCAGGTATTAAATTTTCTGTCACTCACAGAACAGTAATTGGTTCGTCAGTGATTATGTGTAATCTAGTTCCCATTGTAATCTTTTATGAATTTGATGGATTTTTGATTTGCTCATTTCGATACGCGTCAGAAAAGTAAAAAACGGTCACATTGAGGAGAGTTTAGCAATGCAGTCTGGGGGAGTTGTGCCACAATTTTCATTCACAAACACACGATTGTTTGAGTTTCGTGCTTTTAACATTCTGCAATTACTATATCTTCTACTTCAATTTGGTAACAAACACTTGTTAGAATATTTCCAAAAATATCAAAAGTGGCACGTCTCCTGAATCTCCCCTACATGACTTTATTCAAGCTGTCACAAATCACACTGGTACACTGCAAAGTGTCAGAAAGTGTTGCAAGAAGCAGGATGTACTTGACATTCACTACGAGAGTGCATTATACTCTTATTAATAAAACTGTTTTAAACCAATTGCTGGCAATATAACGACACTTCTTGTACATAAACAACCTTTCACTTACAACCAGCATATTAGCATACGAATACGCATGCAAAATTGCTTATTAACCCGTTGAGGACGAGTCCCGAGTATACTCGGGCAGGTGTCTATGGGAAATGCGTGTTGTAGCAAAATCAGTCCGTCCTCAACGGATAAATAAGAGAGGGCGCTATGATATGAAAGTAAAAGTGACCCAAGTCCTGGACTTGGGTCATTCTTACATTCATATAAGATTTCACTCATTCATTTCAGGCACTTCTGGGGGTAATTAGGATTTATCATTTATACAGAAGATGAGTCCATGCATAAGCTACAATTTCCCATGTCAAACTGAATTTGGCCAAAAATTGGACTTGGGTCGTTGTTATATTCAGGTCTTCAATTTTCATCAAAATGAACTTTGAATTCCTCTAAGAATGGTACCCATTATAGGCATAATATGCTCTCTATATGAGTTTATCATGAGTGGTATTTCAGTATCTGGCAGAAAGTTAAAAGCCAAATCCTCATATCCACCAACACTGTATCATCCGTTTCGATCTTAGAACGCGATAATGCCCTTCTGCTATTCACCTGACGATATTTGTAACTACTTTATTCTCACAAGCGGCGTATTTCAAAACACATGCAAAATAACACATTGTATCATTTTTTTTTTCTTTTTACACTAAATTATGCACTGACTCACGAAAAAATTCTGGTCTATATAAAATAGTCAGTCATGTGCATGTACATTCGGGGAGATGCAGGAGAGTTGAGCCACCCCCTCAAACTTGGGTAGAGTTCACAGATGCAGCACTTGCGCCATCTGTTGGTAGTGCTTAACATCACTGCCACTTAAATGTACTGTTTACCTTCGGGAGCAGTGATTAAAAAAAAAACGTTCCAAGTTATCACATGTGATGCATATGTGTATAGGTCAGTTGTATCGTATCACAAAATATTCTACCAAATAACATTTTTTTGCAATAAAGCTTAAAAGATGAAGAGATATCATCACTTTTGTTTTAAACCATAACTGCAGACTCTTTAGTCTAGAGACAACTTTATCTTAACTATTGTTCACATCTTTTTTTATTTCACAATGCTTAACATCGATTATACTGATTTTGTTTTCGCTGATTTCTTTTTCTATCCCTAACTCACATTTTCGAAATATTTTGAAGCACTACAGCTCGACCTTTGTTTCATCTGCAAATGGTGAATAATGCCTTTAAGCACAGGCAAGTATAGAGGGGGTATAGTACAACAAAGACACAGGTCACCCCACCCCCCCCAAAAAAAAAAAAACAAAAAAAAACAAAACAAAACAAAACAAAACAAACAAACAAACAAACAAACAAACAAACAAACAAACAAAAACCCAAAGAGCAGAAAAACGATTTGACGAGTTTCAGGTATCAAATTTTCTGTTACTGACATAACAGCAATTGGTTAGTCACTGAGTTATGTAGAATCTAGTTCCCATTGTTACATCTTTGATAAATTTGAGGGATTTTCGATTGACTGATTTTGATACGCGTAAGGAAAGTTAAAAAATGGGCTCATTGAGGAGAGTTAAGCAATGCAGTCTGGGGAGAGTAGTGCCACAATTTTCATCCACAAACACATGAGGGTTGAATTGCATGGTTTTACCGTTCTTCAATTACTATATCGTCTACTTCAATTCGGTAACAACACTTCCTACAAGCAAGGATTGATATGGAAATATTTCCAAAAATAGCAAAAGTGGCTCGTCTCCTGCATCTCCCCGACATGACTTTATTCAAGCTGTCACAAATCACACTGGTACATTAAAAATATTTAGAAAGTGTAACAAGAAGCAGGATGTACTTGACATTCACTACGAGAGAGCGTTTAACTCATATTAATAAAACTCTTTTAAACCAGTTGTTCGCAAAATAACAACACTTCTAGAACAAAATATATTGATAAGCTTTTACTTACAACAAGCACATTACAAAACGCATGCAAAATTGTTTTTTTTTTTTTGCTTCAATTTCACACACACACAAAATGACTCCTATCTAATTATCCGTCATTTTCAACAATCGCCCTTTTTGTAATCATCCTGGTCTTTTGAGAGCAATAGAAAGACTTGTCTATAACACACCGTTTTCTTTAATGCTAAAGGATGCACTGAACCACGATCAAATCCTGGTGCATAACGAGTCATGTGCATTTACAGTACATGTCTTTATTCCAGCTGTCACAAATCTAACTGTTGTACTGCAAAGTTTGAGAAAGTGTTGCAAGGAGCAAGATGTACTAGACATTCACCACCAGTGAGCATTTTACTACTATTGCTAAAACTCTCTTTGAAACAAATTCCTGGCGGTGTAACGACACCTCTAGTACTTATCGTCGGCTGAGAACCAAAAAGGCATTATCACAATTATTCTGAATATTGAATTATTGATATCACGATATGGAAACTGACCTCCTCTACATCGTGGTGTAAATTTTAGATCATTTTCATTTTTTTAGGGAAAGGCCACAAATCAAAAAGATAAGGGTAATATTTTACCGAATTTTGGGGACAATTCTAGTAAATCTACTCAGTTTTGATTAAATAAGCGTTTTATTTCATTAAAAATGATAATTTTCTTTTTATTTATGCTGCGTAGAGATTGTATAGTTTTCGTTGAGACCTGACTTCTCTTTCCTAGCATTTCCTTTTTTTAATTTGCGAGATTATGAACATAACTTATGAAAGAAATTGTAATTTCAAGAGGAATTCAACGTTTGTTTGTTGAAAATTTGTTTTGAAATAGCAAAAATAGATCGATCGTAACAAAGAGTGGGACCCACCTTTAATTACGATTCCTTTTTAGTACTTTTTCAATATCTCAGCCATTCCAAACCGATTTCCATCAAATAAACTTTGAATTCTTCTAAGATTGGTACCCATTATAAGCATAACATACTCTGTATATGGGTATATCATGAGTGGTATCTTAGTATCTCGCAGCAAGTTAAAAGCCCAATACTCATATCCACCAATACTATACATATCTTTCAATCTTAGAATGTGATAATGTCCTTCTGCTTTTCAGCTGACGATATTTGTAAATTTTTACTCACAACCGGAATATTTCAAAACTACAAAGTGCAAAATTACACACTGAATAAATGTATTTTTAACGCTAAATGTTGTACTGAATCACGATCAAATTCTGGTCTACAACACGCGATGTGCATGTACGTACGGGGGAGATACAGTGAGCGTTGAGCCACCCCCTCAAACTTGGTTACATAAAGAGTCACATATGCAGCACTTCTGCCCTCTGTTGGTAGTGTTTAACATCACTGTCACTTTAAAGCAAGGAGAGGAGGTACAGCACAACAAAGACACTGGTCACAAAAAAAAAATATCAGAAGACAGCAAAAAAAAAATAAAAAAAAAATGAATTGATGAGTTTTAGGTATTTCCTTTTCTATTACTCACATGACAGAAATTGGTTAGTCAGTGATTATGTGTAATCCAGTTCCCATTGTTACATGTTTAATAAATTTGATAGGTTTTTGATTTTGCTGATTTTGATACGCGAAGTGAAAGTTAAAAATGGCCCCGTTGAGGACAGTTTAGCAATGCAGTCTTGGGAGAGTTGTGCCACCATTTTGATTCACAAGCTCATGAGGGTTTGAGTTGTATGATTTTAACCTTCGTTTCGACTGTAGGTTAAACGGTCATTCAGAGGTTGTATTAGATTGCAAAGTCTCCAAAGGAAATATCAGCAAATCCCTGATGGCATGAATCATTGTGTATTTACCTTTATAAATGATATTTGCCTTTCAAATACGGATGTCAACAGTATACACACATTCCTGGACATAAATGACTACTTTTCTGGTGCAACGGCGCCAGAAAATTGTTGTACTTTACTAACCGGAACGAGTAGATTTTATTCTCTATAAGTTCATAGTTTTGGTCAATCTTCTATGAATACATTACTTGCCTGTAGTTTTTATTCATGTGCCATGCCTATTAATTACTCAGAGGATGATAGATACTCAAGCACTCTGAAAAGGAAAATATATGTTTGTTATATTACCAAAATATGATTTACCTTAACATTTCTTTTGTATGTGTCTAAAATAATGGTCCTTTTTAACTTCGTAAGTGTTTTTGCTTGGCTTCATTATGCAAGAGGTTATCCTATCTAAGACACGGAAAGGTAATGCGTTAATATAATGAAGTCCCATTGCGAAATATTATAAAGCAAAACTTCACTGTATTGAAATACGAGTGATTCTTATGAGGAGTGTTGATAAAGTGCATGAAACGCGTGTTTGAACCTCTTTCCAGATACACATTGTAGTCCTGTAATTTGATGTAGTATGAGACCATTTTAAGCTTACATTTTAATTTCTTGCCTCTTGTAAGTGTATTTCTTTTTTTATTTCATATTTTTATTTTTTTATTTCATATCTGTTGACATCAGGGCTGAACTCTTCAAAAAAGTGTCACATACCTTCCCAAGCTGGCTCAGCTCTCCTAAAGACATCATAACTCTCCTCACACTGTGGGAGTGCTGAGCAACTTGACTTTTCTTTTTTCTGGGAAAAGATTTTAAAAGTAGGCAATCATTTAGAATAAAATTTCATAGGTACAAGACATCTTTATAGCTTTACTCTAATTAGGTAACAAACACTTGTTAAAATATTTCGAGAAGTGTCTCGTCTCATGCATCTCCCCTACATGACTTTATTGAAGCTCCCACAAATCACACTGGTGCACTGCAAAGTGTTAGAAAGTGTGGTAAGAAGCAAAATGTACTTGACATTCACTACGAGAGAGCATTTCACTCCTATTCCTAAAACTCTTTTAAAACAAATTGCTGACATCACATAACAACACCTCTAGTACAAATTTGTTACCTTTCACTCACAACTGGCATATTTCAAAACGCATGCAAAATTGCAAAAGTTGCACGGACGCAAAAAAATGACTCCTCCCTAGATTCCTCTAAATTTCCAATACTAGTTCTATATCTACTTCCTGGTTTTTTGTGTGCAATATAAAGACCTAATGTCTTGTCTATAACACACTGTGTGATTTTTTTTATTTTTTATTTTTTTACGCTACATATAATGTACTGAACCACGATCATTTCCGGGTGCATAACAAGTCATGTGCATTACAGTATATACATGGCTCTATTCAAGCTGTCACAAATATCACTTTTACATTGCAAAGAAAGTGTTGCACTGAACAAAATGAAGTGGACATGCCCCACAAGAGAGCATCTCACTGCTATTACTAAAATTCTTTCGAAACAAATTGATTGCAGTATTACTACGCCTCTATAGTGTACATTAAAAGTATATTGATTTTGTAACCTTCCACTCATAACCGGCATACTTCCAAACGCATGCAAAATTGAACAAGTTGCTAAAATGTTGAAAAAGTGACTCCTTTCTGATTTTCAGCCATAGTTCTCCTCTCTTTTCTTCCCAGGAGTTGTTGTTGTTGTTGTTGTTGTTGTTCATTTTCCATCTGTAAAGATGGCTGGATAGCCCATATTCAGCTACACTAAGCTGGTCTTCCATGGGGTCCAGTTGGATGTGGGGTAGGACCACTTCACCGGGTTAGACACCCTGCTCTTTGCGATGAATGAATGAAGCGGGATCTTTTACGTGCATGAGCTGTGACTCTCTCATACACGGGACCTCCATTTTATGTCCTATCCGAGGGACAGAGTGTTTTGCCTCTTGCTAGAGGGGACGGTATGTTTACACACAACATTGCTCAGTCCAGACTCGGGTTCAAACCCGGGCCGCGTGATCGTGAGGCAGACGCGCTACTGACTGAGCCAACTCACCGCCCTGTTTTATAAAGCTGTTCTTAAAGTTACAAACAACTTACGAGCGACAGGTGATCAGTTCTTGTGCTGAATTATTGAAATTTCGATAAGTGTAGCACATCACAATTGATTACCAGTCGCTCGTAAGTCGTTCGTAAGTTTAGGAACAGCTGTATTAAACATCCCCCTGGTCTTTCTATTTTCAATATTAGAAAGACTTGTCTACAACACACTCTTTTTGACAATAACAGAAAGACTTGTCTACAACACACTCTTTTTTAATAACAGAAAGACTTGTCTACAACACACTCTTTTTTAATAACAGAAAGACTTGTCTACAACACACTCTTTTTGACAATAACAGAAAGACTTGTCTACAACACACTCTTTTTGACAATAAATCAAGTACTGAACCACTTGGGACCCTTTGTATCCTTTCTCAACAACAATGATATTTCATCCTCATCTTAGCTACTACAATTAGAATTTAAAAAAGCCGACGATACCAATGTATTCTGTTCAATTTTACACGTACAGTCAGTCCTAAAAGGATATAAAAACCTCCTTTAAACGGAATTAGCACAATTGTATATAAAATTATATAATGTAGTTGTAGAGCGATAGATTATCATTCGATTTTATAATTTGAAAAGAGACTGGTTTTATTCATTCATTCAAACGGAAAATGATAAAGATACACAACATTTCAGTATTAGGATGCATGGCTCATTAATAGAACAAAAAGAAAACACCTATTTCTTGAGAATACTATAAATGAAAATTTGAAATAGAACATTATGTACATCATAATAATTTCATACGATTTCCTGCAATGTCAGTAGGCTTCCGCTTTCTAGTAACTTAAAGTATTTTATTCCAATGAATATTTCATTCCTGCTTTATGAGTTCATTTTCATACATTTCATATTGCAATATTGGGCAACTTCGAAAAACTGAAACATACAACTTCTACAAAAGAATGCCATGCATATTATACAATAATCCAGGTTTTAATGAACATTCAGATCCCTTTTTCGCAGAATTAAAAACTCTGAAGGGAAATTACATTTATTTTTTTAAAGATTGACTCTGATTTTTGTTTATATATCCGGCAGTTATCATTTTTTTGTTTCTCATGATCTTAGTTCAACAAGGACACTCACTGTTATTCTACAGGACAAATTAAAAAAAAAACAACAACAACCCTGTATTTCTGGAACTCTCTTCCGTGTGATATATTCGAAATACAAAGGCTATAAATTATGTAGTCTGTTAAAAATAAGAAGCTGTCAAAACAATGTTCCTCGCTAGATATCAGTGTTATAGTCTATTGATGCATGGTAGCTGTACATGAACTTCTTCCTTTTTTCCGCTTTTTTTCAAATTTTGTTGCATTTTTTTTTTGCCAAAAACGTTGGGGCTGCAGTTCCTTCAGCCCCCCCCCCCCCCCGGTTCAGCGGGCAGTAATCAAGGTAATACCTTACATGAACTAAGAGGTAAACATAATTTCTGAAAGCAGTCAAACCTCTCCCTTCCCTCTTCCCTCTCTTTTACCATATCTTAAGAGATGTAACTTTTCTCTTTCATTTTCTTTTTCTCTTCGTATGTATTACTCTATGTATCTTGTATCATGAATATAAGGGCTGCAACAAATCGAGCTTCACTAATGTTGGGGATAGCCCTTCTGCGACATTTATTGTGCAGCGTACACTTTTAATTCAAACTCAGTTCTACTATGCAGACTCCTATCTCACAAGTCATATAAAAATATTAAATTATGATATTTTGCATTACCATTAAACAGCATTGTATTCAAATCCATTCAAGATAAAATTACTTTGTAAACAACGTACGCATATATATCATAAATGCTATCAATAATGTAAATGTGTACATGTACCATGCTGATGAAGAAACCAATTAATCAATTCAAAGGAAAGGCAAATCAGCACAAAATCCCCTTCACTCTGACAATCATCAACATGTGCACACGATATACTTTGAATTATAATCCTACGGAACAAACTTTGAATCGCGAGAGCCTCACTAGTTATAGATACATCAGCTACAACAATACTAGTAGCTACAGTGTACTTACAGTGTACTGGTTTTCAACAAAGTGTATGATGCCTGCTTGTGGTAACGAACTGAATGAAAAATGATGGGGTACATTTACCAAGGCATTTCTTTTTTAATAGCCGAAGTTTACACTTTGTTGATAGCTTAAATCAAGGGCGACTGACACATGTGGGTAACAGCGTGCGTTCCAGGTCCGATGTCTATTTGAGGGTTCAATGACATTTTAATCTGCGACAATTACTCCCACGAAACATCTCCGCGCCTAGACAAAGATAGACTCTACCCACATATTATAACGCTAACCCTAATCCTAATCTTCTAGTCAAACTAATCCTAAACCCATATCACAACCCTAACCCTATAAACCCTATGTACTCTAACCCTAAGTCCCTGGAGAACATAAGACCGAAGCAACTGTCGCAGGAACAATTATCGTGTCACCCTGTTGCAGTTTTCGGTGTTTAGGTACGTGAATTCAGGCACTCAGATATATAAATTTACAACTTGATGGCTACATTTTAATAGTAGTGTTTTAAAGCTGTACATATACTTGTCTCAGGTAAAGACATTTGCTTGACAGACAATAAGATAACTTGGATTAAAAAAGAAATGAATTCATATGTTAATGTTTATTGATTTTTCAATCTTAATTTTCTTCTTCTTTCAACCTCAGGTAGTAAAATGCTGAATATTTATCTTTATGTACATTGTCTCCCCATATTTCTAAGCCAACACGTATTACGCATACATCAGAAGCGATTATTGATAATGTATTTTTCAAATGTTTTTAGTTGAATATTTCGGAGTGGTATATGGTATCATCTCCTTATTTTTGCTGTCAAAGAAAATTCACTTGTTTTGCCATAATCACCAAGCTGAATGTCGAATGCGCGGAAACGAAACCAATGCTAACATTGATTAATTATAACTTCAGTTTTTGCGCAGGTGCAATGAGATGCTAATCACGAAGATGACACCAAAATGGCATATGAAAATTTCATTCATATCTGTTCTAATCACTGTTATAAATACACCCCACTTGTTTTTCCAGATGTCCCATATACATGATTGTTTATACTTATAAAATATTTTATATCATATCTTCACCCCTCTTTTTTGACAATCTCTTGTTTTCATTACTGTTTTCCTTTAAAGTTACCAAAAGAAGTGTATTCTAATGAGATACCCTGCGTAAAAAAAACCCAACAACTTCATAATTTACACGACACTATAGATTTTGGTCTCATATTCTGTTCTCCTCAATTGAATAGCATTATCGTATACATTGCTATTGATATTGATGAAGAATGATAAACTACATGGCCCCAGCAGACACATCTAATGCACACACTGCACAGACACACAGATACACAGACACAGACACACAGACACACACACACACACACACACACACACACACACACACACAACGATACCCAACGATTTGCCCTACTACATACTATTGCAGAAATCTACCTTTAGTGGGAAGCAAGCTTGAGCTTAAATCCCCATGAAGCAGTCAGCCAAGTCAAGCCACGCTTATGTAGATGGTCTCCAGCCCAATACTTGTAGAATCAATATTGATTTAGACATCCACAAAATGTAATGTTCCATAATAGATATACAGTGGCGTATCTAGGGGGGGGGGGGCAAGGGGGGCACGTGCCCCGGGCGCCACTCCTTGGGGGCGCAAAAACGAAAAAAAAAAACGAAAAAAAAAGAAAAGAAAAAGAAGAAAAAAAAAACTCGCCCAGAAGGGGGTGAGGAGGGAGAATGGTGGGGGGGGGGGGGGGGGGGGGGGCAAGAAAACCAAATCAAACAAGATAAAAACAAAACATGATGATGACGCGGACAAAATGACAATGTTTATTGTGTTCACACAAGAATTCCATGTTCTGTCAGCTGAAATACAACAATTTTCGGCTCGCTCGCTGCGTTCGCTCGCCAAAATTTATATAAATAAGGAGGGTAAGAACAAAACGTGATGATGACGCGGACAAAATGACAATGTCTATTGTGTTCACTCATGTCATTTTATATTTAGCAAGCAAAATGTTTCACGGAGCAGCGGCTGCAATTTCTTTCGTTCTGAAGCGATTGCCAATTGGATCAAAAGAATGCGCCAACGGTTTCGAACATACGGGGGGGGGGGGGAAGGGGCGCAAAAAATCAAGCAAGATAAGAACAAAACGTAATGATGACGAGGAAATATGCAAATTTCGGCTCACTCGCTCGTACAATTTAGAGTATTTTTTTCAAGTCCACAGTTTGTTGGTATAAATCGTTATCTATAAGGCCGTCACTATCATCTTGATTAGGATTGTAAGATTAAATAAGCAAAAAATGACAAGAATTCAATGTTTTGTACGCTGAAATACAAAAATTTTCGGCTCGCTCGCTGCGCTCGCTCGCCAAAATTTTTCAAAAAAAGAAAAAAAAAGAAAAGAAGAAGATAAGAACAAAACGTGACGATGACGCGCACAAAATGACAATGTCTATTGTGTTCACACATGTCATTTTATATTAAGCAGGAAAAATGTTACACGGAGCAGCGGCTGCAATTTCATTCGTTCTGAAGCGATCGCCGATTGGATGAAGAGAGGACGCCAACGGTTTCGAACATATAGGGGGGGGGGGGGGGCGCAAAAAAAATCAAAAAAGATAAGAACAAAACATAATGATGACGCGGAAATATGCAAATTTCGGCTCACTCGCTCGTACTAATTTAGAGTACTAGTATTATAAGTCCTCAGTTTGTTGGTATAAATCGTTATCTATAAGGTCGTCACTATATCTTGACTAGAATTGTAAGATTTAATAAGCAATAATTGACAAGAATTCCATGTTATGTAAGCTGAAATACAAAAATTTTCGGCTCGCTCGCTGCGCTCGCTCGCCAAAATATATATAAAAAAAGAAAGAAAAAAGAGAATGATAAGAACAAAACGTGATGATGACGTGGAAATATACAAATTTCGGCTAACTCGCGCGTACTAATTAAGAGTACTTTTGAAATTCCTCATGCAGTTTGTTGGTGTAAATCGTTATCTATAAGGCCGTCACTATATCTTGATTGGAATTATAAGATTTGATTAGCAAATAATTACAAGAATTCCATGTTTTGTAAGCTGAAATACCAAAATTTTCGGCTCGCTCGCTGCGCTCGCTCGCCAAAATTTATCAAAATTCATTACATTTAAATCACCCTCAAAATACCCCTTTAAAGTGCTTGAAAAAGCATATCATGTGGACTTGGCCTGCTGGGATGGGGTTGAGTTCAACACTTTTTCAGAAATTAGGGGCGCAATTTTCGCGCTTGCCCCGGGCGCCGTTTTCCCTAGATACGCCACTGTAGATATAATGTGGTACTTTAGAGAATGTACTTTTCTTTTGCTCTCTATTAAATTTTGTATAATTTTGTTTCTCTTTACAGCAACGTAGTTTTATTTTGTTATGAAAAGCAACATAAATGCACGCAAGCAAGCAAATGCCAGAGAGAATGCCAATTAATAACAACCTGTCTATCCTCTGTGTCATAGTATCATATGTGACCCTGCACCTCAAAACAAACAAAAAGTCGCCAGACATGAATTTTTAGTTAAGACCATATTCTGAAAGAGCAGACTTTAAGCTTTAAAATGATGTATAACTCAAATCAAATGGACTCTCCTAACCTATCTAAATATTGTAAAGAAAGCACAAACTCAGGAAAAGTGTGAACTGAGAAAAGAGGCTCTGAAGTACAGTGTCTATTCAAGCGCTTTAATCTTTACCAAACCGCGCTGGCTGTGCGATGAATGGGACAAAAAACAGGAAGTAAACCACCAGAGTAACAACAATGAAGTGATTATTAGATTAAACTGAAATTGAGCATGCCTCATTAACACATTCTGTCCATAATTAATGCCAACTTTCAAAGCAGTAGCACTATCCTTTCAAAAGTTATTAGAGTTGAAAGTGAAGAGTGTGGACAAGGTTTTTCAGAAATGAAAAAAGGATTCTAAAGACACACCTAATCACACTATTCTACCAAAAATGTTCGAGATAAACTGCTAAAAAACACACTTTCCTGCCTGTTTTATGATACCAAATTTTAGCATAATGTAAAAGAAGACCCGCTCTTTCAGAAAATATGAAAAAGTCAAGTTCGGCTAGGTTGACCCATTTCACTTATTTTCAGTCCTCACGCAAAATCAGTGTGTGCGACTTTATGTTCGTTTTGAGGTGCACGGTCACATATTAGCAATGGTGGAGTAAATGACAGTGAAACCTTATACTTCACATAATCCCATCTACATCGTGTAGATGCTAGTGATAGCATACTATACGATCACGTCAAAATAAAGATATCATGAAATCATTATTATATCACTAGATAATAAATCATTAAATTTGTCTTACTCATAACTTTGAATATGAAGCAAATCACTTGAATTTATCATTTTTGTCATTCCTAATGGTGGTTTTGCGGTTACTTCACAAGACGAAAATGCGGAATTACATGGGATCATCATTAGCGATGGCCATTCTACACAAATCGAGGTCCCCATTACCTCCGATTCCATTCTGTGTTATGGGATGCAGCACGGAAGTCGGACTGCTCGAAGCGTAGTCTCTGGTGACCACCACACCCGGTCCGTCCTTATTCCGCAGCCAGTACACTGTGTCGTTGAATACGCTCACATCCACAAGGCGTCTGTTACTGGCTGCACTTTGTATGTCAACTCCGGGTATCTTAGTCTGCCCTGGGCTCCCTGGAGGCAGGTTAGAGTAGTAGGCTCTGTCGGTTCCAAAGAAGTCACAATAGAGCAGCCTGCCAGCTGTGAGACAAAAATACATATTGCAAGAATAGAAATATTCTTTCGTAGACATTTAAAGATATAATGGTCACAATGTACATAGAGGATGAACGTGCCGATGGCTTTCGGTATGTTCAGAAACGATATGGGCATAATTTTTTCAAGTGTGAAATGTTGAATTACGGCTTCATTTCAACCCCCATAGTAACAGTAAACTTAACAATAGCATTCTATTGTGCGATATGTATCCCTCTTTCTGATGGAAGATAGGCCCTACACTTGGTCATTATGTTTGACAGTTTGTACTCAACTCTATTGGCATTTATTCTTATCGAGCCCTATCAATTTTCAGTGTAATTAACCATTTTACAAACATTGATATGCGAAATGATAGAATTTTAAAATACCTCATGTGAAGAGGCTCTATAAGGCTCTATTTAAGCATTGGGAAGAGATTAAGCTGATTTGTTTCATTTTGGCATTACTCTCTTGGTTTCTTTAGAGCTGAATCTCAACCATATTATGTACGTATTAGTTATCTAAGCTTGGATCTGGGAATCATAATAAAGTGTTCCATCTTGATTTTGCCTTTCAAGTTTGACACACTGTAACACCGTATTCTGCAGTGGATAATTTCTGTTGTGTTAAGCCTACATGACAAATCAAATAGCAAAATGACATGTACATAGAAACAATAAAAAGAAAACATACAAAGATGTGTAAAAAAAAAACCAAACCTATGGGTTAGAAAATTATGTTATAATCTTTATGTTTCCGTGCAATAAATGTTTGTTTCATCATTGCTTCTTTCTTTTCATAGAAAACCTGGTTTCTGTGTGCTTTATCTATATAGTAAGATCGTGTAATTAGTTTGTGCCATCTTGTCAATAACACGGTACGCAATGACACATGAGAACACCACGAGAAAAAGGAAGGACTGCACTGGAGGTGGGGGGGGGGGGTGCTACCAACGCAACTACGAACACTTCACTTGACGCCCCCCCCCCCCACTCAAACACAGACACGCACACACACGCATACACACCATCACGCACGCACATACACACACACACACACACAGACACACACACACATACATTAGTTTCAGTTTAGAAAATAGTAGTATATGAATGATACATGACAATACTGTTGCAAAAAAGTGAGACAATGGACGATTTTAAGTCAGTTACTACTACTGGAAGGGGCTGGTGTTATCTTTCTCACAACAGCACACACAAATGTACCCGCATGAGCAATTACATTGTAGAAGTTAACGAATAGCAGATCAGAAATTATTGCATTATTCAGCTGCATCTTGATTTTATACAAATAGTGAATAGTCAGAAGTGCGATGGTACACGATTTCGCACGAGGTGAAAGATAGAGGCGCTCTATTCAACGAGGCGAAGCCGAGTTCAATACGAAATACTTAAGATTATACAACTCTAAGAAGAATTAAGTATTTATTTCATGAAATCGGTTTTGAAATGACTGAGATGTCCAAAATAAAGTACAGTGTACAGTATAATAAAGTACAGTTTCTTTTTTTTTGTTTGTTTGTTTGTTTGTTTTTTTTTTGCAACAAGACATTCAATGAATAAATCATGGTTCCATGTATGCGTTAGGTTGACTCTGTTTAGCACATTTCAATCAGGTTTATTCACAATACTGCCATGGCAGCCAAATGGCTGAATAGCGGAGTAACATACACTAGTATATACAAATAAAATATAGAATTCCATTATCAGATGAAATATAATAATCATATACAATAATATCATATTATATATATCATGAAATTACATTGCCATGCGGCATTTCTTTGATTTTCTCTCAAGAGTCTGAAAAAGGGTAACGTATCTGACAGCGATTTGGCGACATGATGTAAATGATCTCTTAGAGAAATATAAAAGCATCATATTGTTATGTGATATTATTTTTCATTCAGGCACTCGAGGAGCAATGGAATGAGGTACAAACGATTTGATTTGCATGATGTGTCAACAGAAAACAACTTATATATATACATACATATATATATATATATATATATATATATATATATATATATATGGGCACTTCCTTGTTTGGCGACATGGGGTATTTAGGGTTACATCAAACTTCGGATCGTATTCCTAATGTTATCCATGGTATCCCGGTAACTATTTCGATTTGTATTACAGGTCTAACCTCTCGGATGAATTTAACTATTTAAAAAAAATGTATATTTCTGAGGAACAAAATACAAATGTAAACTGTATGAACATGCAGACGACAGAAAAATCACAGTTTTGCACACTTTTTGGAAGAATGGCCCTATTGTGATATCAGAGTCGTGCAATGGAACAAAAACTTACGGGTGACGTCAGCAATTGAGCTATCCATTTTTGCTCATACAAAATTACACGGCTGACAGCTAGGGCGTGCGATGGAACTTTTCACTAAATGTCATGTGATAAGCAAACGACTAATTGGATAGCTACATTCTAAATTGGTGTTGTATAAAATAAAAATGCAAATATAGGGCATACTTCACTACAGAATGGGAGTATGACTTGGGGAGACCGGGTCTAGTTGTTACAAGGGTGAGATGTTACATGATCATTTTCTCAAATTCTAAACACGAGTCGGCGTTTAAAACGATATCACATCAAGACATAAGCGTATATGAACAGATTTCTGCTTGCGAAATTTAATCATATTTGGGAAAACCCTAATGGAGAAGTTAGGTGAAAAAAACCCGCCTTTTCACCTGTCTGTGTAAAATTGTAAAATAATCAATATTCTTTTATTCTATGAGAACCATTCATCCCAAGTTAATGATGGTCACGTGAGTGAAAGGAGTGTTTTTTGGGCGTCTTTTGGTTGGAGAAGCAACCAGTGGCGTACCGTTGGTCAAGACATTGGGAGGGGGGGGGGGCACATAGTGGAAAAGTAATTTTAAGGTGTGTATGCTTGTGCGTGCGCTGTCAGTCTGCAAACTTAATGGGGACTACAATACATAACGGAATGTGATACGTGTTATTCCACAGCGCAGTCATTGAGCAACATTGTAAGTTTTCTTAGGCCTACATGGATTATGTAATGACGGAGTGAAACGACAAATTGCACTGGGCGCAACTGCTGGCAATTACTGGCAGCAACATCAGGAGAATGGCATAACGATTACATGCGAGCGAGCTTGAAAATGTTGACATTTTACAGTCCAAAAACTGCCGTTTGTACCTATATCTAATCGCTTTGGAAATTAAGGGTAAGGGGGGGGGGGGGAGGGCGCACCGGGCGCACTGCTGGCAATTACTGGCAGCAATATTAGGAGAATGGCATAATACTTAAATGCGAGCGAGCAGAGCGAGTGAGCTTTAAAATTTTGACATTTTACAGTCTCAAAACTGCCGTTCGTAGCTATACTTTTTCACTTTGGAAATTAAGGGGGGGGGCATCGGGTGCAACTGCTGGCAATTACTGGCAGCAACATCAGGACAATGGCATAGCGATTAAATGCGAGCGAGCGGAGCAAGCGAGCTTGAAACTTTTGACATTTTACAGTCCAAAAACTGCGGCCGTTTGTAGCTATATTTTTTCGCTTTGGAAACTAATAGGGGGGGGGGGGGGACGCCCCGGATCTGCCACTGGTAGTTAAGGGTGTCGGTTTATGTTCATGATTCATGGGGG